>NC_064931.1:274304269-274625397 GCF_023897955.1 Schistocerca gregaria
TTTCAAGGGAATGATTCCGGAATTTTCCTCAAATGGTATAGGATAAAACAAGTACAACTTATATTTGGATGGCGAAAAGGGGTTCGCCGTCCTCCCGAATATGAGTCGAGTGTCTTCTACATCTACATCTACATCCATACTCCGCAAGCCACCTGACGGTGTGTGGCGAAGGGTACCCTGAGTACCTCTATCGGTTCTCCCTTCTATTCCAGTCTCTTATTGTTCGCGGAAAGAAGGATTGTCGGTATGATTCTGTGTGGGCTCTAATCTCTCTGATTTTATCCTCATGGTCTCTTTGCGAGATATACGTAGGAGGGAGCAATCTACTGATTGACTCTTCGATGAAGGTATGTTCTCTAAACTTTAACAAAAGCCCGTACCGAGCTACTGAGCGTCTCTCCTGCAGAGTCTTCCACTGGAGTTTATCTATCATCTCCGTAACGCTTTCGCGATTACTAAATGATCCTGTAACGAAGCGCGCTGCTCTCCGTTGGATCTTCTCTATCTCTACTATCAACCCTATCTGGTGCGGATCCCACACTGCTGAGCAGTATTGAAGCAGTGGGCGAACAACCGTACTGTAACCTACTTCCTTTGTTTTCGGATTGCATTTCCTTAGGATTCTTCCAATGAATCTCAGTCTGGCACCTGCTTTACCGACGATCAACTTTATATGATCATTCCATTTTAAATCACTCCTGATGCGTACTCCCAGATAATTTATGGAATTAACTGATTCCAGTTGCTGACCTGCTATTTTGTAGCTAAATGATAAGGGATCTATCTTTCTATGTATTCGCAGCACACTACACTTGTCTACATTGACATTCAATTGCCATTCCCTGCACCATGCGTCAATTAGCTGCAGATCCTCCTGAATTTCGGTACAATTTTCCATTGTTACAACCTCTCGATATACCACAGCATCATCTGCAAAAAGCCTCAGTGAACTTCCGATGTCATCCACCAGGTCATTTATGTATATTGTGAATGGCAACGGCCCTCTGACACTCCCCTGCGGCACACCTGAAATCATTCTTACTTCGGAAGACTTCTCTCCATTGAGATTGACATGCTGCGTTCTGTTATCTAGGAACTCCTCAATCCAATCACACAATTGGTCTGATAGTCCATATGCTCTTACTTTGTTCATTAAACTACTGTGGGGAACTGTATCGAACGCCTTGCGGAAGTCAAGAAACACGGCATCTACCTGTGAACCCGTGTCTATGGCCCTCTGAGTCACGTGGACGAATAGCGCGAGCTGGATTTCACACGACCGTCTTTTTCGAAACCCATGCTGATTCCTACAGACTAGATTTCTAGCCTCCAGAAAAGTCATTATACTCGAACATAATACGTGTTCCAAAATTCTACAACTGATCGACGTTAGAGATATAGGTCTATAGTTCTGCTCATCTGTTCGACGTCCCTTCTTGAAAACGGGGATGACCTGTGCCCTTTTCCAGTCCTTTGGAACGCTACGCTCTTCTAGAGACCTACGGTACACCGCTGCAAGAAGGGGGGCAAATTCCTTCGCGTACGCTGTGTAAAATCGAACTGGTATCCCATCAGGTCCAGCGGCCTTTCCTCTTTTAAGCGATTTTAATTGTTTCTCTATCCCTCTGTCGTCTATTTCGATATCTACCATTTTTTCATCTGTGCGACAATCTAGAGAAGGAACTACAGTGCAGTCTTCCTCTGTGAAACAGCTTTGGAAAAAGACATTTAGTATTTCGGCCTTTAGTCTATCATCCTCTGTTTCAGTACCATTTTGGTCACAGAGTGTCTGGACATTTTGTTTTGATCCACCTACCGCTTTGACATAAGACCAAAATTTCTTAGGATTTTCTGCCAAGTCAGTACATAGAACGAATTCATTGAACGCCTCTCGCATAGCCCTCCTCACACTACATTTCGCTTCGCGTAATTTTTGTTTGTCTGCAAGGCTTTGGCTATGTTTATGTTTGCTGTGAAGTTCCCTTTGCTTCCGCAGCAGTTTTCTAACTCGGTTATTGTACCACGGTGGCTCTTTTCCATCTCTTACGATCTTGCTTGGCACATACTCATCTAACGCATATTGTACGATGGTTTTGAACTTTGTCCACTGATCCTCAACACTATCTGTACTGGAGACAAAACTTTTGTGTTGAGCCGTCAGGTACTCTGTAATATGTCAATTTTGCTAAACAGAAAAATCTTCCTACCTTTTTTAATATTTATATTTACGGCTGATATCATCGATGCAGTAACCGCTTTATGATCGCTGATTCCTTGTTCTGCATTAACTGTTTCAAATAGTTCGGGTCTGTTTGTCACCAGAAGGTCTAATATGTTATCGCCACCAGTCGGTTCTCTGTTTAACTGCTCAAGGTAGTTTTCAGATAAAGCACTTTAAAAAATTTCATTGGATTCTTTGTCCCTGCCACCCGTTATGAACGTTTGAGTCTCCCAGTCTATATCCGGCAAATTAAAATCTCCACCCAGAACTATAACATGGTGGGGAAATCTACTCGAAATATTTTCCAAATTATTCTTCAGGTGCTCAGCCACAACAGCTGCTGAGCCCAGGGGCCTATAGAGACATCCAATTACCATGTCTGAGCCCGCTTTAACCGTGACCTTCACCCAAATCATTTCACATTTCCTTCGATGCTATTGCACTGTCGCTATAAACACGCCTCCGCCCTCACTGTCCAGCCTGTCTCTGCGGTATACATTCCAATCTGAGTTTAGGATTTAATTACTGTTTACATCTGGTTTCAGCCAACTTTCTGTCCCGTTTATTAATGAGAGCAGTTCTGGGACCTTTCTATAGACGCTCCTGCAGTTAACTATTAGCACGTTAATATTGTTATTTCCTGTTGCATTTTGCCTACTCCTACCTTGCCGCGTCTCGGGAGGCGTCTTGTCGGGCCTAGGGAGGGAATTCTCTAACCTAAAAAAAAAAACCATGTGCACTCCACACGTACTCCGCTACCCTTGTAGCCGCTTCCGGCGTGTAGTGCACGCCTGACCTATTCAGGGGGACCCTACATTTCTCCACCCGATAGCGGAGGTCGAGAAATTTGCACCCCAGCTCTCCGCAGAATCGTCTGAGTCTCTGGTTTAAGCCTTCCACTCGGCTCCAAACCAGAGGACCGCGATCGGTTTTGGGAACGATACTACAAATAGTTAAATCTGATTCCACCCCGCGAACGAGGCTTTCCGCCAACCGCCTGTACGAACTGAGGATGACCTCTGAACCCAGACGGCAGGAGTCATTGGTGCCGACATGAGCAACGATTTGCAGTCGGGTGCACCCCCCCCCCCCCCCCCCCCAGTGCTCTCTATCGCCGCCGGTAGGGCCTCCTCCACATCTCGGATGAGACCTCCCGGCAAGCAGACAGAGTGAACACTGGTCTTCTTCCCCGACCTTTCCGCTATTTCCCTAAGGGGCTCCATCACCCGCCTAACGTTGGAGCTCCCAATAACTAATAAACCCCTCCCCCCGTGTGCCTGCTCGGACCTTGCTGAAGGAGCAGCCACATGTCCACTCACAGGCAGAGCAGGCGATGCCACACGGCCAGCCTCCACATTTACCCTCCGCCTCGTGCGCCGCGAACGCCGCTGAACCCGCCAGTCCCCTTGGGGAGAGGGTGGCCCAACGGCGCCCGGTATCCGCGAAGATGTCTCGACAGCAGGGACAGTGGGTGAAGCATGTAACACCTGGGGTGTACCTTGCGACGCACCAGACTCCCCACTGCTTCTACACTCCGAGGCAGCAGCCTGAAGAAGGCTGATCGCGGCCATCAACACGCTCAGCTGTTCGCAAAGAGTGGCCAGCTCCTCCTGCGTCCGTACACAGCAGTCACACATCCTATCCATCCAAAGGAATCAATTTACTGAAGAGACTTAATCAACTTTTAACTAGACTGCTAATTCAGTAAAGGCGGCTGATTATTGACTAAACTGTGATTGCTAGCCAGTTATTGTAGAAAACAATGAAAATAGCACTACCTGTCTCTGACCTGTATTGAAAAACACTAGCACTAGTGCACTATAGTTAACTAAAGGGACTCTCTCTGACTGTATTCAAAACAAACACGAAATCTATGGAACTCTATTAGTAGCACTCGACAATTAAAGCTTCCTAAAAGCAAAAACACACGGAAGAAGAAGTGACAAGTAAGAAAAATACAGTTAATACCTAAATTAAGGTAGCTCGTCCACTTTTACATCAAATTTCTTTTCCATTTCACAGCCGTGCGGTTAGAGGCGCCATGTCACTGACTGCGCGGCCCCTCCCGCCGGAGGTTCTTGTCCTCACTCGTGCATGGGTGTGTGTGTTGTTCTTAGCATAAGTTAGTTTAAGTAGTGTGTAAGTCTAGGGACTGATGGCCTCAGATGTTAAATTCCATAGTGCTCAGAGCCATTTGAACCAATTTTGGTACAGCTCGCCACTCTAGTCTACACTAAAAGTCCTCTTCAACTCCGAATAACTACTGCAATCTGCATTTGAACCTGCTTAACATATTCATCCTTTTTACTCCTCCTATGGTTTTTACACTTCACACCACTCCATAACAAATTTAATGATCCCTTCATGCCTCAGGGCGTGTCCCGTCAACCGACCCCTTCTTTTAGTCAAGTTGAACCACAATTTGCCTTTTTCCCCAATTCGATTCAGTACTCCTCATCAGTTTCTAGATCTATCCATCTAATTTTCAGCAATCTTCTGTGGCAGCACATTTCAAAACTTCTATTCTCTTCCTGTGTGAACTGCTTATTGTCCACGCTACACTTCCGTAACAGGCTACGCTCCGGATGAGTACTTTCGGAAAAGACTTTCTAGGACTTACATTTATATTACATGTTAACAAATTCATATCCCCCCCTCTCCCGCCCCCATGAACCATGGACCTTGTCGTCGGTGGGGTATCCTGCATGACAGCGATACAGATAGCCGTAAAGTAAGTACAACCACAACTGAGGGGTATCTGGTGAGAGGCCAAACAAACGTGTGGTTCCCGAAGAGGGACAGCAGCCTTTCCAGCACTTGCAGCGGCAACAGTCTGGATGATTGACCGATTTAGCCTTATAACATCAACCAAAATGACCTTGCTGTGCTGGTACTACGAACGGCTGAAAGTAAGGGGAAACTACAGTCGTAATTTTTCCTGATGGCATGCAGCTCTACTGTACGGTTAAATGATGATGGCGTCCTCTCGAGTAAAATATTCCGGAGATGAAATAGAACCCAACTCGGATCTCCGGGTGGAGACTACTCAGGAGGATGTTTTCATGAGGAGAAACAAAGCTGGTATTCTACTGATCGGAGAGTGGAATATTAGCTGCCTAAATTGGGCAGGTAGGTTAGAAAATATAAAAAGTTCAAAAAATGGTTCAAATGGCTCTGAGCACTATGGGACTTAACATCTGAGGTCATCAGTCCCCTAGAACTTAGAACTACTTAAACCTAAATAACCTAAGGACATCACACACATCCATGCCCAAGGCAGGATTCGAACCTGCGAACGTAGCGGTCGCGCGGTTCCAGACTGAAGCGCCTAGAACCGCTCGGCCACACCGGCCGGCATGTAAAAAGTGAAAGTAATAGATTCAAGTTAGGCATAGTGGAAGTTAGTGAAGTACGGTGGTAGGAGGAATAGAACTTCTGAGCAGATGCAAGCAGGGTCATAAATACTAAGTCAAATAGGGGTGATGCAGGAGTGAGTTTAAAAATGAATAAGAAAATAGGAATGCGTGTAAGCTACTATGAACAGCATAGTGAACGCCTTATGGTAGCCAACATAGACACGAAGACCACCACGCCTACCATAGCAGTACAAATTAACATGTCAACTACCTCCTCAGATGATGAAGAGTTGAAGAAATGTATGGTGGGATAAAAGAAATTATTCAGATTGGAATTCAGTAGTAGGAAAAAGGAAGGGAAGGAAAAACTGTAGGCGAATATGGACTGGAGAAAGGGATGATAGAGGAAGTGGCGTGGTAGATTTTTGCACAAAGCATAATTTAATCATCCCTAACACGTGGTTTAAGAATCATAAAAGAAGTTTGTATACATAGAAGAGACCTGGAGACGCCGGCAAGTTTCAAATCGATTATATAACGGTTAGACACAGATTTAGGAACCAGATTATGAGTTGTAAGACATTTTCAGGGGCAAATGTGGACACGGACCACATTTTATTGGTTATGAACTGTAGATTAAAAATCCGGTAATCGGCAAAGGGTAGGAAATTAAAGAGATGGGACCTGGATAAGCTGAAAGAACCAAAGGTTGTTGAGAGCTCCAACGGGAGCACTGTACAACGGTTGAACAGAACAGTGGAAAGTAATACAATAGAAGACGATTGGGTAGCTTTAAAAGATGAAATAGTGAAGGCAGCAGAGGATCAAATAGGTAAAAAGACAAGACCTAGAAGGAATTCTTGGATAACACAAGATATATTGAATTAAACTGATGGAAGGAGAAAATTAAAAATGCAGTAAATGAAGCAGGCGGATAGGAATACAATCGTTTAAAAATGAGAATGATAAGAAGAGCAGAATTGCTAAGCAGGAATGGCTAGATGACAAATACAAGGATTTAGAAGTATATTTCACTAGGGGTAAGATAGATACCGCCTACAGAAAAATTAAAGGCGCTCTTGGGGAAAAGAGAAGCAGCTGTGTGAATATTAAGAGCTCAGAAGGTAAACCAGTCCTAAGCAGAGGAGGGAAAGCTGAAAAGTGGAAGGAGTACATAGAGGGAGATGAATTTGAAAGCAATATTATAGAAAGGGAAGTGGACGTAGATGAAGATGGGATGGGAGATATGATACTGCGAGAAGAGTTTGACAAAGCTCTGAAAGATCTAAGTCGAAACAAGCCTCAGAGTAGACAATACTCCGTCAGAACTACTGATAGCTTTGGGAGAGCCAGCCATGCCAAAACTATTCCATCTGACCTACAAGATGTATGAAACAAATTAAATACTCTCTGACTTTAAGAAGAATGTTTTGGTTCCAATTCCAAAGAAAGCAGTTGTTGACATGTGTGAAAAAATTAAATTTAATAAATTATGGTTGCAAAATTATTACACGAATTCTTTACAGAAGATACGAAAAATTGGTAGAAGCAGAGCTCGGGGAAGATCAGTTTGGGTTCCGGAGAAATGTATCACGCGAGGCAATACGGACCCTACGACTTACCTTAGAAGATAGGTTAAGGAAAGGCAAACTTACATTTATAGCATTTGTGGACTTAGAGAGATCTTTTGACACCGTTGACTGGAATACTCTCTTTGAAATTCTGGTGGGAGACGAGGTAAAATACAGGGAGAGAAAGGCTATTTGCAGTTTGTATAGAATCCAGACGGCCGCTATAAGAGTCGAGGAGCATGAAAGGAAGGCAGTTGTTGCAAACGGAGTGAGACATGGCTGTAGCCTACCCCCATTGTTATTCAATGTTTACATTGAACAAACAGTAAAAGAAATAAAAGAAACATTTTGAGTAGGAATTAAAGTCAGAGAGAAGATATAGAAACTTTGAGGTTTGTCGATGACATCGTAATTCTGTCAGGGAGCGAAAGGCTATTTACAGTTTGTATAGAATCCAGACGGCAGCTATAAGAGTCGAGGAGCATGAAAGGAAACGGAGTGAGACATGGTTGTAGCCTACCCTCATTGTTATTCAATATGTACAGTGAACAAGCAGTAAAAGAAATAAAAGAAATATTTTGAGTAGGAATTAAAGTCAAGAAGAAGATATAGAAACTCTGAGGTTTGTCGATGACATCGTAATTGTGTCAGAGACAGCAAAGGACTTGGAAGAGTAGTTGAACGGAACGGACAGTATCTTCAAAGAAGGATGTAAGATGAACATTAGCAAAGGGAAAACAAGGATAATGGAATGTAGTCGAATTAAATCAGGTAGTGGTAAGGGAATTAGATTAGGAAACGAGACACTTAAAATAGTAGATAAATAGTAGATGAGTTTTGCTATTTTGGCAGCAAAATAAGTGATGAAAGCTGAAGTAGAGAGGATATAAAATGTATGCTGGTAATTTCAAGAAAAGCATTTCTGAAGAAGAGAAATTTGATAACGTCGAATATCGATTTAAGTGTTACGAAGTCTTTTCTGAAAGTTTTTGTCTGGAGTGTAGCCATGTATGGAAGTGAAATATGGACGATAAACAGTTTCTATGAAAAGAAAATACAAGCTTTCGAAATGTGGAGCCACAGAAGAATGCTGACGATTAGATGGGTACATCACGTAACTAATGAGGAAGTCCTGAATACAATTGAGGAGACAAGGAATTTGTGACATAAATTGACCAAAAAAAGCGATCGGTTGATAGGACTTTCTGAGACATCAATGGATCACCAATTTAGTATTCGAGGTGAGTGTGGGAGATAAAAGTCTTAGAGGGAGACAAAGAGACGAATACAGTAATCAGATTCGGATAGATGTAGTAGTTATTCAGAGATGAAGAAGCTTGAACAGTATTCAGTAGCATGGAGAGCTGCATCAAACCTGTCTTCGGACTGAAGACAACTACAACAACAAATCTATCTTTTTCAGAAATGCTTTTCGTGCTACAGCCATTTTGCATTTTGTGTTCTCTCTATTTCGGCCATCATAAGTTGTTACCTATAACTTTTAGTGTCTTATTTCCTAATCTAAATCGTTCGGTATCGCTCACTTTTATTCGACTACATTTTATTACTCTTGTTTCAGTTCCGTTGCTGTTCATATTACAACCTGTTTTCAAGATATGAACCTGTACTTTCAAGTCATATAACTGCAGTCTGCCGGCCGGTGTGGCCGAGCGGTTCTAGGCTCTACAGTCTGGAACCGCGCGACCGCTACGGTCGCAGGTTCGAATCCTGCCTCGGGCGTGGATGTGTGTGATGTCCTTAGGTTATTTAGGTTTAAGTAGTTGTAAGTTCTAGAGGACTCATGACCTCAGCAGTTAAGTCCTATAGTGCTCAGAGCCATTTGAACCATTTTGAACTGCAGTCTGGTTTCTGTATAAGATATAAGTAACATTTCTTTCCCTGTATTTTATCTCTCCTGTCTTCAGCATTTTAGAGTGTCAACATTATCAAAAGCTTTCTCTAAGGCTGTGGCACCTACAACGGTAATAAGACGCCGTCATCATAGATCGCCCGCTAGCAGTTGCCAACAGCTCGGTCACATCGCGGCCGATCTATTCTATGTGTGAAGCAGGTTAGATTTGAACCTCCTGGGGTGGGATGGATACCACGAAGCCTCTTATGCTTGGAGACGACGCCGAAAACACGTGCATGAGCTATATATCTCTCGAAAAATACTTGGCGGGTACAGCACACTCTTTCCTCAATCACTGGAATAACCATACATGCCTACGAACATAGGAGATGGAAAGAGACACGTTCTATTATACATACGCACTCGGGATGACTCCTTATGACATTGAAAAGCAAGATTACAAGCACTACGTACTTTTTCAAATAAAATGAGAAAAACACACGTAAGCCAATTATCCTTAAATGACTGTCATTCAGTGTACGCTTGAAGGACGATGATAAATTTTCGAATGAGATACTGTGAACATCTAAAGCACTGAAAAGTGTAAAAACAGACACCACGTTTGCAAACCATCTCACGCAACAGAATCACCACCCAACTGGCATAAAAATGCCAGTAAGTGGTAATAATAATTCGTAGAAAGCTTATGCCTGTTTACCAATATCCATGACAGTAACTTTAAAAATAAGGTACGGCCACCCTTCGCACTTCAACAAGTTACGAGGGCTATTCGGAAAATAAGGAACGATAGGTCGCGAAATTGAAACCACAGTGAAAAGCAAAACTGTTTTATTTGCAACAGTTAGCTACAACTTCCAGCTACTTATCTCCATTGTCGCCGATCCGACTTAGACGTTTGTCGTAGCGTTGTACCAACTTTCCAATACCTTCGTTATAGAAGGCAGCCGCCAGCGCTTTCCACCAATTCTCTACGCTGGCCTGCAGCTCGTTGGCTGTGCCAAAATGTTGTCTACATAGCCAGCGGTTCATGTGAGCAGAGATGAAACTCAGAGGAAGACAATTACGGGCTGTATTGTGGGTAATCTAACATTTCCAACTGTAAACGATGCTGGAGCATCTTCATTGCACCTACAAAATGCGGCTAAGAATCGTCTTGAAGAAGAAAACGCACGACAGTTATGTAATGTTGGCTGCATAGCCTCAGGCGAAATTTCTCACCAGGCTATTGTACTTGGCGGGAGACACTATCGTTCAAGGTACCTTTATGTGCTCCCGGTGTGCTCAGAACTAAAAAGAGAGACATAATGCGATCGACGGGCATACTACAGACACTGCCCAACACACCTGTGCAAAACGTCATCGGATTTTCACTACGGTTTCCATTTCGCGACCGATCGTTCCTTACTTTCAGAATAACCCTCGTATTTTTTCAGGTTATCATTTCCGCCTAAAATTTCCGAGAAAGATTTTGTCTATTTGTAATCCTAATGAAAATGTAATTTCAATCTGTAGAGTCCAAGTTATATTCCGATTATGATATTTTTCATCCTCAAGATTCCACAAACACCTTCTTCCTTGAACTAAATTTATAAATTTCTCACAGTTCGTATTTTGCGTGCAAGAACGTCGACAGATTCTACCGAAGAACACAAACCCATTTGAATTTCACCAATTGTCATCCGAAATCTCCACGGTCGCACCATGAGATCAGCTGCATTGTGACCATGCAAGTAGGCTACTGGCACTCTGATTTGAAACGCTCTGGCGCTCGGTCGTCGTCGGAAACAGCCGAAGTCGGTTCCATTACTGTGGCCGCAGCCTAAACCTACAAATGCTATAAATTTAGGTTTGTTTCTTTTAATCTGTCTTATAAGATAAGTCAGAGCGTCAGTATTGGCATGCGTGTTCCTACAGTTCTCCAGAAACCAAAATGATTTTCCTCGAGATTGGGTTCTTCCAGTTTTTTCCATACATCTGTGATGTCAGTATTTTAGAAGCAAGCCTTTAAAACTGATAGTTCGGTAATACTCGCACCTATCAGCACCTGCCTTTTTAATTAGAATAATTTTATTTTTCTTAACGGTTTTCTTCCCCGCGGCATATATAGTTTGTACACCAGGTGGAATAGTTGTGTCATAGCTGGCTTTCCAGAGGACCTCAATAATTATGAGGACATGTCTAATCCATTGGCCTTGTTTTACTTACGTCTTTCAGTGCTCTGTTAAATTCTTCTCTCAGTATTATAACACCCAATTCATATTCATCAACTTCCTCTATGCTTTCTATAAACTGCCTTCAAGTTCATTGTCCCTTTTATAGCCCATCCATACATTTCTTCCACATTTTAGCTTCTTTGAGTAGTATTTGCTTGCCATCTGGACTCTTCGTATAGCTACTTATCTTTTCTCCAACAGTCTCATTAATTTTCGGTTAGGTGTTCTCTAGTATGCATGCTTTTGCATCCTTGCATTTTTCGTCTATTCATTCCCGCTTTGCCATTTTGCATCTCCTGGCAATCTCATTTTTTAGACTTCTGAATTTCCTTCTGTCTGCTTCATCTGCTGCACTTTTATTTTTTCTCATTTCGTCAATTAGGTTTAATGTATCTTCTTCTTGTGGTGTCCAAGTATTTCTGCTGGGCTTTGTGTTTTTGCCTATTTGACCCACTGCTGCCGTCACTTTTTCATCTCTTAAGGCCACCAATTTGTCTTCTATTGTTTTCCTTACACGTTTCCATTCAGTCGTTGTCTAATGCTCCCTTTGAAGCTCCCAAAACATGCACTCCGGTTCTTTCATCTTATCCAGGTCCCATCTCCTTAATATCCAGACTTTTTGCTATTTCTTCAGATTTAATTTGTAGTTCATAACAGATAAATTATGGCCAGAGCCTGTACCTGCTCCTGGAAACGTTTTGCGCTTTAAAATTCATTCTCCAAACCTCTGTCTTAACTTTATATGGTCTATGTGAGTCCTTCTAATGCCTCCAAGTCTCTTCCACACACACAAGCTTCTTTCATTATTTTTAAAACGAGTATTAGTGATAGTTAAATTATGATCTGTGAAAAATGCAGCCAAACTGCTCCTTTTTTCATACCTTCCCCCTGATCTATGGTCCCCAGAATTTGCTGAGTTATTTACAAGATATCCTTAGTGAAAAGGGCAATCTGTGCTTCGCACTAGCGGTGTTTTCTAATCACCAGCTGAGTCTTTAAAACAAGATTCTTTTCCTTGAGGAATGTTAGAACTTTCGAGTTTATGTCACGCTAAACGACGCTACCGGTAAGGCAGACGTCAAAAATTCTCGTCGCGCCCAAGGAGCTTAAAATATCATCAATGGTAACCCGCCTGTCAAATGTAAAACCGAATTCGGTAGACAGCTTGGTTCATTTCAAGAAGAAGAGACTACGTGCTATGTACCATGTTTCATAATTCACCTTCCTTTTATTCCATGCTCATACGTAATAAAACAAATACTTCGCAAGCGCTCATCACATCCAGTCACACGAAACAGTTACACATCTGATAGTCAAAATATCGGCAAGGTGCAATATTATTCGGCGATTCTCGTGTCGTTGTCACTGAGCTCTCATAACCTATCAGTTCTTCTGTTGCTGCTTTTCTACTAACAACACAGTACTCTCCACTGCTTTTTATACTTCAGGGTCCACAAGTCGCGGCATCTAGTAGTCAATCCTATATTACGAAGGTGTGTCCAGATAGCCAACTTTTGATCAGATGTTGTTGTTGTTGTTTTTGTTGTTGTTGTTGTCTTCAGTCCAGAGACTGGTTTGATGCAGCTCTTCACGCCATGCAGTAAAGTTGCATGCCCTTGGGAAAAATTACGGCTGTAGTTACCCCTTGCTTTCAGCCGTTCGCAGTACCAGCACAGCAAGGCCGTTTTGATTAGTGTTACAAGGCCAGATCAGTCAAACATCCAGACTGTTGCCCCTACAGCTACTGAAAAGGTTGCTGCCCTCTTCAGGAACCAACGTTTGCCTGGCCTCTCAACAGATACCCCTCCGTTGTGGTTGCACCTACGGTACGGCTATCTGTATTGCTGAGGCATGTAATGATAATAATAATAATAATAATAATAATAATAATAATAATAACAGGAATGGTAATGGTAATAGCCAGAACAGAAACCACAGTAATACTGGTTAATACCTTCACTTGGTGCCCATCAGGTGGATGAAGAGAGAGTGTATTTAACTATCCTGTTAATGTAACAAATTTTGAAAGAAAGTTTTGGGGTGTTATAATAAAACATAGTGGTAAGAAATTTACTGTAGCTTCTTATGAACTTTAGCATGGTGGTTTAGTAATATTTTTAAAGTCTGAATGTTCTGTGGATGATGTACATATTGACAGTGATTGCATTGGTACTGGTATTTTAATGTCCCCTGAGCAGGAGAATTTTGTAGCTAATTGTGTTGGGGAGAGGGACGCTTATCTTGAGTCAATAGTGGTGGAAGGGTTTGATACCCAGATGAGCTGCGTCAGCACAAATTATTTAATGGTTGAAGCTGAAGCTGATACACTTAATCTAGAAGAGCTGGACATTGTGGTTAATGTTGAACTAACTGATCATGACCGGGCCAGTGGTGAAGCTCAGGAGGGTCAACTTGTTCCAATCGACATTAGTGACATTTTGTGTGAATGCCAGGACATTGCGAGGTAAATAAGACGATTATTGAATATTTCAGAGATGTTGGCAAGGATGAGTCAGATTTCAATTCCGATAGTTTATTTATCATTCTCCACCATATTTTACTTGCAACACTGATGAGCACACCTATTCAAGTCCAACTTGTAAATCCAATCAAGCATTAGAAGTTATTCACAACACAAGCACACAGGTACCACTTTGCCCTACACAGCTATCTAGTGATAATGAGAACCATTTGCAGAAATATTTACATTTTGAAGATATAGAGGATGTTTTGCTTAGAGAAACTAATATTAATGAATGGTAGGATTTACACGGTAGTCCGTACATCAAAATCACAGTTTGTGTTTGTGACTGGCATGGTGGTTGATTGACACAGGTAGTTCAATTTCTATTATTTCTGAAAACTTCAGGGATAGAGTTAAGCAGAGTTCTGAGTACACTGAATTTCTTGTAAACAAACAAGCTTTAATCACATTTAATGTTGACAATGCAGTTTCTGAGCAAGGATGCTTGGTAGTCTACATCAACATCGGGGGAGGAGTTTAATTGCACTCTCCTTGTACATAATGCATGCAACTGATTTCCATTAAAGTGTCCAGTGGAAAAGTTGAAGTAATAGTGTGGTGAGCCGACCTGTAGCTGAGATGTTAAAGCTTTTTTTTCTTTTTCCACAGGTCCCGGAGCGTAGAGAGCGTGGAGCGTCCGCTGATGGTCAGTGTTTCTGAGAGCTCCGGCAAGAATGGACGTTACAAGAGAGAAGTGGGTGCCCTCCCCTCTATGCCATCTGTCACCAAAGCAATGGAATACTCAAAACGTCGGCCTGAAATGGGATCGAGCGGCTTTCACGGAGACACATTTTCTAGCGGATTCGGTGAATTCTGGACCATGAAGAAGAAAGGACATGTGAAGCGAGACCCTGAAGTTGCAGAACCGATTCCATATTCAGACATATGGTCAGATGAGGAAGTAGAAAAGAAATCTGGGATAAACGAAGAGTTCACTTCCGACGAACTGCCTGCTCGGTTTAGGGAGGAGAAGCTCCTGTTTGGGCAACAACTGTCGGATGGTGCTAGGAGGCAGTTACTGAAAAACAAAGGCGACTGGCAGAGAATCATCTCGGCTTCTTTTCCCGTTAAGCCATATTTGAGAGGGAACGAAGATGCAGTACTAGACATGCTTCGCTCCCGCATGGGTTCGAGGAAATCTGAGAGAGACCCTGGTTTTGACGACGCTGCAGAACAAAGGAGCTTTTTCGAGAGAAGTCCGCAGGTAGGCGAGACTGTTATAAATCGAGATGCACTCCCAAATGGACTCGCTGATTTGTGGAAAACAAGTGGGAATTCTCAACAAGAAAATCTGCAAAAGAGGCGGCCCGAGATGGGATCCTCGGGATTCCACGGTAACATGTTCAGCAACGGTTTCGGAGAGTTCTGGCCGATGAAGAAAAAGAGTAACACTTTGGACATGGACGGAGACGTTGGCGTTGACAAACTGCTGCCAATGAAGAGGAGACCGGAGATGGATTCCTTGGGATTTCACGGTGACACTTTCCATAACGGCTTCGGAGATTTTTGGCCGATGAAGAGATCCACCCCTGAAGAAAATTTTGCCACTGGACGCAGTGATCCTAAGACCGAGCAGAACTACACACATTCAAAAGAATGCTGCGGGGATAACGAAAAAAACTGATCTAAAATTAGCGCAAGTTCAAACTTCAGATGATAATGTAGCTTAGAGTGGCTTATGAGCCTAATACTGTCCTAAAAATGTATGCTCTTACTGTCGTATTTGTTAACACAAAACATGTACGATATCGATAAATATAATGAACAAGGAAAATATCTTTGAGGTAACTAAGTAAGCATTAACACTGTAAGTTCCCACTGTGCAAGCTTTTTTAGGTAACCCTGACTATTTTTGGAGGCTGCAGACTACGTTAATGAAAACCCTAAGTGTAAATACAAGTCTTACTTTTTTGTGAATAATTTACGCTGTCATTTTACTTAACAGTGATGGGCTGTTTAGTTTTTCAGATACTGATGTTTTCAGGTGCTGTGCTTAACACAATATTGCATGCTGATAAAAAAGACATATTAATAGAATTAAATATTCACTGAGTATGTATACATTGTGACACAAGACATTTATGAAATAAATTATATTAATTTACCTGCAACACTCTGGAGTTTTTGGTGGAATTAGATGCTCCCATTAAGGGAAAATAATTGTTTACAGAGAGAGAAAGTCTGTGTGTCACGAACATAGCAGGCTATAAATTCTAGCGCTTTTAAAACTGTTTTGCTCCAATCATTTCCAGAAACTTTATCTCCTTTCCTATAAAATCTGATGATGACCCATATATAAAAAAATCTGAGCATTTTACTAAAATTTTTAAATGGAAATGCATCACGAAAAATGATTTTTTTATGCAGCCCGCCACGAATTCCTTTCCTGTGCTAACCTCTTAATCTCAGAGTAGCACTTGCAACCTACGTCCTCAATTATTTGCTTGACGTATTCCAATCTCTGTCTTCCTCTACAGTTTTTGCCCTCTACAGCTCCCTCTAGTACCATGGAAGTCATTCCCTCATGTCTTAGCAGATGTCCTATCATCCTGTCCCTTCTCCTTATCAGTGTTTTCCACATATTCCTTTCCTCTCCGATTCGGCGTAGAACCTCCTCATTCCTTACCTTATCAGTCCACCTAATTTTCAACATTCGTCTATAGCACCACATCTCAAATGCTTCGATTCTCTTCTGTTCCGGTTTTCCCACAGTCCATGTTTCACTACCATACAATGCTGTACTCCAGATGTACATCCTCAGAAATTTCTTCCTCAAATTAAGGCCGGTATTTGATATTAGTAGACTTCTCTTGGCCAGAAATGCCTTTTTTGCCATAGCGAGTCTGCTTTTGATGTCCTCCTTGCTCCGTCCGTCATTGGTTATTTTACTGCCTAGGTAGCAGAATTCCTTAACATCATTGACTTCGTGACCATCAATCCTGATGTTAAGTTTCTCGCTGTTCTCATTACCTTCGTCTTTCTCCGATTTACTCTCAAACCATACTACGTACTCATTAGACTGTTCATTCCGTTCAGCAGATCATTTAATTCTTCTTCACTTTCACTCAGGATAGCAATGTCATCAGTGAATCGTATCAATGATATCCTTTCACCTTGTATTTTAATTCCACTCCTGAACCTTTCTTTTATTTCCATCAGTGCTTCCTCGATGTACAGATTGAAGAGTAGGGGCGAAAGGCTACAGCCTTGTCTTACACCCTTCTTAATACGAACACTTCGTTCTTGATCGTCCACTCTTATTATTCCCTCTTGGTTGTTGTACATATTGTATATGACCCGTCTCTCCCTATAGCTTACCCCTACTTTTTTCAGAATCTCGAACAGCTTGCACCATTTTATATTGTCGAACGCTTTTTCCACGTCGACAAATCATATGTACGTGTCTCTTTTCACATAGAGTTGTCTAATATTTTTTGCGTGAATACGGTGCTGTCCCATAAAACACCGACAAACAGAAGTAAGTAAGAAATGTCTGGTAAACATGGGCTTTAAAATGTGTACCTTACGAGCTAGTAGCACTTGTTCAGCTTCGCTAATATGAAAACATCTCTTCTACTGGACTAGTGCTCATAGCTCTTAAAGTAAGCATTTTAGAGTCTGTGTTTACTAGACACATTTTTTATTATTTTGGTCCGTATTACCTCCTTCCGAAATATGAAAAGGAGGATCCTGCCCCTAAAGCTTGTCGGTGTTTATATACGTCGTTTTTAGGCTGAAGATGACGAGTAGGAAACTGGTTAAGACACTACAGCTTGGGTAATATTTAGATTAAATTTAATCATTGATATTCGCCGAGAAAGCCTACATTGTCATATAAAAACAATTTGTGTGACAGACAATAAATGCAATACACTATTGACGGAGAAAAGGTAATGATCAATACAAACACACTAATATGTTCTGATGTTATATTGTGACTATAGAATCCAGTCATCATCTTCCTAAAGCTAAGGATTAAGCAATATAGAGATACAGAGCTATCGCCAGACAGACTGTCCACGGTATGGTACATAAAATACTAAGAGATGTGTGCGAGTTATAATCCCTTCAACATTCTTCAAATGATCGTGTAAGTTTTTTTTATTTTCTGATTCTAAGATAATGGATATGCTGGTGGGAATTTGGTATTTGGTTTACGTAGTCACTTGCACGAAGTTACACTACCTGACTAAAAAAGTGAAGCACTCAGAAGCGAGGGAGGAAAGAAAATGAAACTTCAAGGGTTTACAGGATATGTGATGTTATCTCAGTGATAACAATATCGAGTCAAATCTGCAAAGAACTTGACAGTATGAACCGACTTATCAGTGTGATAAGTATAGCCTGGTTGCTTGCATTGATTCGCTAGTGAAGGGTGTCGTAAAGCCACTGTATCCTCTCCTGAGGCAAGCTGGGTAAAAACTGTTGTAACTGGTTCTTGATATCATAGATCCTGGCACTGGAACGGACGTGACGCCCGAGCTGGTCCAACACAAGTTATATAGGGGACTGATCTGGAGATCTTGCTGACCGTATGAGTACCTCAATATCACGCAGTCTATAGAGAGGAGCAAAACGTGGTCCATCATTGTTCTGCTGAATGATGACACCACGATACTTTCTCATCAGAGGTAGCACATGAAGAGGCAGAATGTCCATTGTGTCGTCAGCATTTTCTCAATCACTACAAGCTGTTACCTGTAGTCATATCTGAAGACTCCTCACACCATGGTTGGTTGGTTGATTTGTGGGAGGGGACCAAATAGCGAGGTCATCGGTCCAGTCAGATGAGGGAAGGATGGGGAAGGAAGTCTGTCTTGCCCTTTCAAAGGAACCATCCCGGCATTTGCCTCAAGAGATTCAGGGAAACCATGGGAAACTTAAATCAGAATGGCCAGACGAGGGTTTGAACCAATATCCTCCCAACTGCGAGTCCAGTGCGCTAACCACTGCACCATCTCGCTCAGTCTCACACCATGATCCAAGGAGTAACACCACTTTGCTTATCCAAAACATTGGAAGAGCGAGATTTCTGCCCAGGTTGCCGTCATACACATCGATGATGGTCATTCGCGGCAGTACACAATTGAGATTCATTGCTGAAGACAATGTGATGCCATTCACCTGCAATCCATGCTTCTCAGCCAAGGCACCAATCCAAACGCACCCATTTATTTTGTGGCGTTAATTGCAGCCAAGGTAATTTTCAAGTCCTGCTGCAGCTAGTTTCCAATCAATGGTGCAGTATGACACAGAACATTTGCGGGGAACGATTATTTCGCCTCGGATAACAGGCGCAGATGTAATGGCGTTACGATATGCTTGGCACACAATACTGCGATCCTCCCTAATATTGGTCAGATGTGGTCGACCAGAACTTTAACGACCAGTTTGCCTGCCCTCACGTTCCCATGCAGTCCAGTATCAGGCCGCTGTCGCATCCGAACGCCCCACAAATCTGGATATTGCATGTTTCGACCAGCCTGCCAAATAGAGGCCCGCAAAGATACCCCTTTCAAACTGAGATGCTGTCTCACACGAGTGCGTGGCATCACCGTGTCCTTCACAGCGGTCACTCAACATCTGACGCTGTTCAACGACCTTTGTATACCCTTAGCCACTTTCGATGTGAAACTGAAAGACGTGTACTGAGAAAAATATGGAGTGGGTGTAAATGTAGGAGCCCAGACGCCGAGCCGACGCGCCCGCGGCGGTAGCAGCAGCAACAGTTGATATAGAGTAATTTAGCTTAGTTCCCGTTTTCTTTCACGTACTTTTTTCAAAGAATTGAACTATGCCTGTATATTATACTGTATAGACTAGCGCTTAGCAAATTACTCTACATTTTTGTTTTTTCGTAAATCTTGGTGTATATCCACTTCCTAGCATAATTTTCCGCTGCCAAAAGCTCCACGTCATGCCACTACGCATTATACACAGCATATAGTTTAGATCACTGCATTCTACACTGCTGCTCATTAAAATTGCTATACCACAAAGATGACGTGCTACAGACGCGAAATTTAACCGACAGGAAGAAGATGCTGTGACATGCAAATGATTAGCTTTTCAGAGCATTCACACAAGGTTGGCGTCGGTGGCGACACCTACAACGTGCTGACATGAGGAAAGTTTCCAACAGATTTCTCATACACAAACAACAGTTGACCGGCGTTGCCTGGTAAAACGTTGTTGTGATGCCTCGTGTAAGGAGGAGAAAATGCCTACCATCACGTTTCCAACTTTGATAAAGGTCAGATTGTAGCCTATCGCGATTGCGGTTTATCGTGTCGCGACATTGCCGCTCGCGTTGGTCGAGATCCAATGACTGTTAGCAGAATATGGAATCGGGGGCTTCAGAAGGGTAATATGGAACGCCGTGCTGAATCCCAACGGCCTCGTATCACTAGCAGTCGAGATGACAGGCATCTTATCCGCACGGCTGTAACGGACCGTGCAGCCACGTCTCGATCCATGAGTCAACAGATGGGGACGTTTGCAAGACAACAACCACCTGCACGAACAGTTCGACGATGTTTGCAGCAGCATGGACTACCAGCTCGGAGACCGTGGCTGCGGTTACCCTTGACACTGCATCACAGACAGGAGCGCCTGCGATTGTGTATTCAACGATGAACCTGGGTGCATGAATGGCAAAACGTCATTTTTTCGGATGAATCCAGGTTCTTTTTACAGCATCATGATGGTCGCACCCGTGTTCGGCGACATCGCGGTGAACGCACATTGGTAGCGTGTATTCGTCATCGCCATACTGGCGTATCACCCGGCGTGATGGTATGGGTTACCATTGGTTACACGTCTAGGTCACCTCTTGTTCTCATTGACGGCACTTTGAACAGTGGACGTTACATTTTAGATGTGTTACGACCCCTGGCTCTACCCTTCATTCGATCCCTGCGAAACCCTACATTTCAGCAGGATAATGCACGACCGCATGTTGTAGGTTCTGTACGGGCCTTTCTGGATACAGAAAATGTTCGACTGCTGTCCTGGCCAGCACATTCTCCAGATCTCTCATCAATTGAAAACGTCTGGTCAATGGTGGCCGAGCAACTGGCTAGTCACAATACGCCAGTCACTACTCTTGATGAACTGTGGTATCGTGCTGAAGCTGCATGGGCAGCTGTACCTGTACACGCCATCCAAGTTCTGTCTGACTCAATGCCCAGGCGTATCAAAGCCGTTATTACGACCAGAGGTGGTTGTTCTGGATACTGATTTCTCAGGATCTATGCACCCAAATTGCGAGAAAATATAGTTACATGTCAGTTCTAGTATAATATATTTGTCCAATGAATACCCGTTTATCATCTGCTTTTCTTCTTGGTGTAGCAATTTTAATGGCCAGTAGTGTAGTTTACATAATTACATCGTTCGGTAGCTTTTCAGTAAACAGAGTTTCTAGTAACAGGTAACTGTAGATACATCCACTTCATTAGAGAGATGTATTTCTATGTAAGAGCTTACCGTTTCAGGGCATAGAGAGAAATCTCCAGAGGAGATTTTGCTGTTTCTTTATTCTCCTCGTTATTTTTCCGTACAGTCCAAACTCAGTACCGCCATTTTAGATCTTATAACTATTTGTAAAGCTGGAACCTGCGTTGGCTACCGGCGACATGGTTCTGGCTAATGATCAAAGTTGCGACGAAGTCGTGTCACTGTTGACGAGATCTGCGACACCTTTGGTACCGCTGGAATCCCCTGATGACCCTGGTGTCGCTGCATCTCCTGGTACGCAACATCTCACCGGTCCGTCCTCACTCGAGACTGGGTGGCACACAGTGGTGGGCTTGCATGTCACTGGGTGGAAGGCAACAGGAGCGAGATGCAACCCAGTGTTGATGATAACTCTGAGCCAACACGGGATGCCTGTCTTGTTGCGTCAATGGTCTATCTTCCTGCCCAGTCCGGACAAGTGCAGAGGGTGGGTATGTTTGTCATTGGGAGCTCCAATGTTAGGCGTGTGGTGGAGCCCCTCTGGGAAACAGCAGGTAAGGCGGGAAAGAGTGCCAGTGTGCACTCAGTATGTTTGCCAGGGGGTCTCGTCCGTGATGTGGAGGAGGCCCTGCTGGCAGCTGTCGAGCACACTGGGTGCAACCGGCTGCATGTAGTGGCACATATCGGCATTAATGACGCCTGCTGCATCGGTTGTGAAGGGTAACCTCGGCTCCTTTCGGCGGATGCCTGATTTGGTGTAAGGAACTAGAAACGCGCGCTGGGTACAGACTAAGCTGTCCATTTCTAGCATCATACCCCTGGTCGTTCGCCATTCTCTGGCTTGGAACAGAATGGAAGGTCTAAACCAGAGGATCAGACGACCCTGCGACGGCATCGGATGCAAACTTCTCGATCTCCGGCATCGGATACAGAATTATAAAGCCCGCCTTAATAGGCCAGGCGTGCACTACATGCAGGAAGGGGCTACTACGATAGCGGAGTAAGTCTGGCGTGCACATGCGGATATCTTAGGTTAGAGAAACCTTCCCTTGGCGTGAAAGACGATTTGCCTGATAAATTATCCACAATGTCCTTAGAGAAAGTTCACCATTTCAGTTCAGAAATAGAAAAGGTTAATATGATTTTTGCAAACTGCAGGAGCATCCAAGGAAATGTACCAGAATTAATATCGCTTACTGAAGGCTGTAATCCACAGATAGTATTAGGCATAGAAACTTGGTTTAAACCGGACGTTACTTACAACGAAATCGTAAGTTCAGAGCAGAATGTTTATCGTAAGGATAGGTTAGCCGCCAGCGGCCGCGGCGTGTATATTACAGTAAAGAATTCGATAAAATCAAGCGAGGTTATCACGGATCCCAATTGTGAATGAATCTAGGTGAAATTAAGTATCACAGCTCGGTCGAAAACAGTAATCGTACGCTTTTATAGACTGCTTGGATCTAGAGCTCTAGTGGTAGAGGACTTCAGACAGAGCTTGTAGTTGTGGTAGGGGGTGACTTCAACTTACCAAGCATAAAGAGGAAATATCATGGTATGAAAACTGGTGCCAGGGACAGGGATTCGTGTGACGTTGTTCTGGACGTCTTGTCCGAAAATCACTTTGAGCAGACAGAGAACCAACCCGTGAGGGTAATGTCTTAGACTTCCTGCCAAATCAGGTAATGTAGAGAAAGGTATCAGCAATCATAAGGCTGTACTAGCATCTATGACAACGGATCTTACAAAGTATGTTAAGAAAAGTAGGAAAATATTTTTTCTTAGCAAGAGTGACAGGATACAAATTTCAGAGAATCTGAGCAGTCAGCATCAAATTTTCGGTGATGAGGGTGAAGATGTGGAGAACAAATGGAAAAAATTCAAATGTATCGTGCAATATGCTCTAGACAAGTGTGTTCCGAGTAATGTGTTAAGGGATGGGAAAGACCCACTATGGTTTAATTACCGTGTTAGAAAACTGATAGGCAAACAAAGAGAACTTCATCTCAGATTCAAGAGAAGTATAAACCCAACTGAGAAACAAAAGCTGAACGAAGCGAAAATGAGCACAGGGAGAGAAATGAGAGAAAGCGTTCGGTGACTTTGAAAGTAACACTTTGTCAACCGATCAGAGCAAAATGCTAAGAGATTTTGGTTGTATGTAAAATCAGTAAGTGGGACCAAACTAACTATTCGCTCACTCAGTGAGCATGCTGCCACCTAAACGGAAGACTATAAAGAGAATGTCGAAGTACTAAATTGGGTCTTCCGAAATCATTTCACCGTGGGAGATCGTAATACGGCCCGTCCTTTCAAATGTCGCACCAACGTCGAAATGGCAGATACTTAGATAACCCATGGTGGAATAGAAAATCAACTACAGTCACTGAGTAGTGGAAAGGCGTCAGGACCAGATGAGATAACTATAAGATTCTACAAAGATCATGCGAAAGAACTTGCTCCCTCTCTAGCAGTAATTTATTGTAGATCGCTTGAGAAACAGATACCCAGCGACTGGAAGAACGTGCAGGTCATTCCCGTTTTACTCGGAACACACTTGTGTAGGGCATATTACACGATACATTTCTTCCGTTTGTTCTCCACATCTTCATCCCGCCAGTAGGACATATGCACACAATTATAGACCTATACCGTTGACATCAATCTGTTGTAGGACTATGGAAAATGTTTTGTGCTCAATAGCTATAACGTTTTTAGAGAATGAAAATCTCCCCTATAAAAATCAGCCAACGGCCTTGTCATAGTGGAAACACCGGTTCCCGTCAGACCACCGAAGTTAAGCACTGTCGGGCTGGGCTAGTACTTCCATGGGTGACCATCCGGTCTGCCGAGGGCTGTTCGCAAGTGGGGTGCAATCAGCCCTTGTGAGGCGAATTGAGTAGCTACTTGATTGAGACATAGCTCCTTCGGTCTCGTAACCTGAATACGGCCGGGAGAGCGGTGTGCTGACCACATGCCCCTCCATATCCGCATCTGATGACGCCTGTAGGCTGAGCATGACACTGTGGGGTGGCGGATGGAGAAATTCTATTGTTGCCGTTCTCAACACAGGCTCTCTAACTACAATGTTGGCAACCAGAAAGTGATTATCAAAAACGTGATGCCTGTAATTAATGTTCACTGTGCGTACTCTGATGGAGAAATAAAGTTATTGATCATTGAAGTTCATTACGCTTAGGATTTAGGATTATGTCTGGGATTCATAGAAAATGCAGTTTGCTATAACAATTTTGACTATATTCTGAAAACGATAAAGTGTAAAGATCCAGACAAAAGTTTACCCAAGCAATGCAACTATCAACCCTTGTACTATCAGAGCTGTTCAGAGTCTATTGCGCGGATCCTATTATCCCTAGATAATGAAACTGTTCAATAATCGTTATCTATGTAAACGTTCAAAGTGAATGCTCGCCAAAATTTCATGTTAATACTCATCAAACGCCACGCTAGTAATGGTAGAAGGTCTGTCCTGCTGCGACACGTGAAAATACGACATACGCAAACAGAATAAATCACTGAGGTCGTTCTGCAATTAACACTTTACCCCATTATAATCTCATTGTTACGTGCATACCGAGTAACGTAATACGGCATTCAAGGCTGTTCCTTGCAACCGCACAGACGCGACGCAGTTTCCCGCACAGCGTGTGTGCTGATACAAATCTATAAGAGAACTGGGGCCTTTTTTTTGGGGGCACTTTTCATTCCCTTCTCTGAAGGAGGAAGGCGGGCTGTTTGAGGGCATGCTGCTGGCGTCCCTTTTCAGCCGTGGGGTTTTTACATAGTTGCTTTTATTTGATACCATTTATTTTTCCTGCAAGTGCATTGTTATATGTGGTTGACAATTTCGTTACTGCAGGTTTTTAGCAAAAAAAATAATATTAATATATTAAAATAATAAAATTTAAGTATATAATAGAAGAAAAAGTATGAAGTACACAATGTATATAGCAATGAAAGAGAAGAGACATATAGAATACAAAGCATATAGAATACAAAACGACATCCAGCTCGCAGCTTATTTACATAGCCGTGGCGCGGACCACCGAAGGCGCAGCCGACACAATTTGCCTTCCTGTCCAGCTGCTGGGGCTAGTAGAGCACAGCTTCAAGTTACTAAACAATTAATTGCTTCATTCGCTGAAGGCCGATGAAGCTCCCAATTTAATTGTGAAATCAACACACAGGTAAGTATCTATAATGAAATTCTGATGTGGCTACGTTAAATACTTTTGGAGAGAGAATTATTTTAGTTGCAGTGCACGCAATATATAAGCTCTGAACTTGCCCTTTGGAGAGATGCTACAGCTATAGTTTTATAGCTACCTTTTGGAAACTTCTCACATCTTTGTTATTATAGCGTATCTCCATTCTACCTAAATTCAAACATCATAGCTTTATTTAAGCACTTACTTAATCTATCTTCCTTCTGTACACTTAGGACACAAAAACAGAAAATCATGAATTTCAACCAAAATATTACTTTGTGAGATCCAGCATGCTTTTTCCATTAAATTACAATGAAAAAGAAATCAGAGTATAAATTTTGAAGTTTCTATCTCCTTCTTGTTGCGCCGATGATTTTTACGTAAAATGTCAAAATTTCGAAAAACTGTTAAAGTTATTAAACTGAAATTTAACACATTATCATTTTAGCATCACTCCTGACATGCTATTAACTTTTCAGATTGTTTACTTTACTTTTAAGGTATTGCACAACATTTGTGACGTCACAGCTAGTTACAACGGACTAGGCTGGCACACAATTGAAAGCATATCAATTCTATATGGCGTGAGTAGGTTGCTTCCCTACAACGCGGTGGCCAGTCGGTACCGCTGGGCCCTCATGACCTGTTCGGACGGAGAGAGGAGTCTATAATCAACATGGATTATGCAAAAAGAGATCCTTCGAAACTCAGTTCGCTCTGTTCCTCCATGAGATCCACAGCGCCGTAGACAATGGCGTTCGGCTTGATGCCATGTTCCTTGACTTCAGGAAGGCACTTGACACCATCCTACACCATCGGTTAATGAAAAAATACGAACTTATCAGGTAGCGAAGCAGATTTGAGACTGGATTAAAGACTTTCTAGCAGATAGATCTCAACACGTCGCTCTTAACGGAACAAAATCGACAGATGTAAAGATAATTTCCAGAGAACCCCAAGGAAATTTGATATGATCGTTACTCTTTACATTATATATAAATGATCCAGTAGAAAGCGTCAGATGCTTTATAAGGCTGTTCGCAGATGATACGGTTGTCTATAACAAAGTAGCTACGCCAGAAGATAGTAAAGATTTGCACAATGACCTCTAGAAAATTGATGATTGGTGCAGGCTCTGGTAATTGACCCTGAACGTAAATAAAAGCAACATATTTTACATACGTAGGAAAATAAATACACTACTTTACAGGTACACTATTGATGACAAACCGCTGGAAAAGGTATCTGACGTAAAATATCTAGAAGTAAATATCCAGAGCGACCTGAAGTTGAATGACCACATAAAACAAATATTACTAAAAGCAGATGCGAGACACAGATTAATAGGAAGAATCTTAAAGAAACGTAACTCATCTACAAAGGACGTGTATGTAAGGTGATTTTTCGGCCGATTCTTGACTATGGTTCGTCTATCTCGAATACCTCCCACGTCGGAGCAACAGAAGAGATACAGAAGATCCAACGAAGAGCGGTCCATTTAGTCACGGGATCGTTTAGCTTGAACGAGACCGTTACGGAGATCCTCAACAAACTCCATTGGCAGACGTTAGAAGAGAGTCGTTGTGCACCACGGAGAGATTTACTGCTCAAATTTCGAGAGAGTACTTTCCGGGAAGAGTCGGACAACTTATTACTTGCCCCCACATACGTCTCGCGTAAAGACCATGAGGAAAAAAATTGATAAATTAGAGCCAATACAGAGGCTTACCAACAATAATTCTTCCTACGCGGTATTCGTGAATGGAACAGGATTGAAGGGTTCAGTTAGTGGTACAAAAAATACCCTCCGCCATACACCATTAAATGGTTTGAGGAGTATATGTACCGATGGAAATGAAGGTAGGTGTTGTGGAGTATAGCGGTACTATAGAAAGGGAGGAGGAGTTTGGTGTGTTGACAGAGCCACAGTATAAGGAGAAGAAGGAGAGTGTAAGACTGAGACGGAAGAATGAAGGGGGTTAGATAATGTGGAGTGGCAGAGGTGTGGAGAAGTTGTAATAATTGATAGGACTGATAATTATGCCGGCGAATTTTATAGTTTGTGAAGGGTAGTCAACTGAAGCTCTGTTGGGATAGGGTATAGAATTTGTCTGGGTGCAAACGCAGATAGTGTAAGACATGCGGTGGTATTCACTGTGGGTGATAGGGGGTGAATTTAATGAGATGGTAGAGGATCTCCGCGAGGAAAATAAATGGACGAGGAAAGCAGAGCAGTGTGCTCGGCACTAAACGATTTGAAGTGAGTAATAGAAGTTGAGTGTAACGGACAATCGGAAACATTGGTATAAGAGAAGATGGAGCAGATCAACGTTTTGTAGGTGTGGAGTTCAGTGGAGGGTGAAATCCCACGTCCCTTTTCTTGTCCGTTACGTATGGTAACATTTATGTACGTCTTTCATTCATAGCATCAGATTTGCACCTCGTGGCTACAATTGGAACTAATTTTTTTTCGGGGTAAATCTGTTCCGCTTTAATGCATTAGAATGTGTACCAATTTTCGCTGCCATACTACAATTACAGCCTACACTGGACCTCTGTGAGTAGCTGCACATTACTTATAACTACACTGTACCTCACCGGAGAAGCATCGATGGTCAAACAGTTCAGAAAAATCTGAAGGGTAGACACACGAGGTAAAGTTTTATCACTATCGTGTCGGGGAAGAAAATAAACACTAGAAATTATATTAAGTCCCAGCTAGCCCGACGCGTTGCATTTACAATCCACACGGAGCAGGATGTGTGGTGTGCCGGAAGATGGTGGCGGAGACCATAATGAGACTTACCGGAGATCTGGTCGGTTGTCGCTGGAATGCTCGCGCGCCGGCCTAAATAGCTGTCTCGCTAAGGATCCGCGTGGGGCTGTTTTCGGCACGTGCCCCTGTGGAGGCTGGAAGAGCTCTCACGCCATCTGTTCCGTAGGGGCGAAGCTCGCGGCAAACCAAACGACTTAAAAATTGTGGGGGATGCCAACGGCGCCTGATGTCTAGGGCGTCTACGAAGTTTCCATGTTAAGTTCTGGTCGGGGGTTAGTCCAAATAAGTTAATGTGTTTGTTAATGGGGTAGGACGGTTTCAAGTAGTTAGATAAAATTTATGGAGAACAAAGTTATGGGTGATTCGTTCTATAATTATTGCCTGAATCTTGGAAGGGTTTCTCTTCAGAGCCCCTGCCTACAACAGAAAGAAAGCTGTTTAAGATAGAGTTGGAGAAATCCTTGGATCTCTGGAGTGTTGGGTAGAGGGCTAGGAATGCAGTGTCATCAGCATATTGAAGGAGGTGGACTGAAGGGGGTCGTTTTAACAGTGTGGAGGATGTGAAGGGGACAAGAAATGACAGAGCCCTTGAAGCACACTTAATGTATAACAGGAGCATGGGAACTGGAACTGTAATCACGACAAAGGATGGAAAATTAGAAAGGAACCAATTAGCAGATATAGTGCACATTGCATAGTGCGTAGTGCATGTGTCTGGAGTCCGATGAAATCAGAATGCTATACACAGATGTGGGCAGTTCCTAGGTGGAGGGATAAGAAAATCGCGGATTTTCCGTTGTTAAGCTGATGGGCTAGGACATGTATGAGGCATTTGAGATGATCATCAGAGGAGAAACTGAGACGAAAGTCACACTGGTTCACAAGAAGGGATAGGTGTTATTTCATACGTTGACGAATGATTTGGGAGAGGGTGGACTTGAAGACCTTGCAAAACCCCTAGGTGATGTTGATGGGTCGGTAGGAGCAATTATTGCTAGTGGAGATGTTTGGTTTGAGGAAAAGGTGATATATATATATATGATTATGAAATTGAACATGAATAGTTGTAAACTATTTACATTTTATTAATTCCATTTTCGAATAAATTTACATAGGGTATTCAAACACCCTGCCTGAGTCTCATTACATGGTCCACACATGTTGCGAAATATATCCATAATCCTGCATGACCCACCCATTGTTTCCAAAAGTCGAGACTTATCTCTTTTCGTGATGTGTTGGTATACATCATGCTGGAACCACAGTTTTTTGTTTGCAGCAAATGGTACTATGTCCAATAGTACACTTACTGTGGTATGAAGAAACTGATGACAAGCTCCTCTACTTAAGCGGTCTGGCTGAAGCACAGTTCCTAGAGGATGATTACTAGCCATTCCATTTACGAGGTCCACGGAAAACCTTAGTTGAAATCTAACAGGAATCGTTTGCGCGCTTTCATGGTCCCCGATTTTACTAATCTGATTGTTGGAATAAATGGAACGCTTAAATTAGACCTCGTTTGTGAATGACACGTGTGAACGGAAAGCAGCAACTTAGCATTCTGATTTGAAAGAATTGCAAAATTCCATACCCAGGAGCAAAATTGCGTAGCCCAATCTGAAAGTGGTCCACGTAAAAACAGTATTCGTTTAACACCCTAAAAATGGTTACATGATCTGTGCCGACAGCATTTGCTTTACTGCAAGTGCTAGTTGAATGCCAGTTACTAAGACTTCACAAAACACGAGATTCGCACTTCCTCCCTTCCAACAGCATCGTTCCACAGGTGCTGTGGTGTCGATGTCTTCTTCTCGGAAACAGATACAGGCATGACGAGCTTCCCTCACGTCATCGTAATACATGATCATGTCAATTATGTCAGTGAGAAGAAGAGTGCATCGTCCATGTTGGATTCAGAACGTCACACGTATCCATCGAGTGGCAAAGCTTCGAATCAGAATAACTAAGCACGAGTAGGGTACTCTGTGACGAGTACCTTGCGTCGATCTGCAAAGTACGTAAACTATTAGTTAAAAAGGATACGTCTCATTACAAAATATAATACACTGTGTGTAATCTATGCGTCTCGAAAATTTGACCTCGGGATATTAAAACACCCTACACAACTAAAAAAAAAGAAGTTGTGGAATGTATAAAGCCCTCCCGCCCCTCCTGCTACCTTCACCCACCCATCTATGACAGCTAAGATACAATAAGACGTATAATTAACAAAGCAACTTCATTGACTATCGACCGAAGGAAAGCAGTGAACAAGTCGAATAGTCCAGACGTTCTTTGCAGGGACCAGAGATATCAGAGATGAAATGCCTTGCATTTAGAACAAAGGTTACTGACACACGAAGGAAAATTTTATCATCTACAATTGGACCTGTGTAGAGCAAATTTTTTGTTCGAAGAGGATGAAGAATTTACTGGAAATAATTTTCCGATTCATTATCAAAAACTGCCCTGTTAACTGATGATGGAGGTCTGTCAGAATAGCAGACTTCGCATATAAGATGGTGCCACTAACTGTACCTAACAAACCCCTACAACCAACGCAACAGACATTCAACTCCTGGTTACATTGCCATGACTGGGCCTCACGTTTCACTTTTAAAGAACTCCAGAGCACCCCGAAATTCTCGAGAAATCCTGCCCTAAGGACTTTCCATATTCACTACGTTATGATATTTAACTTACAAGAAGAATCACATCTCACTGACAAACTTTTGTCACTAATATATAGTAGCAAAAAATCTTTCCTACGACCTGGGGTACCGAAGTCGTAGCTCCAATTCTGAAGCAGGAGAATTAATTTGACAAATTAAATTTGTTCCGATGGATAGAATTATTTTCATATATGACGAAAAAATTTGAAAGTTTGTAAAGCTACCATAGTGAATGAAAACTTAGGAGTCCCTCGCGCCAAACACAAAAATAAACGCAACAAAATTAAAGGGTCACGTTCTTGAAACCCTGTCACTTCCTTCCGTTCAGACGTAGAAGGCCGAAGTTTGGAAATCTGGCTCGAGGGTACCTACAGCTTCCCCACATTCCGCTGTAATTAATGGTACAAAAGCATGGGACACTGTGATGTCACCCTCGGGCTCGGTGACGCTTCAAACAGCATGGTGTTGGCACGCGCAAGTTCACTGTTGAAATCACATGGTTTTCTTATAGGTGGACGAGGAAAATCTTTTAACACACTGATTCTCAAAATCGACACCCCTTACCTTGGACCGTTCATTTTAGCACATTTCAATATCGAAAACGAGAGGTGGCAGTGCGATTTGCAAAAAGACGATGTTCTTGACAATCTTCGACAGTGATGAGACCCCCAGACGATTCAGTCCTTCTCTAAGTGCATCGCGGGGCAGCAACTCCATTGAACTCCTTTGGAGTTTAGCTTAAATATTCTGGTATACACGGTGGAACCACTAGGTGCTATTCAAGGCCATTCGACGAAATTGGAACACTATTTTTTTTTCTTTTTTGTGTCCTCCTGTGGCGTGTTCATTGGAGAGGGGAGCTACATTGGTACACACTTGAATAAAATGGCGAAGGGACCCTTCACTACCAACCAGAATGGCAACACTCTCGGTGGCACTCATGCACCTGTAATAGGCACCTTTAAAAAATTCCTCTGCAGAGATACTGACTCCTCGATTCTTAGGCACCAGTGGTGTAGGCAACACTTTCGACATCCCTCAGATTTCACATGTGGCCAGCAAGCACTAGCACAGCCGCCACTGAGATGTCTTCTTCTTATGCAGGATCAAAGTGTTTTCAGGGTAAACAAAGGTACACTTCCTGATTTTAAAGATTTTGTTAATGATTTGAACGAATTTCTAGCAACAGGTGGCACCATCCCCAACATAAATGACAACCTGTCATTGGCAACAATGGCTGCAGGCCAAGTAGTTGATGTAGACGTGGAGCATGTTGTTCCAGATGTTTTGTTATTCTTTGGCCAATTCTGCAACTTTTCCTGTATGGGGATTTATGCACCTTACCCTTTGACATATGAAATACCACTTAGGTTCAACTGAGTTTAAGACAGAGCTGTTGGCAAGCGATTCCATCATAGCTTTGCCTGCTGCATTGAGACAATCTCAGGCAACCCAGGTGATGTGAGGCCGAGCATTATCTTGCATCAGTGTGAAGCATTGTCCAAACGCTGCAGTCTCTGAAATGACATATGGCTCCAATGTCTCACCTAGTAGCAACGTGCGTTCAAAACAGAAGGCGGTACGACGACGAGGGCCGTTTTTTTTACGAGGGTAATCCCAAAACTAAGGTCTCCAATTTTTCTATAAGTACAGAACTCTGTTTGTGTGGCAGTTGGTCACACTGTTATGAAGAGTGCTTCACGCTCTGTGTGTAAACATGCGCACGAAACGCTGAGGCGCTCAGTCTTGGCTTGGCAGCTGTTTAGAATGGAGCTCCCGTTGGATATTACCACCAAGGGCGAATTGCGCGCAGTTATTCCTTATTGAACGCAAAGGGTACTGCGCCGATTGAAATCCATCGACAATTGGCAGAAGTGAATGATGAGTCGTGCATGGATGTCAAAAATGTTCGTAAGTGGTGTAGAGAGTTTGCAGCCGGTAAGACCGAAATTCACGACGAACAAAGCGGGAGACTGTCAATACCTGAGGAGACAGTGTTGAAGGTTGAGCAAAGCATGCGTGAAGATAGGTGGATCATAATGGATGATCTCTGCACGTTGGTTCCTGAGGTTTCCCGAAGCACCGCTCACAGAACTTTCACGGAAACATTGAACTACCGGAAGGTGTGCGCAAGATGGGTGCCACGCATGCTGACTAAGGACCACATGCGGCAACGAGTTGATGCTTCCCGCGCATTTCTTCACCGCCTTGCAGCCGAACAGGAAAACTTTCTGGACTCAATTGTCACGGGTGACGAAACCTGGGCATGCCACTTTACACCTGAGACCAAGCAAAAATCACGCCAGTGGCGGCATCCTTTTTCACCAAAGCCGCGGAAATTTAAAGAAACACATTCTGCTGGGAAAGTCATGATAACTGTTTTTTGGTATCAGAAAGGTGTATTATTGGTCGCCTTCATGCCCACTGGGACCACAATTAACGCTGACAAGTACTGTGAGGCTCTGAAATATCTCAAAGGGGCAATTGAGAACGCGTACACATTCTCCACGACAACGCTCACCCACACATAGCTCGGCAAACCGTTGCTCTCCTGCAGCAGTTTCAGGGGAACATAATCACCCACACACTCTATAGTCCTGACTTGGCGCCCAGTTACTAACAACTGTTTCCAAAGTTAGAAGAACATTTGGCCGGAAAGCGATTCAGCTCCGACGACGAGGTGAAAGAAGAGTTTCATAACTTTCTGAACAGCATGGCGGCGAGGTGGTATGACATGGGCATACAAAAACTGCCACAGCATCTACAAAACTGCATCGACAGAAATGGTGATTATGTCGAAAAGTAGCTAAATGTTCAAACTGTAAACTGATGTAAACCATTGTAGAAATAAACAGGTCTATAGACTTATAAAAAATAGGAGACCTTACTTTTGGGATTACCCTCGTAATTAGCCTGATGCCTCCCCAGATCCCAAATGCAGTCTGTGGAGAAATGACGTCCGTATGATTCATCGCCTACACATCACAATGCCAAAGACAAATAGTTCCCTCGTGGCCCTCACTGGAGAACTTCGACTCACCTGTGAAGAGCACCACTTGCCAAAGCTCCATACTCCACTGCACATGGTCTCTGGCTAACTGCAACCTGTCCACAAGATGTGCATATGTCCAGTTGGGCACCTTCATCGATTTGGTTGACGAATACACATTTCCTGCGACCATAGCCGAACTGACTGTACTGACACCATTTGACAAGTTGCAGAAGCATGTTGATTGGCTAAAGCCCATTCTGTGCCATCAAGTAGTGTGACACTCACATGATGCAGAGCATCCAAAATGGTCCTGAACTGGACGTTGCGTAGTAACACATATCTGCCGATGTTGTTGCAGCACCCTTTTTATCACACTTAGTTACACATCTAGCACGTGCACAATGTATCGGTGTGACCTGCCAACGCCAAACAGACCAACAGCTTGGATGACCTCAGGGGAAGAAGTTGTTTTGAAACCATAATTCTGTAAAACAAAACATACATATTCCTCTGCACTGGGATATGCCATGGATTAAGTCACACGTTATTCACGGAATCTTTACGATGAAATGAAAACAATGACGATAACATGAGAAAGAAACACGCCACACCGTACAAGAGCTTCTCTGAATGATTTGATTATGCTTTAAAAATCATCTGATCAGCGCTACGTCACTATCGAGTAGCGCTACGCAACAGCACTAGCGCCTGCTGGTAACATGTCATATTTAACGGGTCTCGAAAAGGTTACCTGTCCCATCGACACATAGGAATTGGTGAACGTGTGTCTCTGTAGAGGGGCATTTTTAAAGTGCCCAACAAAGGTGCGTTGGTAGCTCTGAGATTATCACCAATATGGGGGACCCTAGGGAGTCACATTGCCGTATCATTCACACGCTTATCAATATCGCACCCATTCGTGCACAAGTCATAGGAGAGCGTGGAAAAGGAGGGATGAAAAAGCAAAACACTAATTTCTGCTTCGAATCACTTTCATATTTCGTTGAATAGTTTTGAGCAATCCCTAGTAGTTCCACCTTGTACACAGAGCGAAAATTACGATCACGCTCTATTCCAAAGGAGTGATATCATGTTCAGTGGGGTTGCTGCTCTTAATTTCCTTAGAGAAGGGTTGAATCGGCTGGGGTGTTAGCAGTGCCAAAGGTTATCAAGAACGTCATAATGTTGCACATCGCACTGCAAACTGTAGTTTCCTACCCATAAACCTGTGATAAAGAACGCCCAACTAGAAGGATTGGTTTAATTCACGTCCTTTACGACAACGTCTGAGGCCGTTTCATGTTGAGTCTAAGAAGCAGTGTGTCCGAAACGTTTTCCTCGTCCATCCATAAAAAAACCGCATGATTTGAACTCTGGACGTCGTGGTTCTCTCCTCCGTCATAGGATGTCAGTTGAAGAGTGGAAACATAGATAAGGGGAGGTGTAACGATTTTCCCTTGGTGTTACATGTCCACATTGGTGTTGGGCAGAATTGTGGTGAAATGTGGTGCCAATGTGACATCATTAACCCTTCCTATTCCTCACATGAAGTTCTGAGCTCTTTATGCATGTGTCAACACCTTGCTCTTTGAGCGTCGCTGACCCCGAAGGTGACGTCGAAGGGCACCACGTTTTTGCACCATTACAGGAGAAGCTTATAGGGAGCCAAATTTCCAACTTCTGAGTCGCAATGGGAGAAACTGACTTGGTTTGAAGGAAGTGACCCTTTAATTTTGTTGCGCAGTTTATAAGCTCTGCAGGCAACGTTAGCATTCTAACAGTAGCACCCATCCACTATATAACTGGACTTGGCCTACCATGGCTGTTACCGGAAACACTCGGTGAAGTCGCAGTAAAAAAAGTACGATAGGGACTAAGGAAAACGCGTCGCTCAGTCAAAGCTTTAAGAGTCACTTGTGCACATACTTTCAACTGGCACAATGATAATATTTTGGATTCCCCTCACTCCCAAGTGCAATAATATTATGGTCGACTAACAGTCATAGGGTGGACATTTGCAACAAAAACCTATCTGACATAGCTGTTTCAGGATGTGTCAGAAGCTTATGACAGTACAGATATTGTTGTACTTATAAAAAAGCTACAGTATTTCTAATTATCAGTTATTTTTATCGTACTGTGTACAGTCTCCTCATCAGGAAAAATATTTACTTACTGTGCCAGATAACACTGTTACGATCAGGTGAGGTAACACATGACTTATCCCCTAGAATAGTTCTGAGTACAGTATTATTGTTACATACACTGCTTGTCTCCGACATGGGATGTACATCTGATCTTCCTATTAAAGTCTTGCAATTCATAGATGATGTGCGCGGGCATGTTGTTCTCGAGTGTTAATCGCTATGGAATGAATATAGAACCCCGACGATGATGACAGCAACAACTAGTTATTTACCAAATTATTTATATCAGTACGGCATATAGAAGGCGATATGAAAAAAATTAAAAGATCGGTAAAACGTGTAATATGTTCCAGCCATGCCTGGTGGGGAACTGTATCATCAGTCTCTCTTACTGTACGGAGGTCTGATAGTGCAAACACCGATTATGAATGTATTCTATTCGAAAACAAATATCGATTTGCTGTCAGAGAGCCTGAGTTTATAAAATTGGGAGCAATAAGTTGGTGTTTGAGAACCATGGTCTCCACCACAACTAATTCTCATCTGACAGAAGCGGGGCAAATGACACTCTGTGTCTGATTGGAATTGCTGACAGTCGCGGTACTAACGCAATGAACTAAATTATCTTTACATCCAATTATAATTAACGTTTCGCGCCTAGCGTCGCTGACACAGAAAGTAGCTTATAACACCGCTGTTAATCCAAAAATACATCCACTGACCATAAATCACTTCTTTAGTATTGCGGCATAACGTACCATCGACATTTCGTAGGGAATATGAGTTAACTAAGTTTCAGTCTCAGTATTTTATGTTCCTGACTGTTTATCCACCTAAACCTCAGCTTTATGCCATTCATAATCACAAACCACTCGATAATTTACAAATTTGTACAAACGGTTCCAAAACTGTGACTGAAATAGGTTTCACAGTTTTCAATCACATAGTCAGGAGCTATGAAATAAGTTCATTGCATTTAGAAACTAATATTTATAGAGCAAAAAAGTGTTACACGTAAAGAAAGCTCTCACTTATGACCGAACTCAGTTTGCAAAATTGTATTTTCATGTATTCTAGAAGTACATTACAAATCTAAAGTGCAGTCGACATACGAATAACGCAGAAAAATATCTAGGTTGCGATCAGGGTCACAAATATTTTACGAAAGTTTGAAGCTGCCATGAATTCAGGAACAGAGAAATATCTATTCGAAACGTGACCTTATGTGTAGTATGTACTAAAGTGAATCACTTAATTAACGAAACAGAGTTGTAACCTTGACAAATAACACAGGGTGTAAGTAAATTACGTGTTCTGTATAAGAGATTTTTCACATAGCGAAGATGATCAATTTCTCATAGCTATTAAGGAATACACTTTAGAACCCAAGTTAAATTGACATTTTTTTCTTGTTTTGGTCCATACTACCACCTCTCAAAATATGGAGAGCAAAGAGTTTGCAGCAGAAGAAATTTCTTCCACAGTATCGAAGATGAAGAAATGCTCATAGCTCTTAAGGTACGCCTTTTAGGGCTCATTTTTGCTTCGGATCATCGTTCCTGCCGTATCCCTGAATACTGAACATTCCTCCTGGGACACCCTGTGTATTGTGACGAGTAACGGTCCTATCATGCTTTCTTGGAGTACTCCTAAAATTGCCTTTACCTTCTGAATAAAATAATTTAGGGTATTAGGCCGTAACTAATATTTTATAGTGACACAGTCTAATATCCAAAATGATTTTATTCAAAATGACAGTGGGCAAAGAGGTGTACGAACTTATACTTTTACATTTGCCGATTTTGTTCCCCTTAGAGCGATGAGTTCGATTTCGAAACTTTGACCATGGTACCGAGGTACAGCAGATGTTCGTTGTTGGCCAGAACAAGGATGAGCAAGAGTACAACAGGACAAACATAAAGCTTTAACTGCATGAAGATATTCAACAACATCTGCAAGATAATTGCACAGTCTACAGCTGCCTGAGGATTCACAATTTCCCGACAAAATGTGTGTATGAGACACCGTATATTTGTCACTTTATCAAATATTTAACAGTGTGTGTGTCCCCCATTCACTGAACTATCGAGGCGGGCCATCAACACTGTGCCGCAAAAATGTTCAAGTATACGCTTTTCGAAGGTGAATCCAGTTTCAGCTTGCAGAACAAGTGTCCGTGGACATTCATCTGGAGGGAAAATAGTAGACAGAAAGCAGGAATTTTAAATTCCTCATTGAAATGGGTTTACGAGAGAGAATACTACCGTACCAAGGTTTGACCTCGGCACAGACTCACAAATGAGAGATATCGATATTAGTACCCCCTCTACAGAAAAACCTAAGGCTACTGAAAGCAAACAAGGCACCAGCGCGTGATGCAATTGCAGTTATACATGGCCTACACTGCGGAATAAATTCCTTTTCTACGTCGTGTTTATCGAGGAACTCTTTCACAGCGAATAGTCCGGTGGGACTGAAAAAGAACGAAGTTCACTCGTGTTTACGAAATGGATAATAGATTGGATGCGCAGAGTTACAGACAAACATCACTGACGTCTGTCTGCTGCAACGTCCTAGAGTATTTTATAAACTCAAATATTGTGTCATGTTTGGACGAAAACGAGATCCTCTGAAAGAATTAACACCGATCTAGAAAAATATCATTACTGTGAAATACAGCTTGCTTTATTTACACACAACGTCATGCAAGAAGTAGATGTGAGTGAACATAAAGACACGGTCATGCGGAGTGCCTTCGCAAATATTGGACTGGCTCGGACAATATTTCACTAATAGAACCCAGCACACTGCACTGGGCTGTGAAAGTTCCTCAGAAACGAAAGTAACATCGAGTGTCCCTCCGAGGAAGCTTGACAGAGCATCTAATGTTTCCATTATGCATACGCAATTTATCAGACAGGATTAGCAACACTATAAGGTTCTCGTTGACGATAATGTTGTCTATATAAATGTGTCATCGTTGAACGATCGTAAGCAATAGCTGGTAGATCTCTTCAAATTTTGATAAATGTAAGATAAAACCTATAACAAAGAGAAAGAAGACGGTAGTGTCTGATAACATGATTACTAGTGATCATCTTCAGCACAGCACATCGTATAAATATTTACGTGAAGCTATATGTAATGAGGCGATCCAGTAAAATCAGTATTAGGGAAGGCAAATACACGAGGGATATATTTTTTCTACTTCCGATCGGACGCAAAATGTGAAAATTAAAAATGTTTTATTTTTCTAACATTTAACTACACCCTCCAGCCACTTCTCTACATAGTCACAGTTCTGACTTAGACATTTGTCGTAGCGTGGTGCCAACTTTACAATACCCTTATCTTATCTGTGATTTCCGCCAATTCCGTAGTTCTACGATGCTAAACTAAACACACATCTCTGCACTGGATGTGGGTAGTCACTTAAACTATTGACTCAACTTCCTCGATCCATCTTATACGACCCTAAAGTTCTGCTTAACCAAAACTACAGTTCATTGGTTTTGGTACACTATGTAAGTGACGTAGTAAGTCGTAGGGTTACCAGTAGTTTTGGTGGCATTGGTAGGGAACTAATCATAAATGAACGTGTGAAGAGAAATTGGGAGCCGATGACTTCTCTTTGTTTTCTGTTTGTCTGTATGTTTTACGCGTAATTAGAACCGCACATCGTTCAGTGTTAGTCCATTGTGTATTTTATATCATAACAAAACACCAATTTCATTTTAAAAGTAATAAAAACTAGTTGATCGAGTAACTTCTGAGCTTTTATGTAATCAATACTATTACTTTTGATGCAAATACACTTTACAAGCACAAAAAATGCTATATAACTATTGTCATTTTGTCTTCAATAGAACAGCAAGGCTACAACTTTCTGTTATTATTGATAAGTGCGGAAACTGTTTATGAATAATAGAAAAATTTTTCGTATATCATCTTTGTCGTACCAAAGCGATGTTTGATATATTTTTGTTTTGTGTTTAAAAATTTTACATTCTTTTGAGGATATTGCGTTTTTAGCTCTATATGATAAACCTGTATAGTTTTTATTTTTACTGCATCATCATCCTGTTTCACGTTACAAATCAACAAATTTCGAGTAAAGCCTGAATTAAGCATTGACACATTCAATTTTCCTATAAATACTGCTATTTTTAATAATGAGAGGATAACTACGTAGAACAAAAATGTTCTGTAAGTTCCTTGAGCCTTTATGTGTTCTAACTTAGTTTCTAGAAGGTTAACCGTTTCCGGTTTCTAGGGAATCTAGTTAGACACTGATTGTACCGTATACGCAAACAAAGCGATAAAAACGAGGTAACCCCCAGTTGGTATGCAACACTCCTAACGTCCAGATAACGCTGTTACGATCTTAATTGACCAAAGCTACTAGGAAAACAGCCGTAGTTTACGCTTACTTGTGACAGTCTAGGACAGTTTATAAGCTCCCTTAGTCTTTGGAGATTATATAGGTTAATTAATGATTATTATGTTACAATCCTCTTGTTGTAGTTGACCGTGTATATCGAGATTTCGTTCATTGTTAAATGCAATGGTGTGGTACTAACTAATGGAGACACATTAAGAACTGGTAAGATTTAATTTATTTCCTTTGTCGCACTGCACAAACATAAACAAACTATTATCCAAACTGTGTGCCACTACTATTAAACACAGAGATAAATCCTTCGCTTCGCAACCGCCTTTGGCTCACGCAGCCTACACCTTCCACAGCCTCTCAACAACTGCCTCTACTTGCGACTCTCTACGCCACTTGGCATTGTCGCCCTTCAAAGAACAACCACTTACAGATACTACACACCAGTACTCTCACATCCCCACCAAAACAAAACTAGATCTAGGTTACCTTCTGAGGGGACTCAGAAGTCCTAGCGAAAGTTATACAATAAAAAATCAAAATTTGAAAATTACACTAATTAGTATTTCTTGTCAAAGTAATTGCAATAAGTATATGATCCTGAGAACAAATGACTTTCAAACTATAACTAATGTTAATTATCCTTATCTACACGCACATAAAACATGATCATTCAATATAGCATTTTGAAAATTATTTAATGACAGCAAGAACTTTACACATAATTTACTAACTGTCTGTTAATCAGCAAGAAAAATGTAAAGAAACATAAGATAATGTGACTGACACAGTTTCCCTTTTGTTGAAGGTATCAAGCATATTAGTAAAGGTTACTCTCAACTACACAAATGAATCACAGTAAAGAACATAATTGACACTAAGGAATGGAATCTGAATAAATGAGCCTAATTTTAAATAACCTAACACTATGCATCTGTCAAAAGTTCAGTTACAGGCATAAAACATTTTATCAGTTAACTATTGAAATTTGTAAATTGACACACAACACACAGACTACTTTTACAAAAATCAGTACATACCTTTAAAGAAATATTTTCCATTTACAACCAATTTGAGTGAATCGTTTATAAACAAAATACATTTTGTTGGCTTGAGCACTTTTCACAACATAAGGAAATATTGGGTACTCTGCTTTGGGGCCCTACCTATAAGCTGAGCAGAACTTCACACGATTTCACTAGGGGGAGTGGCATCGTCGCCGCTGAGGACTCACAAACACTATAAGTAATACAGCACTTGTTACTCTGCTTTTATCACTGCCCTGTGTGTTGAGCTGGTCGTCACACGCAGTCACGCCTTTTGATGCAAGGGAAGAGTGACATCGACGCCGCCGGAGACAGGAAGATATAGGAGCTGTTGTTACGCCCACAAAGAATCGCCGCATTCCGCCGTACGGTTCGTCGGCGGCACGTTCCCGTTATGTTGACAAGTGCCGGCTGCCAGTCAGCTGTTCGTGACGTCAGCCACCTCCTCCTCCCCCAAACCGTCGAAGGTCATTGGCAGGCAGGCATGAAAACAATAAAATAACATTACGGCAGCGTGATGTAACAAAAGAGTAACGCGCTTAGCTGTGCACTGTTGCCTGCTTCCTGAAAACCAAAACACGCTACAAGCGTCGCTCCGTTGGCTAGCAGGCCGGAGTGGCCGTGCGGTTCTAGGCGCTACAGTCTAGAACCGGGCGACCGCTACGGTCGCACGTTCGAATCCTGCCTCGGGCATGGATGTGTGTGATATCCTTAGGTTAGTTAGGTTTAATTAGTTCTAAGTTCTAGACAACTGATGACCTCAGAAGTTAAGTCTCATAGTGCTCAGAGCCATTTGAACCATTTTTTTCCGTTGTCCACTGGCTGCGCCAGTCACAGGATATAAGAGAAAGTCACACGATATCAAACACAGAGAATAAAATACACTCATTGCAACCACCGACTACAGTCTTCAACATCTCACAATAGCTACCGACTATTGTCCAAAGGTTTGTCCATCAGTAACGTAGCATATTTATAACTAAACACGGTTCACTAATTCGCACTTTCTTGTGATAGTTCAGGACACTTATACAACTTAATGTTCTCAACATGTTGTAGGCTATGATATTTGCCAGATTTAATCACTTCTACCTCCACTGAATTCGGGTGAACCAGCTTTCTAATCTTGAATGGTCCTTTGTAATAATGATTGAACTTTTTTATCTCCTCATTCACGCTAGATGACTTCGTGTGTGTCCGAATTAGTATCAGATCTCCAACCTTGTACGTGATAGGTGTCACTAGTTCATCGTGGGCTTGTTTCCTTTTTTCTGCTTTCTTTGCCATCCTTTCGAGCGCCAATTTGATCCTATCTTCCGGTGTTAGCTCATCCTGCTGCGGAAATTTGATACATGCATCGAAAATGCTGTTACGTTTCTTACCCAACAGAACAGTGCATAGTGGTAATCCTGTCGAATCATGAGTCAAACTATTAATGACTGTTTCAAAGTCTACTAATCGTTCGATCCATTTCTTATGCGCTTTCCCACAATGTGAACGGAATAATCGTCCTAATTCACGCATTATCTGTTCAGAAGAGTTTGACGCAGGTCTGTATGATGATATTGCTATATGACGTATTCCTTCTTTTTGTAGAATATCTTTCCAAAGGTTTGCACGAAATTGTGAGCCGTTGTCTGACAAAATTCATTCTGGCTTGACTGTGTTGACAAAGTAATCTTCTTTCAGTTTCTTTATTATAATTTTGCTGTTCGCTTTTCGAAGTGGAAAGAACCGCACGAATTTTGGAAAGACATCTATTACAACCAGAATTTGCGTAAAATTTCCTTTCGAGCGAGGCAGAGATCCGTATAAATCAAGAGCTGATATTTCTCCGGGTTTCTTGGGTATTATGCTGTGCATAAATCCTTTATGTTGAACAGTAGACAGTTTCGTCTTCTGGCAAAGATCACAGGATTGCAAAATTGATCGAACTCTGCGAGCCATGTTATCCAAAATTACACTTTCTTGCAACTTCAACATACTCTTTCGATGTCCAAACTGAGCATAACTAACGTGTATATACTTGATAAGTTCATCCACTTCGTGTCTAGGAATGCACAACCGCCATTTATCTGAGTTCACATTTTTCCTTCTGTACAACACATTGTCCTGTTTTAAATAATACTGCCGTATCTTGTCACCTCCTTCTGCATTCGGGTCGTGATATTTTTCTTCAATCATTGCGAGGATCTCCTCAGCGTCCTGTTCGCTTCTAATATTACGGAGCACTTTTCCGATATAACGGTCACCTTCCACACCTTTCATAAAATGAATTCGAACGTTCTTTTGTTTCGGATGAGCAACATTGACAGATTCGTGTCCCTCTGACAATCTTGACAGAGCATCTGGCACTGTATTGTGCTGTCCAGGTACATACTGAATTTAAAACTATATTCTTGAAGGGCTAATACCCAACGAGTTAGTCGGTTGTTCATCAGTTTACAATTTAATAAAAATGAAAGAGCCTAGTGATCGGTAACGACAACAGTATGTCTTCCGAACAGGTAAAAGCGAAACTTTTCAAAACTCCATACAATTGTAAGTGCTTCCTTTTCGGTCACTGTATATTTTCTTTCCCAGCTAGTGAAAGCACGACTTGCGAAGGCGACAGTACGATGTTCAATGACTCCGTTAACTTCTACTAACTGATACAATTCTGCACCAAGTGCATAATCACGTGAATCAGCGCCAAGGTAAAATTTTTCACTCAGGTCAGGATGATGAAGGATCAGTGCTTCACACAGCTGCCGTTTAATTAACTCAAAGGCTTCTTGTTGTGTCTTACCCCATTTCCAAATCGTATCTTTCTTTAGCACATCCGTAAGTGCAGGTGAAGAAAGACTGCTTCCCGGAAGAAGAGGGTTGTCTGCCCTCTGTAATAAAAAAACTGAGTTAATCGATCAACAACGAACTTAAACGGATGTATTACGACGTCCGCCCCGAGCAGATTCAACGAACAAAAGCGAACAAAATAAGTTTAAATAAAAAAAGAAAAAAATGCGGTAGCGTTCTCGCTTCCCACACCCGGGTTCCCGGGTTCGATTCCCGGCGGGGTCAGGGATTTTCTCTGTCTCGTGATGACTGGGTGTTGTGTGATGTCCTTAGGTTAGTTAGGTTTAAGTAGTTCTAAGTTCTAGGGGACTGATGACCATAGCTGTTAAGTCCCATAGTGCTCAGAGCCATTTTTTCTTCCCAAGATTCGGTACTAATCAGAATATCGTCTACATATAGCATGACGTGCTTCAACAGTTCTTCTTTGAGTACACCATCCAATGCACGCATAAAAGCTGCCTATGATATCGACAAACCGAAAGGCATTCTTTGAAATTGGCATGATCTTCCATTATGTAGAAAAGCTCTATACTATCGACTGTCTTCATTTAACAGTAATTGCCAGTAACTACTAGTGAGATCAAGACTACTCACATATTTCACTCCTTTGAACTTCTTCAAAAGACATTCTAAATTTTCAAGTTTATCACGTTGCGGTAGAATAATGCGGTTCATTGCGCGAGCGTCAAGAACAATGAGTACTGTACCGTCCCTTTTTCCTACAGCGTGTACTGAGTTCGAATATTCACTGTCTGATTTTTCAATTATCTGATTAACCAACATCCTTTTGATTTCCTCGTTACTGCTTCTGTCTTCGCTAAAGGTATTGCATACGATTTGCTGCTAAATGGTTCATGTTCATTGACTTTAATTTTGCAAACACATCCTTTAATTAATCCAGGTAATTTTGAAAACAGGTCAACTTCGCGTCTCAGCACTTCCATTAATTCCTCTCTTTGTGCTTCCGTCAAGTTCACTGACGTCTGAAACTTGATTCGAATACCAGTCAGAGCATCTTCATCATTATTCTTCTGTCGCAGAGCAGGATCTTCCTCTGAATCATCATAAGTCGCCAGTTACTCTTCTCCTCGGAAACGCATTAGCCTCATCTTCACGCCCGCAGCGTCCTTATTTTCTTCATTAATAATCCTTCAAACATTATCTTCTTCTCGACATTATTTATTCTCTAAAGCAGACAACCCTTCAAATTCAATACTGCACCTCATTTCAGTCAACCAATCGGTTCCAAGAACTAATCCGACATTAAGAGATCCAACAATTAATACGCTCTGCTCATACTCGTTTTCATTGATTCTAAACTTCAATAGAGCTCGCCCATCCACCAGTGTCAGCTCAGTTTGCAGGTGAATATAAGTTTAATTTAGTGTTTTGTTTATGTATTTTGAATTATTTTTAATGTTTGTGAATTATATACAGTTTTGTATTTATTTTTATGTTTCATGTACAGAGAGGGCGGCGCAACGAACGGAGACGGAGACAGCATCTTCACTGCCGGGACCAGAGAGAAAATTGCTGGCCACTATACGTCGCGGGTCGACAGCCAAAGAGCAACAGAAGATCCTGAAACCGAGTTGTTGCGTCGTGCTTCTAAAAACTGAAAAATAAGAATTTGTAATGTTTCTACAACAATGACGTCATAGAAAGTTTAATCATGTTGTAAATGTTCAGTCCTATTTTGTCAAGGCTCAGGTTCACGTCTATATGTAGTTTAGGAAGATAATAAACTAGTGTATGCTACAAAAGTTTAAATACGTGTTCCGAGAATTTATTTATAAAGAATTATAGTAAGGAAGAGGGATTACTAATTTATTTGACAAGATTATTTATTTTTGACAACATTCATCGCGAGTTTGAGTCTTAAAAGTTTATTCCATGTGGCTTTAATATTTATTAAAGCAGATAACTGGCATTAATATAATTTCTGATAAGAATCAAATGACATCTCAATAGAAAAAAAGTTTGCGCAAACCAATTGGACTGAGTGACGTAATTCTGCGCATACGACTCAAATGATGATGTTTTAATTACAGTTTCGTTAAAGAACCATTCAGAGACAACTTTAAAAAGAATTTAAATAATTTTGAAGTGTTTTGTAACTGACGTAGGTGACGAAGTCTGCACATGGTCATATGTTAAAAGAAAATCATTTATACAAAACTGACGTCGTTACACTACACCGTGGCGACCTTATAAACAAGACTTGTGTGCAACTAAGACACACAGGTACGAAACAAAACATCAAGAGTCCTTCGGAAGTCAACGCGAGTTTTCGTGGAGCCTTCACCAGCCAGCGGTCATTTCGCGGGTGTGGGTATCTGACGGAGCGCAGCCAAGCAGTACGATCACGCAGTTATTCCACGAGAAGGCGCATCTGTTGGGCAGCAGCAGAACTCTGCAATGCCCGACAACCTTTTTCTCCCTAAACTAAAAGGCCCAGTACGTCTGCTGGCGGGCGTTCCTCCGGCTGGTATTAGAGGTGTTGCTGAGGGCTTCGCCGGTCTACGGTGCGGCCGGGCGTGGTTGCAGCCAGTTCGACTTAGCGTCCTGCCGGTTGCGGAAGCGGGATCGCAGCGTCTCAGCGGCTGCATCGACGGCTGTTACTTCTGCAGCCCATAGCAGCACACTGATCACAGAGAACTACAATATTAGCGTCCGGTGAGTCTGTTGGAAGTGGAGTGTTGTAATGGTTCAAATGGCTCTGAGCACTATGGGACTTAACATCTATGGTCATCAGTCCCCTAGAACTTAGAACTACTTAAACCTAACTAACCTAAGGACAACACACAACACCCAACCATCACGAGGCAGAGAAAATCCCTGGCCCCGCCGGAAATCGAACCCGGGAACCCGGGCGCGGGAAGCGAGAACGCTACCGCACGACCACGAGATGCGGGCCGGAGTGTTGTACATAGGGAGTGTGCTGTTAATAGGATTGTTGATTACAAGTCTGCTGTGTAACTAGTTAATATCTTACAATAATGTTGGGAAGTGAAATGTCAGACGAAGAGCAATCTGTGTCCAATAGGAGCATGAAATCCCGTTTTAGGGCGATCGCTAAATTAAAACAGTCTAATGAAGAATCTACTGCTAGATTAAAAGAGGAATTGAAACAATATAACGAAGAATCTAGGGCTAGATTAAAAGAGGAACTTAAAGGGGAGCTAACAAAATCTACAGACAGGTTACACGAACATCTTAATGAAACCAGTCGAGAATTAAGTGATAAAATTGAGGCTTCTAAAGTTGAAATGCAGGAAAAACCTGTAGGACTTAGGAATAAGATCGCTGATAATTGTAAAATGTTAGAAGAACATATCCAGGAATCGCGTGAGGAAAAAGCTCGCATGCGAAATGATGTTACTGACTTAACCAAGAGATTAGATAATGTCAATGTCTTAGTTGTAAATGAAATAGAGAAAAATAACGATAAGTTACGAGATGAATTTTCTATGCAAACAGAAACTGTTCGTAGAGAATTATTAGAATCTATTAAAGAGGTTTCTACCAAGCCTGTAGAGATTTCTTCAATAGATAATGTAGAATTAGAGACATTAACTAATCGAGTAGAAAAAGATCATACTGAAATAGAAAACATGCAATTTTTAATTACCAAAATATGCAGTAACCTTGATACTTCCAAAGATAATAACACTGACGAAGGTACAGAGCGTTCACATCGTGAACACTGTGAAGAATCGATATTAGCTAACCGCGTATCCAATACAGAAATGCGAATACAGGAAATTACTAAACGGTTATCGGAATTAGATAATAATGAAAACATTTCAAGTAGTAGAAGTAATAACGTAATCAGAGACAACAGTCGCATCGTGTTTGCTAGCTCGGACGACAACAACACAAATAAAGAAATCACGGCAAGCAAACCCGACGCAACTCCGTCTCTGCAATCTAATCAAAATCCAACTATGTCTCTCGCAGAATGTTGGAATGATATAACGACAAATTCACATGTAGCAAGTCGGTTTCCTGTATTCAAACCAGGAGGCGAACTTCACCCTATAATCTTTATTAAAGCTTTTGAAACTTCATTATCTCCTAAACGGAGTAATGAAAAACGGATTCAATTTGTAATAGGACATTTAGAAGCAGAAGCTGCGGAATGGGCAGTACTGCATAGAATTGAATTAAGGGACTGGGATGATTTTGTTAAGCAGTTTAAACAAAACTATTGGTCAAGAGGAAAACAACAACACCTAACTTTAGAGTTGTTAGACCCTCCTCCTTATTCTAAACGGTGGAGAAGTTATAGGAATTATTTCGAATGGCATTTAAACCGTGCTAAATTAATTGAAGAACCAATTATTGAAAGCCGTCTAATACGAGTCCTAATTAGTAGGTTACCGTATTATGTAAAGGAAAGAAAAATGCTATTCTACTAATTGTCTATCCGAACAAGAAAAGGAAGAGTTGGAATCTTTATTGTTAGAATTTTGAGCCGTCTTCTCAGCTGAACCTGGGAGAATGAAAGATTACGTTTGTAAACTTATGATTAAAGATCAAAAACCATTCTTTAAGAAACCTTATCCTATTCCAGTAAAAGAACTTATTGTACATATAAACATACTCGGTGGGCCAAACTAATGCCTGAATTCGAAAAGATATTAAATTAATTGCCTCATCTAACGACAGGATTATCACCTATAGAAAATTTAGGTAATCGAATTATAGGTGAGCCTTTACTAGCTGCTCTACCTTGGCCACCAGTAAATGAGATCCAACAATGCATTCCAAGCGACAAAATTCGCGAACACATTGTTAAAAATGCTGAACGGAGAATTAAAAGTTATAATCAACATGCTATAGAACCCTCATTTCAGGTAGGAGACCGTGTATTAGTACGATCTCGTCCTAAATATTCGAAGATCGATAAGGAACGTAGAAAATTCTTCTTTATCTTTGAAGGTCCATATGTTGTTCATAAGATTGTACATCCCAAAGCGTTACTTCTTATGGAACCTTCATTAGGTGTAATTAAAGGATTATATAGTGTCGATCAAATTAAATCCTTCATTCTTAAATAAGTTAATATTTAGTATATGTTACATACGGACGAGCGTTCACAGTTTATTCTTGTGAAGATTTTCGTGATAGTTACGTGTTATTTAAAAAAATGACAGGAAGTTTAAACAAGTGTTCTACAACAATCTACCGGTACTTCAAAAGGTGAAAGATAACTAGAAAGGGATTTATATGGAAGAAATTTTTGTTATTAGGTCAGACGGAATTTTGTATATTTTATATTTACTCGGATAGTAGGAACCAAAGGGGATGGTTAATAATTTTAGGGACCATGGGCGTCCAGAGCAATATGGCTCACGAGAACATAGCAGAGTGCCTTTAATAGAGATTTGTAATAGTGTTAATATGGAACAGACCAAACGGGACTCTCTCGCTTGTCTCTCCTAAATAAATTGTCATTACCCAACAAAGTGTCCGAAGGTAAAGAAAGCCGTGCCGAGATTCTAAAGAAAGGTTTGCTTGATTTCTTCTTGACCTAAGGCATAAATAAAGCATTATGGAAAGGAACGACGTAAAGTAAATAGTACTATTAGTTATTGTGAGAAACATATTAGTAATATATACTTTGGAACGAATAAATCTAGTAAATGAATAAAACTGAAACTAACCTATCACAATTTGAACGCTCTGTCCTAATGTAACAACGTTAAAGAACGGGCTGATAGGCCGTGGTCGAAGTATAAAACTCTCTCCTGACGTTTCGTCTCCGACTGCGGGAGACATCCTCGGAGGTAAAGCGGCGAACTGCGAAGAGAACTCGAGGAAGCGCTGATTATATAGGCAGTACAGAGGGCGCCACTGTTGATCACGTGGCGTCGGCTATGAGATTGTCTCTGGTAACGCCAACATTCTCGATTGGAAGTAATCGATCGTCACTCTTGCGGTGCAACGCTGAAATCCAAATTTTATCCAGTTTAACACCTTCGTCTTTCCTGTTAAAATTATTACGATGTTTATCAATCTCGATAGCCTCTCTATACAAGCGTGCATAATAATGCGAGGTTTTTGATATGACGCTCGTCTCGCTGAATTTTATTTCATGATCACCTTTCCGGTAAACATGTTCCGCTACGGCCGATTTATCCGTGTGACCAACAGTGACCACGTGAACAACAGTGGCGCCCTCTGTACTGCCTATATAATCAGCGCTTCCTCGAGTTCTCTTCGCAGTTCGCCGCTTTACCTCCGAGGATGTCTCCAGCAGTCGGAGACGAAACGTCAGGAGAGAGTTTTATACTTCGACCACGGCCTATCAGCCCGGAAGTTTTAAGTGAAGACAATACTGGCCGTGAAAGCTTACATTGTATGATCAACGTTAAAGAACGTACTAAATTATTATTTACTAGCAACTGTTAAATGAAAAGGAGTAATCTCCATATATTCAGTTATGAATTACCATAATAGCATAATTAAAAGTAAAGGACAAATAGTCACAACAATATCGTCATAAAAGGATTGAATCTATCTAACAGCAAGGACGTTAGATTACGGAAAATGTGAGAAAAATGTATAATATTAACAGTTAAATATTGTATATAGAAGACGTTTTATTTTCGGTTAAAACCTGACAAACTGAGCTTGTGGGTGGGGTTTGTGGTGGGACGCGAAATTGAAACTATTGAAGCTGTTATCCAAAGCCGGCGCCGAAGCAAATGCGGTCCACTAAGGGCAGCAGATGACAGAGTCAACGACGGCTGCGGTGATGCGTACAGGCGAATAGACGTGCATGAGCAACTGATCACCCAGACGAACCAAGGGGCCTCCAACAACAATGACACCTCAACGACAGTACTGCGAACGTTGCAAACTATGGGTCTCTGCGGCAGGAGCCTGATTAAAGCACCCATGCTGACTGCTGTTCTTTGGAGACGAAGGCTGGAATTTGCACGCCAGTACCTCAACTGTACGGTCACTGATTGATGACAGGTGACCTTTTTCAAGTAAATCACTTTTTATGCTCCATCGGGCAGTAGGAAATCATCCTGAAACAATCATCAGAAGGGTGAAGGTCGAAGAAGGGAGCATTATGGTCAGGGGAACGTTTACGTGGCTTTCCCCGGGTTATCTCGTCATTCTGGAAGACACTACGGATCTACACAAGTACACATCTATCCTCGGAGCCCATGTCTACCCCTACATGCAGTTTGGTTTTCCTTGGCACTATGAGATATACCAGCAGGACAATGCAACGTGTCACGCAGCTCGAAGTGTAGGTGCGTGGTTCGAAAAACAACAGGATGAATTTATGGTTCCCCCCTGGCCACCAAACTCCCCGCATTAACACCCAATCGAGATTCTGTGAAACCACTGCGATCAGGCTGTTCGCGCCATCGTTTCTCTCCAGCTAGCCACGGCGCTGCAGTCGGCATTGCTCCACATTTTTGTCGGTAACTTCCAGAGCCTCACTGACTCTCTTACTGCACATCACGCAGAGGTCCATGCTGCGAAAGGTGGTTATTCAGGGTTTTGACAGACGCTCACATTTATTTATTTAATCGTATGGGTAGTGTCCCCCGTCGGGAAGACCGTTTTCCGGGTGCCGGTCTTTTTAATTTGACGCCACTTCGGCGACCTGCAGTCGATGAGGACGATAGGATGATGATGATGAGGACAGCACAACACCCTGTCCCTGGGCGGAGAAAATGCCCCGACCCAGCCGGGAATCGAACGCGGATCCAGAGGATTGACAATCACGCTGACCATTCAGCTACCGGGGGCGGAAAGATGCTTACATTAATGTGACGGGACAGTGTATATGTTAGTATGAAATAAAGTTCGTCGTTTAACCAGACCATATAAAGGGTGCTGTAGTGCTGACTTCGATTGTGGCCGTTCGAATCGACAGGTTCTAGTGGATGTGGTTCTCACAGGCGACGATAAGCACCACAAGGACTGGCTAGTGAGGTCTCCGTCGCCGAATCCTGTGGACATTTTGAAATCTTTGGACAGGCAAACTGCAGCCCGTCAGATACGCCGCCAAGGGCTTCTCCAGCCTTCCAAACGACTGTTAATCGGGAACTGGATCGACTGCCAATTGAGTTCCTAGACGATTTAATAAACACCATGATGTGTCGCTGCCTAGCATGTGTGGAAACAAAGGATAACCTGTCCCTTACTGCCTGTTTTACTGATGTTAAAGAGTTTTATCGATTTCTTCCTCGTATTCTAGTGTAGCTCGGTGGTTGAGTAAGTAGGTGTCAGACTATGAATCCAAATGTCTGTATTACAATCCTTGGTTGGTCCTGCGATTTTCATCGGTCACTTATCCCTCCTTTCACGTCCTACAATAATTTGTTAACGTGAAAACAGCGAAGTTTCACCGTGGCTCGCAGTTTATCGTTTAACTATGTGTCCTCCTGTAACTGGCTAGGTAAGTTCTAGGGTCGAAGAAAGGTAATAGCATACCACCTCCAGTACGACCATGCCTAATAAAGAACTGCTGTATTCAAATCAACTTTCAGGTTAAGCACAGCTTTACTTTTTTTTTAAATGTGTTCTGTTTAAGAACTACTCTAATCGCATTAATTTGTGAGTGAGCTTTACCTTTGTCTACAGGGTGGTTATTATTAAACTTTCTCTACTTGAGCGGCCCTTTTGAAAAATGAGTGATTGGAGGACAATGAAACTTTGTGGAAACATTTCTGAGTAAATGCAGAAGAAAAATAACGAATAAACCATCGAAAGAAACACACTTTAATTTCCACATTAGAGGTTAACATTTGTTTACGTTCCAGGTTACAAACGTAGCACAGTGTGACGACCATCTGCATGCACAACTGCCTCAAACTGCGCTAGCGATACCATTTCACAACTGTTCGCAGCACTTTTCGAACGGTGGACCACCGAATGTTTAGCTGTCTTAATACAACTCGTGCACTGCTTGAAGCTCGCACACTGTCTCAAGCATTCTCAGCCATGGCAACAGTAACTTCTTCAACAGTTTGTGTCACAGTTGGCCGTCGGTCTACCCTAGGTGCAGATCCCAAATCGCCAGTTAATTCGAACTTCCGAATCACGTGCTTCAACACGGGTGCGGAAAGAGGATCTCTCCGTGTTCCTTTAATGTGGCAAGACTCGCCAAGAGTAGCAGCACTATTGCTGTTTTGATAAAACATCTTTATGAGTAAAGCCCTATTCGCCTTGTCCAGACCCATTTTGACTCTCTGCAACAATAATACATACTGGTGCTTGACTTACAACCCTACGTCGCAGCGAAGGCCGGAGTGGCCGTGCGGTTCTAGGCGCTGCAGTCTGGAACCGAGCGACCGCTACGGTCGCAGGTTCGAATCCTGCCTCGGCCATGGATGTGTGTGCTGTCCTTAGGTTAGTTAGGTTTAATTAGTTTTACGTTCTAGGCGACTGATGACGTCAGAAGTTAAGTCGCATAGTGCTCAGAGCCATTTGAGCCATTTGAACCATATGAACCTACGTTTCCGCGTCAGTACCAGCACCTAACGGTAAGTCGTGACACTAACAACGGAAATCCTGCAGCGCACAGTCTTCCTTCGAAGTTTGGTACCCATACCGTAAAGTCTGTTATCTACACAGGCTCAAGTAACGAAAGTTTAATTGTAGCCACCCTGTGTACCTGTTACAACACCTCGTTCAAGAAGCATGCTCGCACTTCTCGATGATGCTCATCTTTAGATTACTAGTATACAACTTCCCTTCTTCACTGCTATGTATTTATTAAATGTTAAAGTCACTGTTTCTGCATTGATTATTTATTGCTTCATTTGTTGAGTTTTATTCAACTACACAACTTGACAATTTCGAATTAATAGACAATTTACGAGAGTGACAGGGATATAGAATCAATAAGATCTCTAGATACCTCCACTTGAAAATTGCCTATAAGGGCACAGTTGGAAAGTCGTGCTTGTCAATTGCAGATAAATTAATAAATAAGCAATGTAGAAACGATGACTTTAAGATTTACTGGTGCATAAAAATTCCAAAGCCCTTTACATACTGTTCAATAGCGATCACACAGAGGTCTATACGCATTTACAATATTATTATTCGTATGCTTTTCATTGTCATTTTACATTCTTACCTAAGTGGTTCAATATACATAAAATACATAACACAACAGCTAACATAATATAAAAAACAAACACATTCGCGAATCTGAATGTCTAATGTCTAGATCTCTTAACATGTCCAGAGATCTTGGTGTCAGTTCACTGAGTCCACCAGGATGTTTTCGTATCAAACCCTGTTGAGTTAGATGCTGTGTAGTTTGCACATTGACCCCACAGTCGGACGTCGCAGCACCCTTGAACTCCCAGACGTGCAAACAGGGACCACGCCTTTGATGCCCTCTACTGAATCGTTCAGGGCTGTCCATAATTTCCTGGGAAAACCAAATACGTTTACCCGTATTGTACGGTCAGTAATAAGGCGAGAATTTGCTGAGGAACCTTCTGCCAAACCTCTCTCCATTCTTGACAAACGTAATATTTAGGAGATGTCTTGCGATTGCCAGTGTGGTTTTCTGGATCTAAGCGTGCTGGCAGGTGATCAGCGTGGTGATGAAAGTCGTGGGATAGCGATATGCACAAATACAGATGATGGTAGTATCGCATACACAAGGTATAAAAGGGCAGTGCATTAGTGGAGCTGTCATTTGTACTCTGGTGATTCATGCGAAAAGATTTCCGACGTGATTACAGCCGCACGACAGGAATTAACAGACTCTGAACGCGGTATGGTAGTTTAAGCTAGACGCATGGGACATTTCATTTCGGATATCTTTAGGGAATTCAATATTCCTAAATCCACAGTGTCGAGAGTGTGTCGCGAATACCAAATTTCAGGCATTACCCTCTCACTACGGACAACGCAGTATCCGACGGCCTTTACTTAAGGACCGAGAGCAGCGGCGTTTGCGTAGAGTTGTCACAGCTAACAGACAAGCAACACTACGTGAAATAATCGCAGAAATCAATGTGGGACGTATTATGAACGTATCCGTAGGACATTACCACGCAATTTGGCGTTAATAAGTTCTGGCAGTAGACGACGACGCGATTGCATTTTCTAACAGCACAACATCTGCAGCGCCTCTCCTGGGCTCATGACCATTGAAACGTCCCCTTAGAAAAATTTATGAATAACTGTGCTGATAAAACTCTTACGCTATTTGATTTTCAAACAGATGAGCAAAACTGAACGTACTCAGACATTTCGCTCTTTACCTATTCTGATCAACACTAAACTGACACACAAAATTTTTAGCACAACGCAATCTGACTTTCAATAATCCCTACAAAAGAATGGTCCTGACTAACAATAACCTATACCTTTCATGAATCACTTACCTCACAAAAATCTTCGTTACTCGAACTACTGCAATACAGCGAGCGCCACTACTGCCAGCTAAATAAAAGATTCAAACTACTGAAGACACTAACTACTGATAGGCATAGTTAGCAAGTGAAAGATTTTGATAGAGAACAAACAATGTATTTACCTTAATAGTGTTCAAAAGTCATAATATATGTATATATATCAGTTCATATCCAGTATTACAAATTTACTCTTTCTGGCGCACACACGTCCAGATCGCCTACTCTTAAAATTCTGCCATCTCTCTCCCCACATCCGCCACTGCTGGCGGCTCACCTCCAACTGCGCAGCGCTACGCGCTGTTAACAGCCAACTGCCCAACACTACAATGGCAAATTTCAACAATGTAAACCAGCCACAGACTGCACACAGCACAGTCAGTGATTTTCATATAGAGCGCTACATGGCGTTACCAACATAAAAACCTAAACAGCCTACTTACACCATATCGTTTGGACTCTAGACGACTGTAAAACCGTGCCCTGGTCAGATGAGTCAGGATTTCAGTTGGTAAGAGCTGATGGTAGGGTTCGAGAGTGGCACAGACCCCACGAAACCATGGACTCAAGTTGTCAACAACCCACTGCTCAAGCTGATGGCGGCTCCATAATGGTGTGGACTGTATTTACATGGAACATTGACTGGAAATGGTCATGTTCGTCTACTAGGAGACCACTTGCAGCCATTCAAGGTCTTCGTGTTCCCAAACGACAATGGGATTTTTGTGGATGAGAATGTGCCATGTCTCCGGGGCACAGTTGTTCACGATCGGTTTGAAGAAAATTCGAGCGAATGATTTGGGCATCCAGATCGCCCGCCATGAAACCCATCGAGCATTTATTGGTCATAATCGAGAGATCAGTTCGTGCACAAACTCCTGCACCGGCAAGACTTTCGCTTATCGGGCGGCTATAGAGGCAGCACGGTTCAGTATTTGTGCAGGGGACTTGTAACGACTTTATGAATCCGTGCCAAGTCGAGTTGCTGCACTACGATTGGCAAAAAGTGGCCCGACACGATATTGGGAAGTATTCCATGACTTGTGTCACCTCAGCGTATTCTGTAGCTGGTTATATAGAAGTGAGTTCTGATGAGTTGCACATTTTTAAAACTCTCAGACAACTGCTGCTTCTCGTCTAATTGATTGTGGCACGATGGTACATAACACAGGCAACAATGGGAGTTGTTCTGATTTAGTAGTGTCGCTATTTATTCTCATTGCCTGTTTTAGTTTAACGTCTCGTAGTCTAACAATAAATGGGAAGCGCGTAATTACTTGCAACGCGATGCAATCCAAAATACCCTCTTCCACTCAATTTTTAGTTTTTGCGCAGACGTTGATGGAAAGCAAGCTGCTTGCAGTCCTAAGAATTAAACTGCAGTGAGAGGTTTTCCGCCAGGGAGCTCGCTTCTGGCTAGCAGATGGAGCGGCGTGAACTGGAGCGAGACGAGCATCAGAACTGTAGGCGCTAGAGATGGTGGAGGCGTTATCGCAGGCCAGCGGAATTGAATTACCGCGCTCTCTCCCCTCCTTAAGCGGCGCGCCTTGTGGCAGCCAATTTGCAGGGGCTCTTTCTGTGCCGGGGCTATTGTCTTACCGATGAATCATGCCATTTGCTCAAATTCCTCCAGTGGTTCTTTCGCCTGCAACAAACAACGCATACAAGGATTTTGCGGGACATTTCAGTTTTTTTTTTTAATAGTGCCGAGATTGTTAGCCATTAAGATTTACAGATTTGTAAAATAAAAATCGCTCTCCACCAGAAGGACAGCTTTTGTCGTGACCTTCCGTCTTCTTTAATTATAGCCCAAAACCCAAATTAATTAAACGTAGAATTAATTGGAGATGATGATAAAAAATATGATTATTTGTTAAATATTCATGCCAGAGTCATAGATTGTTTCCATGGTGGAGTCAGCTGAGGACCTGGTCCACCATTTGTCTTTCCACATCCTCCACTCTTACCAGCATAGTGACACAAGACTTCCAAGAGATTGGAAGGCTAGTTTCACGTAAATCTGATATGAACGAGGGCAACTATTTGTTTCAGGTATGCCATATATATTTAGTTATGGTTACATCAGAATATTTGGTTGGATTGTACTGGACACGTTGTTCAATAGATCCATAGTGATAAGATCCTCGAAGAAATGCAGACGTCAGAAACACAAAATATGCAATACATGTTTTACATAAGAATTGATATGCTTTGATTTTCTTTCCACAAATGAAGTGGCTATCGAGAATGAGGAAAAACTCAGACACACGAAAACACAATTTCATTTCAGATTAACAAAAACTTGTACACATTTTGATTTATGTATATAAAAGTAAACCAAATAACTCCTACATTACTGATTCCATGCAACACACAATTTAAATATTTACATTTACATTATCACGGTAAATCATTTCACTTAAGTTATGCAGGCGCAGTTGTTACGTAGAACTGACATTATTTGATATCACTATCAATAACATATACATCAGATAGTTTCACTAAGAAACTAGTCTGCAAACCCAAGGCAAAGTCTTTTTTTTTAAGACGCGACGTTGTCAACTTTGGACTCTGAAAGAACACATAAAGACTTTATTTCGGCTGCAGTAATGGCTTTAGACTTCTTCAAAACCACAAATCCTTGCGAATTTCTATACTGTACAATATATATATATACTGAGGAATTAAAAGGGAGGATGATAAATCTAAATAGATTTTTACAAAATTTAAGGAAAATAATTATTTTTATAATACCTCTCTCAAACTGATAGACATTTCTAAATGGGTCCGACGAATGCTTGCTTTATATGATTACATCTTACTTTTTAATTACAGCTCCCTAACACCGTTCTCCAGCAGCCATAAAATCATCGGAAACGACATCAGTATCTTCAGAAGTATATTTAATTAGAAGTAAACTTTTCATAACACGCTTTCTGAGTACAGGCACTGATAACATTATATTCACTGCACATTTTTAGTGGCACTAAACTGATTTAGCAGCAAGCTGTGATATCAGCGCTAAGCTTTCCATGCAGACAATGACAAAGCGGTTGGCCATGTATCTAAAAACTGGTGGCATCTTGGAGAAATTCTGTCTAGTTTCCCCACACTACACACTTTTTTATCCTGAGTAACGTATATGCATCAAAATTAAAAATAATGAAGGGTAATCAAGCCCCTTCTATTATTGGTATGCATAAACTTCTTAACCTTACTTGAAGTGTAACACTACACATATGAAAATTGCCAAAAATCTCCGTAAAACTGTAAGCTATAGACCTGATGGTAAGGCTTATTACTGCTACACAGAAAGTTTCATATGCTACTGCAACAGGTACTTCTAAGCACAATAACATTTGCATAAAAATATTGCTACTGAGAATGGAGTACACCTTTAACGAAACAAGAAAGATCACGTAAATCACTTTGAGAGAGGGAAACACTGAAACAAGGTCTTCGAAAGAGAGAAAACTACAAAATTTCATAACACACAACCTAACAGCACATGTATGATGGCATTCTAGTAGTTGTCCATCACACGCTCCTTCTGAGGGGCACATCAGCTGATATGTGTCAGCTCTGGTTGCTCCTCAGGGCTCCAGCTTGCCTATCAAACAAATATTTTGCATCAGCCTTCTTGCCTTTCTAATCTCAAGGAATGTTTAAATTACGTTCCCCCTAGAATTTTAAAATGTTGGGTAATATAAAGTCCTGAATTTAATTTGTGACAACGATAAATTGCTCTCTTGCTGAATAAAATATTTTTTTTTACTCTGTTATGAATATACTTGAAGGAACTAGAAATCTGTTGCTTTTCTAAAAACTCAAATTCACAAGACTGCTGTTCCAAATTTAAATTTCGTTCAAGAGTACATAAAAGCTTGGAATCTTTACTGTGGTCTCCTCCACAAAAGCCTTCTCTCTGGCCATATGCATCCAAGTGTCACGTTTACATTCCCCACTCACAAAGAAATATGTTTTAATATCTTTGAAAAGGTTTCAAATAATAAGTGCCAACAGTCTGCAGCTACATCTCAAAGAGACTTATCTTTGAGATGCACCATTTTACTGGATTGTGCAATCATTTAATAAGTCATGTTTCTACAACTATGGATAGAAAAGATGAATGGCCATGAGACTTGAAAATGGAAAAGACTTCACGGAATTTGAGATTCACAAATCAACAAATTCGAGTGCCTGCCAGTAGTGGTAGACTCTCTATGTCCTGTGATCACTTCCATCATCCATAGACCTATTCAGGTTTATAATGTTTTGGGGTCCAAATTCTCTCTTATTTCGGACATATTCCAACCGATAGGCAGCATGCGGCTTACCACAAACTCTAAATGAGCCATGATATAGGCGTATAAATATTTTAGTCTGTTATGGTAGCCTCTTCGATTTTTGTTTGGTCTTTACTAGGACCAAATCTCCACCTTTAAACTAGCAGGTAGGTTCCCAGCAGCATTTCTGCATTTTCTATCTTTGTCACATTTCCTTATATTGTTTCATGTTTGTGCTCTTTATTCATTCAAAGATGCACCTTGTAGTGCTGGAAACTCACTCATAGAAAAGAAGGCATTTTGTGCCTGTTTATCTATCATCAGCTAATGTGGTGCAAGGCCTGCATCAGATCTATATAATTCGGCCATGTGGGGTGTCTGTGAGAGCAATGAGAACAACATAATTGTATAGTTCACACATTACCCACTTGTACATATTTCCTTAGGGAAAATATGCTGAAATTTTTATGTGGAGATTTTTGTTACCTTTTTAAACACTTTTCAAATTACTCTTGCAGCAACTGTGATCAATTGTCTGAAAGAATGTTAGCTTTTACCCCTACTTTCAAGAAATAGCCCTTCTCTACGTTATCAATCAATTTTTAAGTGCTTTCGTTTTCTATTGGATGTAACTTGACATATTTCATAAAAACACACGGAAATGTGTGTAATGTCCCAAATAAATCTAGACCACCAACTCCCTTGGTTAATGAAGCTCCACTGAATACATTACACCAGCAGCGTTATTTCCTCTTACTTTTTGGCATAAGACAAAGGTGACAAGTCTCTTAGTTACTCTTCGACACTGTTGTCAAAAATTACATTCTCTGTTGCTTTTGCGATAACTTTCCATTGTTTAGGATCCAGCTTCCATAGCTGAGACAATACATTTCTTTATACGTACAGTAATAATGAGCACCATTTGAGTACTGAAGGTTTCCAAGGTAGGTTCTTCTCAATCTCAAATTATCATTTTTATTATTACTCTCTCTATATTTTTACAGACATTTCTTAATATTCGTTCCGATTTAATTTGGTCAAGAGATCGAAGTATCTGCATTACATTTCCATCAGCATTCAGGCCTCTCTGGCAACTGCACAGCTCTCAGCTCCCCAATGGTCCAGCTGCTGCCACATTTTCTTTTCCATGGATGTAATATCTTTCAGTGTCAAAGTATTGCAAGCACACTGCCCATCTAGTTATCCCAGTGTTCTTCAACGTAACCTTCCCATAAACATAAGAGCCTTATCATCGCTGTAAACTATGATACAGTGCCCAGGCAGATAGTGTTTTAATTTCTAGAAATCAAATACTATAACAAGTGCTTCCTGTTCTGAAATACAGTACTTCCTTTCACCAGGTTGCAGTGACTTACTTATTTACTTTAGAATCACCCCGCAGTTCTAGTTGGAACGATTTGATTGCAGTCGTATACTCACGTGAATCCAATGCCATGCAAAATTGTTTACTGAAATCTGGATAGTGCAGCAATATACTATCCAGTATTCTTGCATTAAGTTGCTCAAATGCAACCTGACACTTCTCGTACCACACCTATCATTGGTTCTACTTCAGTAAATTATGTAAGCATGGTGCCTGAGACGTAAAGCATAGAAAACCCGAACAAACCAAACATTGCCTTGAGTTGCTTTTTATTCTTCAGCACCCAAAATTATTGAATAGCCTTCAGCTTTGATGGCACAAGGACAATCTCACCTGAGTGACCATATGACCCAAGAAATACAGCTCATGAAACTTTCTGACTGATCAAAACAGCGTGCCGGACCGAGACTCGAGCTCGGGATATTTGCCTTTCGCGGGCGATAGCTCTAGCGACAGAGCTACCCAGCACGACTCACGACCCGTCCACACAGCTTTAATTCTGCCAGTACCTCGTCTCCTACCTTTGATACTTCACAGCACTTTCATTCTAAAATACAGCTCATTCTTGACGAATTCCGATTGTGCTAGTTTCTGTATAATTTCTCCCTCTTCCATAGCATATAACACCCCCTATAAGTCACAATTTTCCTCCCAGATGAGACTTGTGAGGGATAGGTCATTGACATACATCTCACTTGCTTCAAAAGTTTGTCTCTGGGCATTTGTGCCATCGCTCGCACACACACATATGCAAAAATGTTATGCCCAAATGGAACTACCCAGAATTGATAACAAAATTGCTCAAATGGCTCTGAGCACTATGGGACTTCTGAGGTCATCAGTCCCCTAGAACTTAGAACTACTTAAACCTAACTAACCTAAGGACATCACACACATCCATGCCCGAGGCAGGATTCGAACCTGCGACGGTAGCGGCCGCGCGGTTCCAGACTGTAGCGCCTAGAACCGCTCGGCCACTTCGACCCCCAGTTGATAATACAAAGCCTCATACACATCAGAAATGATTTGGCTGAATGGTACTACTCAGTACTGGTAACGCTAACCCTCATGCTGAAAAGCAGTGCCCTTCCAGGACTGCTTTGCGAAAAGAAGATTCTAATATCCACAAGACACATTCATCGATGTAAATAAAGTTGCTCCTTAGAATCTGTCTGGTAGTTCTCCAACATTCTAAGGATGGTCACTTTTGCGTACTACTATCTCGTTTAATCTAATTACGTTTAGTACTAGGTATACGCTGTTGTTTTGCTTAGGTAAAATGTAGAGCCGATTGTTGTAGATACTCTTGGGATGATCAGTCTCTCCCCATTGGAGCATGTGATGAATCTCCTTCCTCAAAGCTTCTTAGCATGCAACTAGTACTGAGTGAGGCTTTTGAAAGAAGTCCTGGTCTGATTTTACTATGAAGTGGCACTCAAAATTTCTAACAATACCAGGTCAGTTCGAGAAAAACATGCTAATATTTCATTAGCGCTTTAAAAAACTCTGCCCTTTGCTGTTTGCAGGCATTCTTAAACTCACAGACCGATTCCTATATTTCTTCCTGAGATTCGTCTTCGGATTCTTGTATCATATTGTTGAATTCAACATACCTATCTACATATTTCTTTTGCCTTATGACCCTCACCGGCAAATCCAAATCTTCCTCCTCTGTGGCTTTGGGTTAGCCAAGAAACGACAACAAAACTTGTTTCCCTCCCAAAAATAATGCCACTGTTCTTTTATAGAAATCGTACTTTCCCTGGACCTGCGACAAGAGATTGGTTCCTTTATGTACATCTCTACTAAGCCCTGAAACAACCAATATGTTGTATCCTAACTGCAGAGACAGTAAGGCCCATATTTAAAAAATCTGGTAATTTTTCCACCAGTTGCTTCAACTACATGTATGTCCATTACTGGATGCACAACTAGTGCTTTCTCATTTACGGTGAATTCCAGAAATGTTTACAACATAGTACAAGACAGTGATCCAGTGTCTCCCTGACAAGTTGGCACTCCAGATACCTCCAACTCCACCACTGGATGGAGAACTCTGTTACACATAGTAATCACATATTCTTCCTTTAAGAGAACCATTACACATTTTGTCTACCAAAATGCTCTGCATCGATACTGATCATGTTAATATTTATTGAATCAATTTCCACAATTTCTTCCATTGCGTTTTAAACTTGTCAACCATATACAAATCTAAGCAACTACAAACGCCAGTGCATTTAGTTTGAGGAGAGGTAGGACCCTCTTCCACAAGTCTCCTAAGGTGTACTTCTATGGCTGCACTTTTGTGGAATACTCCGTCACTGATAACAGGCCATCTTTTGACCTGTCAATTATTGCTGTTAGTTTGATTGCAATCGTAGTACGTTTGTCTGATACTGACCCCTCTATATCCTGGGCTTCTAGTAACAGCTGTTATAGCGGTACCTTTTTAGCTAAACTTCACTCTGGCTGTCAAAATGTCACTATCATTTTAAATAAACGAACCTATTTCTTCTTCTTCCTTCTCTGAACCTCCACTTACTGTCTCTGTGCTTACAGTGGTCTCGCATTCTGTGTTGTTATAACTTGCTACTTCATGATTTTGTTCCATTCCACTATATATTCCCTCTGTCCATATAACTTCTCTCTTTAACATGCTCTCAAGGTTTTCAACACTTTCCACCTTGCCATTATGCTTGGTGAATTCATGTTAGCTATTGTCTCCGGTACATCTTCCTCTGGTAGTACTGCTAGTGAGACCATATCTTTCGTCTTATCTGTGCCAGCGTCTTGTATGACAGAGGCTAGTTTTCCTGTGTACTTGTGTTGCCTGCACTGCTTCCCTTATGGGTGCATACTCTTGTGGCTGGTCAATCAGATGCTGAGGCTCTGGCGAACCTGGGTAGTCTGACCGTCCTCTGTCCTAGCTTTCTCTCTGTCTAGATACCTCCAAGTGTCACTCGCTTTCATTCCCCCATTGCCTCTTTCCCTGTGGCGGTCTGCTACCTTGTTGGTGTTGCACCTCAGTCCTAGCAACTCGCTCAGCACACTCCAAAGTTTTTTGTTAAACATATGTACCTTCGTGGCACGGTATGACTTAAACTACAAGTAATATATACTCTCCATTGTCAAAACAAACAGCTAAATCATATTTCCAGTGTTCAAATGGCAGTATGGGCATATTGCGAAAGCCAATAAATTAAGAAACAAAACCACAGAAAAGAAAAATACTCCAAATACAACATAAACATGCCAGTATTATCTCTAGGTGACGAAAATATTCATTTACACTAATACCGTAGCAACTTACTTTCGGTACCCATGATTATCGGTTCAAGTTTACGTTTTCCATCTAACTGTAACAAAGTAGATAATCATTAGAAACTCTGTCACAGATTCTCGTCCCAAATAAACTTTACTCCTTTCCAGAAATCTCGCAGAAGATTATTTTGTTTGTTAGAAGACCAACATTTATTCAGAAACACAGTTTTAAATTCCACAAAAGTGTTGAATTTTAACATAATCTCGGCTGACCATCATAGTGCACTTCCATCAAGATAGCTGCTAATAAACGAAATTTTCTCCCATTCCGACCACCCCCTAAATACTTTCAGAAGTCTAAAGGGTTGGGGGACGGGACGGCTTGTTTATTAGGATGAAACCACTGAAATTGATGACAGTTGACGAAAGCTGCATCAAGACATACCATGTGCGTAACATTAGTCTTAGCAAGTGGATTAGACGCTACCTTTTCTTCTAGACTATGCGTGCAATCTCTACACATATTTACACTACTTTCTACTTTTTTAGTTAACTGTACAACATTATTTTCAACAGATATGACTCTAATAGAAATACTACTTGCTCATTGTACTCTGACTTCACTTTCACAAATGAGAGCTCCTTGGCTCTTTTTGTGTCGCTTCCCACATTCAGTACCAACATTCGTGATTTTCTGTTCACACCTGCCTCCTTTTCATTTTTCGAAAGATATATATTTTTCTAAGCAATTCTCAGATAATTCATCAGTCCTTTCTGTTACCCGTGTCCGAGATCGGCAATACACTCTATCATTTTTTTTCTGGTCTCCATTACCTCTTCCTTAAAGTTACAATTCAGATAGTCCAAATCGGACTTCCCCATTTATTGTTGCCTAACAAGCTTCTGCTCTACATCTGCCTTAAAATCTGGTTTGTTAGCTTCTAAATTTCTTATTTAAACCGGTTCTAAAAGGTGAGCTAGTTGCTTTCACTTCTGTCACTTCTCAAAGAAGCGTTATTAACATCTATATTTGAATTTGAATCATTGGTACTAGCAATAGAATTCCTGTCAATTTCAGCTCGACTAAAAACACTGGTATACTTTTAAAACTTACCTGAGATAGAAAAGCGTTTACCATACTTTCAATGCTAAGGGGCTCTTGGTGCCCCTGCACTGGTGTAATGATTTTGTCTACCATCGATCCATTAAAGGGTTCTCTGAATCCTGAAAATACTTTTCTTTCTCTTTTGATACCTCCTCCAGTTCAATGTCTTCTGCTTCCGAATCCATTGTAACCAGCTTTTTAGAACAATTCGCGAAACAACGAAAACAGTGTGACCACCTCTCGGCCTCGGCGCGACCTATTCTGGGACGTCGTTTTTGCTGCTATCGCGGTGCGGCGTGCACCGATGCTGCGTAATGCGGCATGTGACGCCGGTTCTCTGGGTTACTTGACGTCTGACGATCAGCTGGAGCGGCGGCAGACACACCGGGTAGTCAGAGCGCATTAGCAGGCCGAAAACACGTTGCCCTAGACTGCGGCTTTCAGGTAGCTCTCCGAAGAATTTTACGGAGCTTGCGTTGTCCAGCACACACAAAGACACACGCCGACTAGCGAACACACTTTTCTTAGTTTGCACTCAAACTGTCTTATTCATTTCCTAAGCCCTGTTTATTACGTAGCAATACCAATGTACCCTTAAGAAGCCCTGTCAATATTCCATGATCCTACTCCAGGCGGGTGTAAAAATGAGTATGCGCAACGGAAAATAATAAACGTTAAAATGATAATTTGGCCCTGTCTGACTACCCCGTGAAGCAGATCTTAGGATATCTTGATTCTATAAATTACAATCCAAACATAAATGAATGATTAAGGCAACTAATACTACTAAATGGTAAAAGTTGTTCCTGGATATATATTTACTGTAGATTAAAAAAAACTTTTATATTAGAAGTTTACATTTCCTAAGTAAAATTACTAATCAACTGCCCAACGCTGCCCCTTATTATGACTGCGCGATCTAATATCAATAACGCTAAATGACTGACATCACCTACGTACCAAACACTAGAAGACTTTCAAAGATAATCTACGGTGGTGTGGAACCTCAGTAGAAATACGCTAACGTGGTCACAACTGTTTAGCTTTATAGCCCGAATAAGCCGAAGCAATATGCGATATCACCATACGTACTGCATTTGGCGCGTTGACGTGCTGGTTCTCGTACATGTCCGCGTCGATGGAAGAACTCCAGCCACAAATAAACTCTTTCAAACATTAGTACGGCAGAAGGCGGTCCTCTGACTAATATACTCTGATTCTGTCTTCTCCTATCTGTGTTCCACAGACGAGAAACGCGAACTCCGAGCCACAAGAACGGAGTTCAGATAACGTCTCAACGTAAGTATAGGCACAGGAAGTGCTCTCAATTACTGAACGCTGCATACTCAACGACGACTTCCAACCCGGAGGTGAAAAATATGGTTCAAATGGCTCTGAGCACTATGGGAGTTAACTTCTGCGGTCATCAGTCCCCTAGAACTTAGAACTACTTAAACCTAACTAACCTAAGGACATCACACACATGCATGCCCGAGGCAGGATTCGACCTGCGACCGTAGCGGGCGCGCGGTTCGAGACGGTAGCGTCTAGAACCACTCGACCATTCCGGCCGGCCCGGAGTTGAAGTCCAGAATGGTATAGGGTCGCAACAGTACAGTGCCTACTGTTCTAACTATAAACTCTCCTGAGAGCAAAGACAGCAAGTCCGTCTGTACCAACAAAGCTGATATCGAGCGACCGTCACACACGGGTGCTCACAAGGGAAGACCTCGTCTCTCCACCGCTGTTCTCCCAGCAAGGCTCGGCTCCCCACCTTCGTAATTCCGAAAACGAATCATATTCCCGAAACCACGGGATATTCCTCTCTAGTTGCATATATGATTTTCTCACCTACTTGAGAATGTCTGTGTTGATGGGTATTGTCTTCTGGCATTTCCTTCTAGCTGGCTGTGCAGTGATTTATGGCATGCAGGGCATGCCCCTAACTTTTCGTTCTGGCCTAATTTTTTATGCATTGGTGATCAGATGTTTTGTGATTAGTCCAGGATTGCTTTGGGTCTCCTGAATTTTGTTGTGTTGTTGGGGTAGTTCCCTAGTGTATTAATGAGGGGGTTTTTGGAGTTGCGCGCGGTTCGGTAGAACGCGGCCGCGAGTTCTTGAAATCTTTGTGTCAGCAGTTTCATCCCCGCGGCTTCGTGTGTGTCTGCCGTGGGGAATCGAGAGGGGACGTGTAATGCCCGTCGCAGTGCCCTATTTTGAGTTCTCTGCAGCCGCGCTATGTGCGACTTAGCTGCATATCCCCACACCGGACAGGCGTACTCGAGTATCGGTCTTACTAAACAGCAGTAGAGCCTGACTCCAGTTGTCGCTGCGAGGCTGCTGCCGCTGTTCAGCAGTGGATATAGCTCGTTTAACCTGGCGCTTGCCTTATTCAGGAGATCGCTTATATGCGTTCTCCAGGTAAGGCGCTGGTCTAAAGTGACCCCCAGGAACTTCTCCGTTTTATTCCACGGGATTTCACGCCTTTGGAGCCTGAGTGTTGCGTTCTGTCTGCGACGGTGTGTAATGGATCGTTTGCCTTTTCTTTGTGTGAGCATGATCGCTTGTGTTTTGTCGCTGTTAACTGTTATTCTCCATTTTTTTTGCCCATGTCCACGGAATATTCTCCCTCTCTACAGATTCTTCCGAACGCCGACCAACCATATTTTAGTCTTTTGTCGTCCAGCGCGGAAAGTTTGTGAGGAAAAACCTATACTCGTACAATGGTACGCTTGTGAGTAAAAATCCCTGGAAATAACCCTGCCTGCGGGGTTTCCAAGGTGCCGCTTCTTCGTTCCTGACACCTGCGTCCAAGATTTGCAAAGTTCGGAAGTATTATCCGGTTATCCTTCCGGCCCTACTACAATAGCGGCCGGCCATTACCCTATTGTGCTCCAGAGCTCAGATGTCACGACGTCCGTCTAGCTACTTCCTGTGGTAAAGAATGACCAACGCCTGTGCTGGCCTTTCACCCAGAGCTTGAGTTTTGCCTGCCGTTTCATCTCCACTGGCGTTCTAACCTCTACTAGTACGATATTAAAGACACTCCGTCACCTTTCATGCAATAAGCGTTGACAATTATTTACAAGGTGTACGTGACAATGTCAGACTCCTTTATATATTCATATATACGATGTACAACCTATCACATGATACCTAATTGTGTTTGTAGATCACGGTAAATATGTGGATGGGCTCTTGTAAGGTGCGAAATTATAGCCACCTTACAATATCAAATTCCTGGATGGCTGCACTAATGTTTGCCTATCTTCCATAACTTTCTCAAGTCTGAAAACGATCCAGGTTTTAAAAAGCAATCCCGTCCAGTGCACCATGTATGGCGCGGCGCGTGCTTCTAGTGTTTTTGGTTGTAGTTACAACACTGTGACCTCTCCATCCCACTTAACAAAGGCGGCTCAGATGGATGGTGTTACCACTAGAAAATAACTAGAAGAATCAGTGACGCTGACTGTCTCCCTACCTGCAAGTCCGTCCAGTGGTTTTCCTGAAAAAGAAGCACGTGTTGCAGTTAGGAAATACACTGTTCAGATTCATTAATGTAACCACCTGTCAAAAGCACGAATAATCTTTTGCAGCACGGACCACTACGAGGCGTGCACTAAGAGTCAGTGAGATTCGGGAAGGTACCGACAGGGGTGTGCAGCCATGCCAGCTCCAGTGCTGTTGCCAGCTGCACTAGGTTTCTTGGTTGGGATCCGTGGCGCGAACGTCCCAGTTGAGGTGCTCACACAGGTTCTCGATTAAGTTTAAATCCGGGTAGTTTGGTGGCCAGGGGAGTACGGGAAACTAATACTGGTGCTCTTCGAAATACGGATGTACACTGCTGGTAGATGCCCTCGTGTCGCGGAAAAACAAACTGTATGAGGAAGGGGGGGCACATGGTCGTCAATGATAGATGCTTACTTGTTTTGATTCATTGTGCCTTATAGAGTGACGGGATCAACCAGGGAATGCTACGGAAACATTCGCTGGACCACACGCTCCCTCCTTCATGACGTACACGCCAGTGATCATTTGTCTGAAAGACATTCCAGCATTCGTCGACAATAAACAGCAGTAAGCCTGGGTGCGTGAGACAGGCGTCTGCCGCAGACGCCCAAAGCAGCAACGTCCGCTGAACGTTCGTCCGTGCGCATCTCCACATCTGTCGTTCACCCCTGTCATCCATGGCCCCTGGTGCACCACACTTGCCTCGGCACCGGTTTTGGATAGCGTCATTTTGCTATGCACGGTATACTTCTGCCATGGCTGCACACGAACGGTTTAGAAACTTAGCTGTTTCACAAATGCTACCGCTCTTGGCCCGAAAGCCAATGATCATATCCTTTAGAAGTCGAGTAAATCGCTCCGTTTCCACACTACGACAACGATTGCATAGTTTTCTGCGTCCCACCGACACCCTGTATACTGTGTACCCTCCACTGCTAGTTGAGCCAAATGACTTCTGCGAGTGGTTATTGCACGTTGACGTCGAATGTACACGGTGTTCACATTAATGTGACTGGACCACGTAGTTTCAGTGAGGTGGCAACTGACTATAAAGAAGAAAAATACACTCTTGTAGACCACTATATATATCATGGAAAAAATCTTTAAAAATTAGCAATGCGATCAAGTCCTTTACAGCAATCTTTTCTGCAGTGACACGTCAGAGTTCTCATTGCTGACCCACTCACCATAGCTTTAAAAACTGACAGAGAATTTGCAAGTTATGTCGGCAAACAGGTTGACAGTTTATGGTAAAGCCGAACCTTAAAACCATAAAGTTCAATGAAAGTTTCTTAATAGAAAAAGAATCCTCTTGCTATATGGTAGTACACGGCGAAATTACAGAGAAAGAGTTGAGAAGTTGTTACAGCATGAGAAGTAGTTTGTTTGTGATAGTTCTACAGTAAACACTTTTCCTGAGTACATCTGCAAAGGAGACTTCATGGATTCCATAGTTTATATTGTTGTTAAGTAGTCAGTCCGAGAGAGAGAGAGAGAGAGAGAGAGAGAGAGAGAGAGAGAGAGAAAGAGAGAGAGAGACTTGGATATCAAGCGTGGTTGGAAGCAGACGTGCGAACTGGTGCGGAGGTCTAATTTCGGAATGCTGTTTCTGTAACCTGGAGTTTAGTAAAGAAAGTAACATCCCGCCGCGTACGTTGGCTTTGCAGAAAGTGGAATGTCGCGTTTAGGGAATATTCTCCCTGATGTGTAAATCTTGGTTACTTGCATTGATTGACTATTACGGTACTGTTGTTTCATTACCTCGTAAATGCATGAAGTCTGGAAAGGAATACATCACTCTTTACCTCTTTTCGTCTTTAAAAACTCAATTTCAGTTTTATACAAGGAGTTAATGCTATGAATGTTTGAAGTTTTACCTAAAGCATTAATTTATAGAAGAGCTTTATATTTTTGTGTTCACAGTATAGTAACAATGTTCAGTAATGCAGTCTTGTTAACACCTTTTTAATTTCGCTGATTAAAACACAAACTTTATTTGTAATTGGCTTTACAAATTATTCGATATTAAGTCTCGATATACGCGTACAACTTGCTATTCAAAAATTTTAAGAGAAAAGCATTTTGAACTCCCATGGCAGCTCGTGAGATCCGAGTGTTAATTGTACGTTAGGCTGGCACACTGTCTTGCATTGCACATGACAAGATTATTTTAAATGAAGACAGGCAGGCAGTTGAGAGGTTGTCGCGCAGGTAAGCGATAGTGATTATGAGGGCCAGAGTTTAACATTGTGTTGCGCACTTAGGGAACTGTGATTCTCCACTCGGATCACGTTCACATTCCGGTGTAGTTTGTCTCAGGGGCTGTGTAATGGTTTTTTACTGTAGATATATCATGCACAAAGTCGACTAATGTCTGAAGTAGCTCTGGAGGGAACTGAGAACATGAATCCTGCAGGCCTGTCCATATATCTGTAGGACTACGAGGGGGTGGAGATCTCTTCTGAACAGCACGTTGCAAGGCAATCCAGATATGCTCAATAATGTTCATGTCTGGGGAGTAACACTCAGAAGAGTGTTCCTGGAGCCACTCTGTAGAAATTCTGGACGTGTGGGGTGTCGCATTGTCCTGCTGGAATTGCCCAAGTCCGTCGGAATGCACAATTGACATGAATGGATGCAGGTGATCAGACAGGATGTTTACGTACGTGTCATCTGTCAGAGTCGTATCTGTACATATCAGGGGTCACATATCACTCCAACTTCACACGCCCCACACCATTACAGAGCCTCCAGCAGCTTGAACAGTCCTCTGCTGATATGTAAGGTCCATGCACTCATGAGATTTTCGCCATACCCCTACACGTGCATATGCTCGATACAATTTGAAACGTGACTCGTCCGACCAGGCAACATGTTTCCAGTCATCAACAGTTCAATGTCGGTATTGACGGGCCCAGACGAGGCGTAAAGCGTTGTGTTTGGGAATCATCAAGGGTACAAGAGTGGGCCTTCGACTCCGAAAGTTCATATCGATGATGTTTCATTTAATGGTGGTGGCGATGGTTAGTGTTTAACGTCCCGTCGACAAAGAGGTCGTTAGAGACGGAGCGCAAGCTCGGGTTAGGGAAGGATTGGGAAGGAAATCGGCCGTGCCCTTTCAAAGGAACCATCCCGGCATTTGCCTGAAACGATTTAGGGAAATCACGGAAAACCCATATCAGGATGGCTGGAGACGGGATTGAACCGTCGTCCTCCCGTTCATTTAATGGTTGGCATTGAAATCAGTAGCAATCTGCGGAAGGGTTGCACTTCTGTCGCGTTGAACGATTGTCTTAAGTCGTGGTTGCTCCCATTCTTGCAGGATCTTTTCCCGCCACAGCGATGTCGGAGATTTGATGTTTTACCAGATTCCTGATTCGGTACGCTCGTGAAATGGTAGTCCGGGAAAATCCCCACTTCATCGCTGCTACCTCGGAGATGCTGTGTCCCATCGCTCGTGCGATGACTACAACATCGCGTTCAAACTCACTTACATCTTGATAACTTGCCATTGCACCAGCAGGAACCGATCTAACAATTGCGCTATACCTCTGCTGTCTTATTAGGCGGTGCCGACCTCAGCGCCGTTTTCTGGCTGTTTACGTATCTCTGTATTTGAATACGCATGCCTACATCAGTTTCTTTGGCGCTTCAGTGTAGTTATCAGTGTGGTAGGTCATACGTATGTTGTTCATAGCGACTGCTTACAGTGTACGCAATAATGAACGTAATTACTTTAAACAAAAAACTTCACGTGAAATATGAGTAATGGTTACATACAGCAACTAATGAGCATAAAGTTAGATTACGTACACAGCCAGATGAAAGTCTAAAGGTCTGACCTAGATGTAAACCTGGTAACTTTCTTGTGAGTAATTACACTTAGACACTCACAGAACAAAGATGAAAAAGTTACATCCGAGTACCAGCATAGAAAACTTATACAATTTATGATGTGTAAAGTACTTCAACTATTCGATAAAAATTAGAACTCAAAACCGAATAGATTGTTCGTAAGTCTGCCACCTAGCATGATGAAGTATTTTCTAAGTCAACACACAAAACTTCTTTGCGAGGCAGAGTGCAGAGTATAGCAGTAATTGCATCCTTGTTTCACAACGACTCTCTTCTGATGGTGACACACACCGTCAGGTGGCTTGCGGAGTACGGATGTAGATGTAGACGAGGAATTCGCCCTTCATCTGCCGAAGTGGCAGCTTTCACCCCGAGCAAATGTGAATCACGTGACCAACTATATCAATCAAAGCGTTTTCATTTGTGTCTCTGCTATAGCTTGATAACTTTTTTAACATTCGAGGATCTTTCCCTAGGTGAAGCCCAGTGAAAATTATTACATTAGTCTGCACAAGACAGGAACAGGATTTTTTTTAAGACGTGATATGTTCAGCTTTGGGCTCTGAAAGAATTCGTAGATTTCATTTCGACTTAAAATGAAGGGTAGTAGATCTAAACAGGTTTTTACATTTCCAGAAAATCATTAATTTGATAATGACTTCCTCTAACTGAAAGTATTTCTAAATGAACACGAGAAGTGCTAGTTTTATATGAAATACACATTACATTGAAATACAGCTCTCTAACGCTATACCATAGCTGCCATAAAGACGTCGTACATGTCCATGTTTTTGGATAGGGTCCGCCTTTAGCAAAACACAATTTTGTTCTTTAACCCAAACAACCGCCAGGAGCACCTTCAACTGTTCCACTGTCAGCCATCTTGTTTTTACACCTTCAACTATTCCACTGCCCGCCATGGTTTGTTTTTAATTTTTTTTATAGCTGGTAAACAGTAAAACAGTGACAGTGGCAACTCAATATAGTGTTTAACAGTAATGAAGATGATGAAAAAGAAAATATAAGTGAAACATAATGTAAATAGACACAAACACACACACACACGCACATAGAATTAATTAATTTCAGGATAGAAATAACAATTTTCAAATCGTAATTTTGGCTTAGACAATTTATCTACTTTAAGGTGTAAGTGGTTGCAGATGACAAACTGGGGAATAAAACAGTCACTGTAGAAACACAACACATCAGAAAAACTACACCATGCTGTAAAAAGGTATGAATTCATAATTTTATTTGTTTTTTCAGATATCCATAAGTACGATTTAAAAACTAATAGTTACATATATACAAACAGTAAAGAACATTCTTTATCTTTAATAGCCATAAAATGAAAGCCCACTGAAGATACTGCCACAACAGTGAAACATGTTAGGGTTAAAAAACAAAACTGTGTTTTGCTTAAGGCGGACCCAATCCGAAAACATACGTAATGTTAAAGCAAACACGGAAAAAAGAGCTTCAACTCGAAGATGATTACGTCGTATATGTTTAACCTGAAGTAAACTTTGCATGACACCCTTGTTGTGTACGTTCTGTTCATTGGTAACATTATATTCACAACACATATATTCTCTAGCAACTCTGAAATGACTTCACAACAGGCTGTGACGTCACCGCCAAGCTATCCGATCGGATTACGGACAGAACGGTTGGTTGCGTGTCTAAAAACTGGCGGGGAGAGGGGGGGGGGGGGCGTCTCGAAGAAATCCCTACTCGCGCTTCCCGACAACATGATCGTGCTGTGTTCCCACGCCAGGTGTTGAGACCGTATGAAGATACGAATGCAATCTGGCAACGCTCGTTCTTCTTGGAGCCTCCACACACGGGTTCCTCCTTCGTGATGTTGTGTGCAGAACCTGAACTCGTCCTAAAAGATGGAAAGATGGCGTAGAGCCACCCCTGTGTCCAGTGTTGTTGGGAACATCGTTTGCCGCGTCATGCCGCTGCAACAGTGGTCGCCGTGCTGACAACCCGTGAAACTCCAGACGTGGCGTCGTCGTACTGTCCATTATCTTTCAGAACAGTCCAGTCAAATAGTAGATATACGTTGCAAAAGACAGGATTGGAGATTTTCTTTTTTATTTCGTTCATATGGTTCGAAAGATTGGAGAACTAAGTATTGCCAACAAAATTTATGTCGGCCTAACTTTCTGTAGTCAAAAAACTGAAAATGTAGGACTTTTTCATTTTTTCAAAAACTTTCAGTTTTTTTTTTTTTGGGGGGGGGGGGGGGGGTTAAGGGGTCCGGGGTACTGCACTCTGGTCGAGTTCTCAGCAGGCTGTCTAATAAGAATCATTCAAGGTACAACGTGATCATAGGATAAAATATGACCGAAAATATTAAACAAATTTCTTCGTTTGTTAAACCATCATTTCAATAAATTAGCAGATATCAGTTTTAAAACAGAAGATCGAATATACTACATGATAATCGTGATTCATATTTTCTCTTTGAACAGAAGTGTCCTGCAGCCACATGTAGTTATATAATACGCAGTCCAAATCCAGCGGAAAATTAAGTCATTGCGTAGTTGCGCAACAGGTTATATTCTTTTCACGTCAACAAGTTCCGTCTATTTATGAAGTCCGTATGTGTGGAGTCGGGTAGAAATTTTTGATCACTACAACAGGAGGGTTACTTCAAACACTTTAGTACTCTTTTTTGAGATAAACTCACCCCTCGCCCCTTCCTTCTTTTGTTCGCTATTTAATCACTTGTCTGTTGTAGAACTGAACTGTAAATTGGTATGGCAGTATTGGTTAGAACGTTGTAGTGTATAGCATATTTGCAGACTGTTTGTTCGAATGGTTCAAATGGCTCTGAGCTCTATGGGATTTAACTTCTGAGGTCATCAGTCCCCTAGAAATTAGAACTACTTAAACCTAACTAACCTAAGGACATCACACACATCCATGCACGAGGCAGGATTCGAACCTGCTACCATAACGGTCGAGCGCTTCCAGACTGTAGTGCCTAGAACCGCTCGGCCACTCCAGCCAGCCAGACTGGTTGTTATTAGTATGTGTGGTGATCTTGCTTACTGTAAACAGTTAGTGTGTAACTCGTATTTGAGTTTCATATCTGGCTTTCGGGACTCGAAGTGGAAACTTCTCGCGTGAGAAAATTTTCCAATGGTGAAAAGGAAAGCACAGAAAGAAGCATCTAAATCTGTGAAGAAACTGCCAAAAGCTACTTCGTATTGTACCAAGAAAGGTTACTCCATTGGTAACGTTAGTGAAGTATGTACTGAATCAGAACCCCCTGCGCCTGTGCCTACTGCTTCTAAGGAGTGTTTGACAAGTTCCTATGATTCTGAAATTTTTGTGGAGCAGTATTTCGTAAGTGAGGCAGTGATGAATGCGGATGTTAAACTAGGCGATCAGAAAACTGAAACCGAAGATAGTACTGACAGTGAATTAGTGAAGTCGCCAAAATTAGAGAAAGATCTGGCGAAATGGAAAAATGTGAAAAACTAATTCATGGAACTGTTTAGCGAAAGATTTAGACTATTTTAAGAACAATTTAGATGATCTAAATTAATCTGAACGTGCCTACAAATTACAAAAAACTACACACCCATCAACTTTTTCCTGCTAAATAGAGAGAAAAATGAAAGAAAATGAAAGTTGTATCCCGACCCTACAGGAAACATATTTTGTATTTTCTGCGCCAGCATGGACTTGGACAACGTGTGTACTCCATTCTCAACCTGTGGATTTGCTGTGTGGAAGAAGGGGGAAGAGAAAGTGACGTCTCATGAAAACAGTTCTAATCATCGCAAAAATTCAGTAACGTGCTTCTGCGATCGAAGAACGAGGGACGTATCGACACTGAATTGCAGCATATGATTAAAACAAAGGAAAATTATTGGTAAGAAGTGCTTTGGCACGGAAGTAGTTAAACATTTGGCAATAAGAGGGATTACTAGACACGGCACATGAGTAAATTATAATTAATTGAAACCCTCACATGCCGACAGGTGTTGTTGATATACCTCGATGGGGACAGCTGAAAATGTGTGCCGCGACCGGGACTCGAACCCTAGATCTCCAGCTTACATGGCAGACGCTCTATCTATCCGAGCCACCGAGGACACAGATGAATAGTGCGACTGCAGGGATTTATCCCTGTACCTAATAGATATTTGCCCATCCACTCACTACTCGCGCACACTAATGTGACGATTCCCGTAAGAGTTCGGGCAACCTGTGCGCATTCGCACGGACGAAGGTCAATGGCTGGGTAGCCTTCAACTATATATATGGCAATAGTAACTGTTCTTGAAAGAACAGATACCATTAACGACCGTGCAGCTTCTCTAGGATAAATGATAATTGATTGGGTTTCAATTAATTATCATTTATTCTAGAGAAGCTGCACGGTCATAAATGGTATCTGTTCTTACAAGAACAGTTACTGTCTTCATATATACGGCACATGAAGATCAACTAGCCGTTATAGTAAGGTATTACTTTGAAGAAAGAGTTTACGAAAGAGTTTACGAAAGATTTTCCTGTTTTGTTCCCATACACAGACATACAAGAGAAAGTCTTAGGAAAGCTATGCTAGATTTCTTTGGAAAATACAATGTTTGGATAGAAGATTATAGTTCGCAATCCTATGACAATGCCAGTAACATGCGAGAGAAATATTCCGGTTTAAGTACAAAGATAAAGGAATTGAATTCATTAGCTTTTATGGGCCCTATGTTGCGCACTCGTTAAATCTCGTGGTCCAGAACAGTGGGGAGGAATCGTTAGAAACAGATGGTTTTTCTTTTTCAAGTTCTGCAAGGACTGTATGACTTATTCGTTGCTTCTACTCATCGTTGGTACATTCTTGTGAAGAATAATGGCGACTTAAGACACAGTCCGATACTAAATGGTGGTGCCGTGACGGAGCATTATCAGTTGTTCGACATAATCTCGATGCCGTTTACGTGTCACTTGAAGAAATTGTCAAGAACAAAAAGACAAGGCAGCGACAAGAAATAAGGCACAATCGCTTCGGAAAAAAACTAAAAATACTGGAGACAGCGATATTGATTTTTATTCTGGGATGACGTGTTGTCTCGAATGGAGAAACCTAACAAATATTTGTAAAAGCCTGGAGTGGACTTAATTAGTGGATGTCAAGCGTTGCTATCGTTCATTCCGTTTTTGAGCCATGTCAGCGAAAATTTTGATGAATATGAAAACCGAGTTAGGAGCTTAAGTGAGCATATGTATCAAAAATATAGCGACGAAATAAAATGCAAAATAAGAAGATTCCCTGATGGAAAAAAAATGAGAAGAATTGAGTGAACGTGATAACTTTAGTTTGGCACTTACTGTAGTTGTTGATCAGCTACAAGCAGACCTAGAAAAGCGAGAAGGAAAGTATTGCGAACTAGTCCCAACTTTCCTTACCTTTAACAAACAATATAGTAAAGCAAGACGCTAAAGAACTCTTAACAGAAAGGTGAAAATTTTGTGAAAAATATCGAGGTTATGTCGATGAATGAAGTTTTCGTTGTGAAATTTTTCATTTTAGTCAATACAATTATTTATTGCTGTACACATGTCATACATATGGCATTTTGAAGAGTAACTCTGAAGGTTTTTTTACAGACACTTGATATGCGAACTATGAGTGACCCGGCAGACGCCAATACAGTAATCGAATTCTTGCCATGCCCGTCCCAGCATGGCATCGTCGACTGTGAGAGTTGCTTCCCATATTCTCTCCCGGAGCTGTGCTACATCACGTGGTAGAGGCGGTACATACACCAGATCTTTAATGTGTCCCCACAGAAGAACGTCGCACGGACTGAGATCTGGTGATCAGGGAGGCCATTTCATGAAACAGCTGTCCTCTTCTGTAGCACAGCCGATCCATCGATGCGGCAGCAACGTGTTCAGGTACCCACGAACTTCACGATAAAAATGGGGTTGAGCCCCATCCTGCTGAAAGATGAATCGAGGGTCCGATTGCATTTTAGGCATCAATCATTGCTGCAACATGTCCAAGTAGGAATATCCAGTGACAGTGCTCTAAGCGAAGAAGAATGGCCCATGCAGGTTTCGACGTGACAAGGCACAAAAACATTAACCTTTGGGTATTCACGCTCAAATTCAGTGCATTCGTGTGGATGCTTTGTACTCAGATTCGACAATTATACATGTTCACTTTCCCATTAGTGTGAAACGTGGCTTCGTCGCTATAAATTAAGCGATCAACAATGCCATCCCCATCCTCATTGAACTATTGCAGTTGCGAACAAAACTCAAAACTCTTGTCTTTGTCATCGTCATTGAGCTTCTGCACTAGCTCCAATTTGAATGGTTTCATAGACAGCTTCTGTCGCAGGACTTTCCACAGTGCCACTGAAGCCATTATGAGTTCACTGGATGCACGACGCACCGATTTCTTTGGATTCCTTCATTCTCACGTACACTGGGACGTCCGCTTCTCTTTGCTGGGCACAATCAACCCATAGTAACGAATTTGTTGTGCCAGTGATAAATGGCCTTCCTTGCTGATGGCTTCTTACCGTTCTTGGTCCTAAACATCCGTTGAACAGCTGTAGCACACTTGTTTTGTAGAACTCCAACACACAGAAAGCTCGTTCCGCACCTGAACTCACCATGTTTTCGACTAGCGCTGACTATCGGCAAATTGCCAAACTATGCTGTGGCGGTCTACATGGAAAAAAAAAAAAAACCTTTCAGAATTTCTCTTCAAAACAACATATGTATGATATCTGTACAAAGTTTGGTTCTTATGCAATAAATCATTGAAAGTGTTCCCGGACTTTATGTACACCCTGTATTTGAAGTGTTCCATCAAAGAAAAACTGCTAAACATTTCACCGGTCGAATAATATGACTTAATGGCTGAAAATGATCTTAACAATGTTGCAACGGTTGTGTTATTCCGAATTACGATGCAAAGTTCCTTTGGGATGCATGCATGACCTAGAATCATGAAAATTGGCTGAAAGCAAGGATTCACATTAAAGGTAAAGGAAAAACATCCGAAAGTTATTAATTAGTAATTACATCACATTTAAATATTTTTTGCTATTTAGTGTCCATCTGTTTGTCTTTTCGCCTATTAAGACCCCAATTTCTCAGAATTAGGTAGCGATATCAAATTGAAGTATATGTCAAATACTAAGGTCTAATGTCCTTGGCGATGTTAAAAATTTAAGCTTCTAAGTCAGTGCAGTCAAAGGATACGATCACTTAAGTCACATGTTTTCATACACGCAAACTAACTCATCAGAACCTTTAGATGAACTACCTATATATGTAATTAATTTTGTGCAGAACCCTGAGAGCGTGAATCCTGCTCGCATTTCTCCGGTGTCTTTTTTATTTTCATATCACCTATATCTGACAACATTAGCATTGAAATTTAAGATTAGTTAAATGTTTGAGAAGTCCCATGGTACGCTCCTCCCAACTGAATTTGTTACCAAGACGTATTGTCAAGAATTTAATTCTGCCTGTCTTTCATGTTAACTGAATTTGCTTGGTAGAATAACTTCATATTTTGAAATGAAAAGAACAAATATGTGAATGTTCAACACTGTTAATTTATTTAGTTAAGCGATTTTTGGCTAACAAGCCCATCATCGGACAACAGCTATCGTATCAGTGAGAATAAACAGCTGCTGAACTATTCATACTCTTTTAACCGGTATTTTTTGTTGTGGCATCATTCTTCTACAACCAATGAGCTACTGAACGTGTGTTGTTTTATACTTACACGAATAACGTCCACTGCCGAAATGGTGGTAAACAGGAACTCACTAGAAGGAAATTCCAAGTAATCCTCTCTTTGACATTACCATGAACAGTAAACGAGATTAAAACCCTCCTTCGAGACACTGGACCAGACTGTTTGAATTTATTCTCCATCGCATTGGCTGCTGTTACATTTGCGCGTTGTGTATTTTAATTTATTTGTTAACTGATACAGCCTCCGGCTAGGAATTGCCTGACATGACGGCACAGTGGTTATGACAGGAGGAGCAAGTTTCAAATCTCTGTCCTGCCATCCATACAAAGGCTTTTCAGGGCTGCCTGAACGATTAACGCAGATGATGGAATAGTTCCATTGAATAGTACACGGCCGATTTCTTTCGTCATAATTATCCTACACGAGTTGGTGCACATTCTCTAATGATCTCGTCGTTGAAGTTCGTCAAACTCACATCCAACTTCCTTCTTTCATTGGCTGACCTGATCTCACTCCCTAATGAAGCATCGTTACGTTAATTAAAAGAACGCGCATACACGGAGAACGATATTTTATTCAATAACAACAGTGAGGCTGAAACTTCGTGGCATATTAAAACTGTACGCCCGACCGAGACTCGAACTCGGGACCTTTGCCTTTCGCGGGCAAGTGCTCTACCATCTGAGCTACCGCTGCAGAGTGAAAATCTCATTCTGGAAACAGTGAGGCGATTATACGACTCGTACTAGCTTTTATAAGGGGCAGTCAAATGAAAACGAAACAGATGGAAAATGTAAGTGAAATGTGTATTATTTCTAAGTACGTAATCGTGACAATAATTACGAGGGTAATCCCAAAAGTAAGGTCTCCTATTTTTTTATAAGTACAAAACTCTATTTGTGTGGCAGTTGGTCACATTGTTATGAAGAGTGCTTCACGCGCTGTGTGCAAACATGCGCACGCCACACTGAGGCGTTCAGTCTTGGATTGGCAGCCTTGAGAATGGAGCTCCCGAACGCAAAGGGCACTGCGCCGATTGAAATCCATCGCCAATTGACGGAAGTGTATTGTGAATCGTGCATAGATGTCAAAAATATTCGTAAGTGGTGTAGAGAGTTTGCAGCTGGTCGAACTGAAATTCACGACAAACAAAGGAGAGGGAGACCGTCAAATTTCTGTGGAGACAGTGTTGAAGGTTGAGCAAAGCATGCGTGAAGATCGGCGGATCATTCTGGATGATCTCTGCACGTTGGTTCCTGAGGTTCTTCGAGGCACCGCTCACAGAATTTTAGCGGAAACATTGAACTACCGGAAGGTGTGCGCAAGATGGGTGCCACGTGGATATGCTAACTGAGGACCACATGCGGCAACGAGCTGATGCTTCCCACTCATTTCTTCACCGCCTTGCAGCCGAACAGGACAACTTTCTGGACTCAATTGTCACGGGTGACGAAACCTGGGCATGCCACTTTACACCTGAGACAAAGCAACAACCACGCCAGTGGTGGCATCCTTCACCAAAGCCGCGGAAATTCGAACAAACACAGTCTGTCGGTAAAGTAATGGCAACCGTTTTTTGGGATCGGAAAGGCGTATTGTTGGTCGACTTTATGCCCACTGGGACCACAATTAACGCTGACAAGTACTGTGAGGCTCTGAAAAAACTCAAACGGGCAATTGAGAACCGGAGAAGAGGAATGTTGAGCAAGGGCGTACACATTCTCCATGACAACCCTCGCCCACACATCGCCCGGCAAACCGTTGCTCTCCTGCAACAGTTTCAGTAGAACATAATCACCCACCCACCCTATAGTCCTGACTTGGCGCCCAGTGACTATCACCTGTTCCTTAAGTTAAAAGAACATTTGGCCTGAAAGCGATTCAGCTCCGACAACGAGGTGAAAGAAGAGGTTCATAACTTTCTGAACAGCATGGCGGCGAGGCGGTGTGATATGGGCATACAAAAACTGCCACAGCGTCTACAAAAATGCATTGACAGAAATTGTGATTATGTCGAAAATTAGCTAAATGTTCAAGCTGTAAACTGATGTAAACCATTGTAGAGCTTAACAAGTCTATGTACTTATAATAAATAATAATTTTGTGTGACGAGAGCCTCCCGTCGGGTAGACCGCTCGCCTGGTGCAAGTCTTTCGATCTGACGCCACTTCGGCAACTTGCATGTCGATGGGGATGAAATGATGATGATTATGACAACACAATAGCCAGCCCCTGAGCTGAGAAAATCTCCGACCCAGCCGGGAATCAACCCGGGCTCTTAGGATTGACAGTCTGTCGCGCCGACCACTCAGCTACCGGGGGCGGACTATGTACTTATAAAAAAATAGGAGACCTTACTTTTAGGATTACCCTCGTACTACATTTATCCCACTGTGAGACAAGGCGAACAGTGCCTTCACGGAAAAATGTTGGCGGTTAACTACGGAACTATGATTGTTCCCATGTCTTCGTCCGAAGCAAATCGACAGCCACGAATGGCTTTTCTTAGGGCACCAAAAATATGGAAATCGCATGGGAAGAGATCGGAGCTGTATGGAGAATGTGTAAGGGCTTCCCAGTGAAAATTCTGCAGCGTAGTCAAAACAGTCTTTGCAACACGTGGGCGCATTGTGCTCGTACTTTATCCTCTTCAAAGACTAACCCATCGCCGCAATGTTGACTGTAGTGCTGCGCGGTACATTGGGGAATCCTGTCCCGATACTACATAGCGCTCAAATTACCTTCGATGGCCATGAGAGGCGTCCAGCATTCGTACATGATACTAGCCCAAAATATGTCTGACCAACCTCACTACTAAATCCATGGGACAGCATGCCAGAGGCTTGCATTTCTACCTAGATAACACCACGCGCTTCTGCGATAATCATCAGGCACCAGACAAATGTTGCCCTCATCGGTGAAGAGAATTTGAAATCACTGATCCCGATTCAATTCAAGGTGTTCCCTCGTTCACCCACTTTGCGCATCACAGTGCTGTTGTTGTTTCTAACGGACGCTGATACATCAAATTAGCCGCGTAAAGACGGTTGTGACCTGTCTGGATCAGCGCAGTCCGACCAGGTGCCCCCGAAAGGGCAGCGCGCTGTTCTCCGTAAGTAGCTTCGAGCCATGATTTGCAGGTAGCGGTCATCATCTGATCACTATGGGGTAGATCTGACACTGGCTGAATGTTGGAATGATGTTGCTGTGGAATACGCCAATTGGACAGGAGCCTTCCCGTGCTAACAATACTTGCCATAAAATACAATGCGGGTACAGTTTATACTCGAAATGATCCTTCGAGGCATGGTATCAGACAGAACAGCATACACATGCCACATTGTGCCATTCACGATTAGAGATACAACGCGTTATGCTTGCGTCGGTTCTCTTCGGCTTAGGCCGGCCGAAGTGGCCGAGCGGTTATAGGCGCTTCAGTCTGAAACCGCGCGACCGCTACGCTCGCAGGTTCGAATCCTGCCTCGGGCATGGATGTGTGTGATGTCCTTAGGTTATTTAGGTTTAAGTAGTTCTAAGTTCTAGGGGACAGATGACCTCAGATGTTACGTCCCATAGTGCTTAGAGCCATTTGAACCATTTGAACCATCTTCGGCTTAAATCACATTTTAGATGATCGGCCTTAATGTATTACAAATTATTATGAGCCGAGAGTCCTGCACAATTTGCATTCAGATAGCCTAATCTGCTATGGACAGAGTCGCGATCTAAATGATGAAAGATACGCATGCAGCATACACTCCCGACTTACTGTTTGTTGATCATTCTCTGTAGTTCACAGTTTTCCATCAATTTACGAAAGACCGTTCCATTCTATCATTGTGCGACAATTCGCGAAATACGGTCATGTATCAACTCTCACGTCGCTTCTCTGTAAAATTAATAAAGCTTATCCACGACGCTATTCCACAACGTCACGAGGCAACACATTTAACTTTCCCCGGTGGTCCGCTCACTTCTCTAGAGATACATTGTCAGCAGCTCTGTTTTCTACACAATAATGCCCTCCGGCTGTTGGCTGTTCCTTCAATGGCCTTGTTGTGTAGTACCACAGTCGTTCAAAATGGTTCAAATGGCTCTGAGCACTATGCGGCTTAGCTTCTGAGGTCATCAGTCGCCTAGAACTCAGAACTAATTAAAACTAACTAACCTAAGGACATCACACACATCCATGCCCGAGCCAGGATTCGAACCTGCGAAACTAACGATCGCTCGGTTCCAGACTGTAACGCTTTGAACCGCACGGCCACCCCGGCCGGCCACCGCAGTCGTATTTACATACTTATAAGTTGTATAAATTTATTTTCTCTTTTTAATTTTGTTTTTAGCTCGAGTCTTCTACCCCTTTTTATGTTCTCTGCAAAATTTTTCTTTCCAATTTCAAACTGTCCTCCTAACTGTTTCCACCAATCAGCGGGCTCACAGAAACAGCTCCTTACTTGGACATCCTACTAAAGATGCAACAACAAAGTCTCCCCTATGTCCCACCACCACGCACATTCATTCACCGTCTAAACAGAATTCGCTAATACACACACACACACACACACACACACACACACACACACACACACACACACACACACACACACACACGTGTAGCTAAATACATTGAACTCGGTGGAGACATTTTTGAACATTTATTGTGAATGTATTGTGAAATTGTATGTACACTGTACAACTTCATTCACACTGAGCTCTTTGTTTTTCTCCTGTTCAACATGAATTCACGTGTGCTATGGTATTAATAAAAGCAGATTATCTGACACATTCATACAGTTTCAGTTAACGTCATTACCATCATTTTTCCAAAATTAAATTCTCTACAACTTCTGTTGAAAACTTCGTGCAGTGGTTTGGAATTTAAAAAACACATTGTGCCAAGTAGTTAATAAATTAAAAATTTTACCAAATGAGCTCTTTGCTTCCCGGGATGCTCTGGAAATCTACAGCAGATACACGTCTGGGACGTGATTCACCAGATCAATAACACCAGATTCACCAGATCCATAACAACAAAATAAATGGAAATCGTGCTTTACTTTAACCTCGTACAGTTTTGCGATGGCTTCATATTAGGGAAGTTGCTAAATTTCAGGCAAAATCTTTTATTGGCTGTAACTCCATAACTAAACATTTGCGGACCTCCTATGTTTATAGGAACTTTTTTCTTTAGTTTACTTGTAGAATAACATGTTAAAATATTTGCATATCTTCGTGAATCGCCCTGTATATATTAAACGAAGCAAAACCATAACACCTTGAACTCCAATGAGAATAAAGATTTACTTTTACTCACTTCCTTTGGTCAAAAGTACTAAGAAAGAGCTTCCTGATTAGCAAATGGAAACACAAACATTGAAAATCATAAGGCTGGTGCAAAACTGATTTTGAACAGTTTAGTAAAGGAGTATTCGCCACTCCTTGGCATGTTATAACAAAACCCCTTGAAGGGACATGTCTTGCTTCTCCTTACGTTTTTGACGCGAGTACAGTGTTATCCCGGTACACAGAAACAGTAACGTTAGGTTCATCGTCATGATGCTGCACAAAAGACAAAACCTGGTTGTCAGTCAGCTCTAGAGAGCCATTTGATTACCTTGCAGTTGTTGAAAGATCACTAGAACATCTTTTCTTGCACCATCTTTCGCGCACAATCTTTCCAGACGGCTTCTACGAATACGAGTGACGCGCTTCCTTCGCAAACAGGCAGAAAAAAGATTCGCCTGACGCAATCGGCCTGCTTTGTGAATAGAGAAAAAAGCGTCTCTTCTACAACTCCACTCAAAATGTCTATGCGACGCAGTTTCCTCCGATCTATTCGTTCGGGGACGGGTTAGAACGGACAGCGTTATGAGTCTATAGCAATTCTCTCACCGTAGGGGCTCAAAAACTAGCCACGATCTGGGACGCAGACCGCCAGTCTCCATCCGTCATGGTAGTCTTTCGGTCGCAGTTACTAGTAAACTTGGCTTTATGTCAATGACGATAAATCAGATAGTAACCTTACACTTTAAAAACTCCACTACTTCCTTCAGAGCAGGGGTGCTCAACCTCTTTAGGCTTGAGATCTATTACATGCAACTAAATATATTTAGAGATCTACTGGCTTAAAAAATTGTAAAGGTTTAAGCACGAAACAACACCGTAACCAAAATTAACCACTTTAATGACACAAAAAACATGAAAGGTAATTTTCTTTCCATTAAAATCTTCTACTCAATTTTCAAGGAGTTGCACATGTGAAAAATATTAATGTATAAAAACCATAAATGTTAAAAAAAATTATTGACGCACTTGGCTTCGCGTATCGTTGCCAAGCTTGTTATAATCTGGTCGATAATTTGTCAGAGCCAACCTTATACAGTATGGGAGGACCAATCAGTTTACTTCTACACTAAGATTTCACTACGCTCACCGGTGAAACGGCAGCGGAACATAGATAAGTTGAACCAAAAAACAATAAAACACACGATGCCTCCTTCACAATGTTAGGGTAAGTTTTTTCATTTATTAATTTCCGAAAGTTATCTTCACTGTATACTGACTTTAAGGAACCGTCATTTTGAAATTGAATTGTTTCATTCTCAAGCTTAGTCTCATTACAAAAGATAAGAGCACTAATTTTACTTCAAATATCTTTCACATCCACTTTCTGGAAAAGATGAGGTATGAAATCTAGAACACGTTTCATTGCTTTGAAATCTGATAATCGGTTTTCAAACTCTGTCTTCAGTACCGTCAGTTCGGCCTATTTCTTCTTGATCCAGTGACGTTCATTGGTCTGACAGTCATGTCTGTATTTGAAGAAAGTGTTTCATATTTAATTTCTGTAACTGTGTTGTTCAAAGATCAAGTCCCGCAGAAAACCCTGATCGCTCTCCCCGGTCAGCGCAACCGCCGCTCAAAATGCGGCAAGTTACACGTCAGTATAAATTAGAAAACTGAATGAATCACGGAATAATGTAGATAGAGAAGTACAAATTGACACACATGCTTAGAATGACATGGGGTTTTTATTAGAGCCAAAAAATACAAAAGTTTAAAAAAAATGCCCAACAGATGGCGCTTCATCTGATTAGAATAGCAATAATTAGCATAGCAAAGTAAGACAAAGCAAAGATGATGTTCTGCACAGGAAATGCTCAATATGTCCACCGTCATTCCTCAACAATAGCCGTAGTCGAGGAATAATGTTGTGAACAGCACTGTAAAGCATGTCCGGACTTATGGTGAGGCATTGGCTTCGGATGTTGTCTTTCAGCATCCCTAGAGATGCCGATCGATCACGATACACTTGTGACTTCAGGTAACCCCAAAGCCAATAATCGCACGGACTGATGTCTGGGGACCTGGGAGGCCAAGCATGACGAAAGTGGCGGCTGAGCACACGATCATCATCAAACGACGCGCGCTAGAGATCTTTCACGCGTCCAGCAATATGGGGTGGAGCGCCATCCTGAATGAACATCGTACGTTCCAGCAGGTGTTATCAACCAGGCTGGGGATGATGCGAATCTTCAACATATCGACGTACCTCTCACGCGCCACGGTAGCAGTTATAAAACCAGAATCACGCATTTCTTCGAAGAAAAATGGCCCGATAACGGTAGATGTGGTAAATCCAACCCATACCGTGACTTTCTTGTCGCGCCATGGAGTTCCCACGACAGTTCTAGGATTTTCGGTAGCCCAAATTCTGCAGTTGTGGGCGTTGACAGACCCTCGGAGCGTGAAATGAGCTTCGTCGGTCCAAAACACGTTACTCAACCAATCGTCATCTTCCGCCATCTTTTGAAACGCCGAAACCGCAAATGCCCTCCGCTTCACTAAATCGCCAGATAACAGTTCATGATTCCAATGGATTTTGTACGGAAAGCATCGGAGGGTACGCCTAAGTGCCAACCAAACAGTAGTGTATGGAATGCCGGTGCGACGTGCGACTGCACGAGCGCTTTCTTCCCCGTGCATAGACGAACCCGCTACAGTCTCCATTTCTTCCTGAACTGTCTCAGCAGCATTACGCCTTGTGCTCGGTCGGCCACTACGGGGTCTATCGTCTAAACAACACGTGGCTTCGAACTTCGAAATCATCCTCGCCACAGCTGCATTTGTCAACGGGGAAACCGTACGGACCGTCGAAGACAGATGCAAGGAACCCAGAAGACGCACAGAACTTAAGCAGCCAACAAAATCTGCGGTTGCAGAACACCGTAGGGTTACAGTGGACTCAGTGAAGTACAAAGTAACGGAAGTGTCAAGACAGACCTCGTCGTTTAGATGTACCTCTTCGTTTCGGAACTGTGTTCCGAAAGAGGCTATTGAAATACGAGCGGCTGGCGGGCTGATGAACAGAGACACTGGGTTCACACTCACAAAGCTTGGGACCCAGCACTCAGCTAACTACGAGGGTAATCCCAAAAGTAAGGTCTCCTACTTCTTTATAAGTACATGGACCTGTTTTGGTGAAGAAAGGATGCCACCACTGGCGTGATTGTTGCTTGGTCTCAGGTGTAAAGTGGTATGCCCAGGTTTCGTCACCTGTGACAGTTGAGTCCAGAAAGTTGTCCTGCTCGGCTGCAAGGCGGTAAAGAAATGCGCGGGAAGCATCAACTCGTTGCCGCATGTGGTCCTCAGTCAGCATGCGTGACACCCATCTTGCGCACACCTTTCGGTAGTTGAATGTTTCAGTTAAAATTCTGTGAGCGGTGCTTCGGGAAACCTCAGGAACTGACGTGCAGAGATCATCCAGGGTGATCCGCCGATCTTCACGCATGCTTTGCTCAACCTTCAACACTGTCTCCTCAGAAATTGACGGTTTCCCGATTTGTTCGTCGTGAATTTCAGTCCGACCAGCTGCAAACTATCTACACCACTTACGAACATTTTTGAGATCCATGCACGACTCACCATACACTTCCGTCAATTGGTGCTGGATTTCAGCCGGTGCAGTGCCCTTTGCGTTCAAAAACCGTGTAACTACGCACAGTTTGCACTTGGCGGTAACATCCAACGGGAGCTCCATTCTCAACGGCTGCCAACCCAAGACAGCGCCTCAGCGTTGCGTGCGTGTGTTTATACAGAGCGCGTGAAGCACTCTTCATAACAGTGTGACCAACTGCCACACAAATAGAGTTCTGTAGTTATAAAAAAAATAGGAGACCTTACTTTTGGGATTGCCCTCGAAAAATCACAGTGTCGATCGACAGTGACTTTTGCGCTCGACACGTGCCACAGTAGTACGGGGTGACCAGGGTTCGCGCCGGCGCCGTTCCCATAGCAGTCCACCCGTTGCGGCGTGCGAACGGCATTGGTGGATGGGGTGGGGGGCGATAATAGTATAAAGTAGGCTGGCTGTAGTAAAGAGCCTCTTCTACAGGTATCACCCGAAGATGACGGCAAGGTAAACTGTGGGAATATCGTGTTACAAAAACGGCTGCAAGTGGCTGTGAACATCTGACATCAATACAAACAAAAATACTTCAGATCGCACCTGGTACGAAGGACGTACTTCAGCCATTAGGTAGAGAATCTTTCTGTTAGTGTAAGATATTTTATAGAACATTAACACAAAAATTTATTATGAAAAGGTTTCTGCAGTTTTCAGACTACCACCGAGGAAATATTCTCAAGATGCAGTCACTGGTACACTACCGGTATTAGTTTTCATCTCCTCGGTTTTAAAGTCTAATGAAGTATGTTAGCACTTCTCAAAATATACCGACATTAGTCCAGATTCATTTCTAACTCTGATACAGTTTGGTCTAAATCGTCTGTATGCGACTCGCTGAACTGTCAGATTTCGTCCTTAATTGTATCGCACGGTGGAAAAAAAAAAGGTATGGAACATATTTTAATTTTTTCAGGAATAAAATTAATGACGACGTGTTGCGAACTCATATTCAATAGTGTGTACTCGAGAACAGTTTGAAAAAAACGTTATACGTAAAATATAAGTCGTATTTCGCTCCTAATGTTTAACTGTCTTCTAATCGCTTTCAAGCGGCGATTCAGAGCTCGCCCAGTAAGAAGACTTGCGCTCTACCAGACTACAGTTTGGTAGTTTTGGCACAGTACATAAGTGGCGTAGAAAGTGATAGGATTACCAGAAATTTTGGTAGCATTGCTGGGGAACGAAACATAAATGAATGTGTGAAGAAAAACTGGGAACCGACGACTTGTCTTGGTTTTCTGTTTGTTTGTTTGCTTGTTTTGTACACAATTAGAACCGCACATTGTTCAGTGTTAGTCCATTGTGTATTTTATATCCCTATAAAATATCAACTGCATTTTATAAGCAATAAAAATAACTTGATCGAGTATCTTCTGCGCTTTTATGTAATCGAAGCATTTACTTCTGATGCAACTACAGTTTACACGTACAAATAGAAAATCGTTAGATAATATTTATTGTTATTTTATCCACAGTAGAACAGCAAGGCTAAAGTTTTCTGTTGTTATTGATAAGTGCGGAAATTGTTTACGAATAACAGAAATATGTTTCATATATGTTCGATGAAGTACTGAAGTCACGTTTTATATGTATTTATTTTGCGTTTTTTTTAAATTTTACCTTTTTATGAGGAAATTACTGTTTCTAGCTCTATATGATAAGCCCGTATTTTTTTTTTACTACATCACTCTGTTTCATGGTACAAATCAACAGTTCTCGAATGAAACCTCAATTAAACATTGGAAATTTCAATTTTGCCATAGATAATGTTATTTGTAATTAACAGTCGGGAGGATAACTACTATATAGGACAAAAAGTTCCATAGGTTACGCGGGCCTTTATACAGGGTGTTACAAAAAGGTACTGGCAAACTTTCAGGAAACATTCCTCACACACAAATAAAGAAAAGATGTTATGTGGACATGTGTCCGGAAACGCTTAATTTCTATGTTAGAGCTCATTTTAGTTTCGTCAGTGAGTACTGTACTTCCTCGATTCACCGCCAGTTGGCCCAATTGAAGGAAGGTAGTGTTGACTTTGGTGCTTGTGTTGACATGCGACTCATTGCTCTACAGTCCTAGCATCAAGCACAGCAGTACGTAGCATCAACAGTTAGTGTTCATCACGAACGTGGTTTTGCAGTCAGTGCAATGTTTACAAATGCGGAGTTGGCAGATGCCCATTTGATGTATGGATTAGCACGGGGCAATAGCCGTGGCGCGGTACGTTTGTATCGAGATAGATTTCCAGAACGAAGGTCTCTCGACAGGAAGACATTCGAAGCAATTGATAGGCGTCTTAGGAAGCACGGAACTTTCCAGCCTATGACTCGCGACTGGGGAAGACCTAGAACGACGAGGACACCTGCAATGGACGAGGCAATTCGTCGTGCAGTTGACGATAACCCTAATGTCACCGTCAGAGAAGTTGCTGCTGTACAAGGTAACGTTGACCACGTCACTGCATGGAGAGTGCTACGGGAGAACAAGTTGTTTCCGTACCATATACAGCGCGTGTGCAGGCACTATCAGCAGCTGATTGGCCTCCACGGGTACACTTTTGCGAATGGTTCATCCAACAATGTGTCAATCCTCATTTCAGTGCAAATGTTCTCTTTACGGATGAGGCTTCATTCCAACGTGATCAAATTGCAAATTTTCACAATCAACATGTGTGGGCTGACGAGAATCCGCACGCAATTGTGCAATCACGTCATCAACACAGATTTTCTGTGAACGTTTGGGCAGGCATTGTTGGTGATGTCTTGATTGCGCCCCATGTTCTTCCACCTGCGCTCAATGGAACACGTTATCATGATTTCATACGGGATACTCTACCTGTGCTGCTAGAACATGTGCCTTTACAAGTACGACACAACATGTGGTTCATGCACGATGGAGCTCGTGCACATTTCAGTCGAAGTGTTCGTACGCTTCTCAATAACAGATTCGGTGACCGATGAACTGGTAGAGGCCTCCACGCTCTCCTGACCTCAACCCTCTTGACTTTCATTTATGGGGGCATTTGAAAGCTCTTGTCTACGCAACCCCGGTACCAAATGTAGAGACTCTTCATGCTCGTATTGTGGACGGCTGTGATACAATACGCCATTCTCCACGGCTGCATCAGCGCATCAGGGATTCCATGCGACGGAGGATGGATGCATGTATCCTCGCTAACGGAGGACATTTTGAACATTTCCTGTAACAAAGTGTTTGCAGTCACGCTGGTAAGTTCTGTTGCTGTGTGTTTCCATTCCATGATTAATGTGATTTGAAGAGAAGTAATAAAATGAGCTCTAACATGGAAAGTAAGCGTTTCCGGACACATGTCCACATAACATATTTTCATTCTTTGTGTGTGAGGAATGTTTCCTGAAAGTTTGGCCGTACCTTTTTGTAACACCCTGTATATCTTCACTCAGTTGCTGGACTGTTCCCGATTTCGGTGACGTTTCACTGCTTCTGGTTTCTAGGGGAGTCTAATAAGACGTTGGCCTGCATCTCGTGGTCGTGCGGTAGCGTTCTCGCTTCCCACGACCGGGTTCCCGGGTTCGATTACGGCGGGGTCAGGGATTTTCTCTGCCTCGCGATATCTGGGTGTTGTGTGATGTCCTTAGGTTAGTTAGGTTTAAGTATTTCTAAGTTCTAGGGGACTGATGACCATAGATGTTCAGTCCCATAGTGCTCAGAGCCATTTGAACCATTTTTGAAAAAGACGTTGATCGCGTACGCTTACAAATCGGTCAAAATGAGGTAACGCCCGTTTGGTATGCAACGGACATGACGTACAAGAAATGCTGTTATGACTTAACTGACCAAAGCTAATAAAAAATTATGACCACCGTCCACCGCGACGTTGGATGCCGCCCGGTGGCGTTGCAAGCACGTGACGCGATAACAAAAGCACGTAAGCGGAGAAGACACGGACAGGGGATTACCCTATTGGAGATAGGGGCTGCAAATGTGTAAATTCGGTGAGATAAGTGACTTTTACAAAGGGCAGATTATTGTTACACAGAACCGTGAACGAGTATCTCGAAAATGGCGAAGCCGGTCGAATCCACATGTGATAATGTCTTGAGTATCTACGTAAATAGGTAGAAGGACAGTGAAATTACCACTAGGCGCTAAATGGTTGTATGTTCGCGACTCTTCACAGGACGTGGGAGTCGGGGGCTTGTCTCTTCTGTAAACTAGGATAGATGGTGATCTGTGGCATCTCTGTCGAAAGAGCACAATGCTGGTGCACTTACAAGTGTTTCAGAGCACACCGTTCGTCGTACATTGTTGAACATCGAGCTCCACAGCAGATCAACCCAACTGGTTCATATTTTGACCCAACGACATTGTCAATTACGATTAGAGTGGGCACGGGACCATGGGGATTCGACCGTCGATCACTGGAAACGTGTCGCCCTTCCGGTGAATCATATTTGCTACACTAGGTCAATGGTCGTCTCCATATACGCCGTCATCAAGGTGAACGGCAACTCGAAACGTGCAGCGCGCCACGGACGCAGGCTGGTGGGAGCAGTATTATGCTACGAGAGACATTCTCATGCGCTTGTACGGGACCTGTGGTAGTGATCGAAGACACGCTGAACGCAGCGTACCACCAGCATCCCTTCATGCTTGGTGTCTTTGCTGACAGCGATGTCGTCTTTCAACAGTATAATTATATGTGTTTCGGAGCCAAAACCGTACTCCAGCAGTTTGAGGAGCATTATAGTGAACTCACATTGATGTCCCGGCGACCATATTCGCCTGATGTAAATTCTATGGAACCGATCTGGGCCGATATCGGGTACCATCAGCGCGTACGCAAATCAACGGCTCGTTATTTATGAGAATTACTTGACCCGTGCGTAGACATCTAATGTCACATACCTTCATAAACCTACCAATAAACTGTCGGATTTCTAATACACAGAATCAATTATGTATTTCGTTCCAAAGGCGGACTAACAAGCTATTAACCAGATGTCCATAATGTTTTGGCTCATTGGTGTATGGCACCGTACAGCACTCCCACAACTCTATTCGTAAGCCATTGCAAACAGTGACAAATTTGCGCGGCATCGCGCAGCGGTGAAATTCAGGCATGTATACTAGGCAGTTTCAAGAGCAGAAATTATGCGAGAAATGTTATAACTGGAATTGTTTTCCAGTAACTTCCAGTTCATGTAGGGCGCTGAAATTTTGCATGTGTATTTTACTGGAATTAACTATAAGAGCCAAAAAAAGAGAAAAATCATGGCAGGTTTTGATATTCCCTTGTCACATTTTTTATATTATTTTATTATTATTAATTGTTTTGAGCAGGTTCGATCAGTCTGCGAATAGACGCTTTCCCTTGCTGAAATGTTTTCTATGGCAAACAACGGCAAACCAGTCCACATGAGCTAATCCTCAGGAATACAATGGAGATGTATTATATGCCAACCGAAACTTGTACTTTTCTTAGACTTTTTTTTTTACATTTTCGGGACACACCTCCGTATTCTTCGAAAGTTAGTTGGAAATTGAGAATTTAATATATGTGAAATATAAACGCTTTTAGTAAAATATTTTTTGCATCCGCACTTGAACTCACTCATGAGAAAGAGGTGTGAAGATTCCAGGAACAGTAGACATCCCGTTATACAATTGCAATAAAATCTGAATGTTCTACGAATACTTCCATGATCCTCATAACATATAACTGACTGTCGTAACTGCTGCTATGATGAACTTAATATCATTTGTAATTGGTCGACCTATGTCGTCGTGGCGCTACTCAATCAGAGATCATGTTGATGTCTGCCATGTTAGTGGCAGACATGAGAATACAGCAAATTTCTCTATAGTTGCTCATACTGGAAGGAAGGAGGGATACGACGAGGTCATTAGAGACACAGTGCAAGCTCGGATTAGGGAAACAATTGGAAGGAAATCAGCTGTGATCTTTGCAAAGGGACCATCCTGGCATTTGCCTTAAGCGATTCATGGAAGTCACGGAAAACCTAAGTCTGGATGACTGGACGGGGATCTGAACCGTCGTCCTCCAAAACACGAGTCCAGTGTGCTAACCACAGCACTACTTCTATCAGTCCCTCTCAATGTCCAGTGCCCACCTCCACACACCACTAAGATTATAGCTGCTGTCCCAGTTAAAGTTCTTATTTTGATTTCTGTTACTTGTTTGACTTTTATTCCCAGTTGGTTAATATACAGGGCAAGAGTTTTATTACATCAATAGCAATTTTATGTTTATCCGTGACGCTGTGATGAGATACCACTGATTTTTCTAAATAACGGTTTTTATATGCCCTTGGTTCTAGAATGAATCTTTCACTCTGTAATGAAGTGTATGCAATTTTGAAATTTCCTGGCAAACAAAAACCGTGTGCTGTATTAGGGTTCTCCCAGATGTGCTAGCTCATCGAGGAATGGGGGAGAGCTTCTGTGAAGTTTGGAAGTACTGGCACGAGTGAAGCTGTACGCTTGTGGCTGGATCGCTCAGTCAGTACGGGGTGGATTCCGGCTTCCTGCGCGAAATTTAGTCAGCCAGGTCTCAGGGCTGCCTCGTTCGTTTGTCTTCGTCATTCACATTAGGTGTGATAACCATGTTGTAAGTTTGATTTTCACGATATAATTCGAACTGCTAATAGCCTTCCGCTATTGTGCCTTCATTAAGACCGGCATCTCCTAAGTTTTGAGGTTTTTGATTGATATGATTGTCACAGGCTGTTCTTAGAACATACATTATCTCGTTGGACCCGCAGCTGCCTGCTGTGACGTCAGCAGGGAGAAACGGCAGCAGACATGACATAGTCGCTAGCCCCTGTCTTAAAGTAGTAATGCTTTCATGGGTGGATAATGCAGTGGTTTAGGTTGTCGTTACTGCAGCATCGACGATCCACATGTCCATCTATACGATCATTATGGGAGTGATACATAGAGGGTTATAGCATATTCCTAGAGTCATAATGTAAAGAAGGCTCTTGAAACTTTGTAAATTGGTCTTCTAGGCATACTTTACGTCTGTCTTCAGGAGCCTGCCAGCTCAGTTTCTTCAGCCTCTCTGTGACTCTCTCCCAAGGGTCAAACAAACCTGTGACCACACGTGCTGCCTTCTCTGTATATGTTCAATATCCTCTGTTAGTCCTACTTCGTACAGGTTACACACAAATGAGTAATATTCTAGAATAGGTCGTACGAGTGATTTGTAAGCGATTTCCCTTGTAGTTATTGCATTTCCCCAGCATTCTACCAGTAAACCAGTAGTCACTGAAAGCTTTACGCATTGCTCTCTTGGCAACCAAATGCTTTCATTGAGCATCTCTCTCTCTCTCTCTCTCTCTCTCTCTCTCTCTCTCTCTCTCTGTAGCCCTATGCTTTGTTTTACACCTATTACACAGAGTCTCTGTTTCTTTAGTAGTTTCTTTATTTTAATTGTATACCATGGAGTATTCCTCCCATTATGAACTGTTCTACTTGATACATATCTATGCAGGACATGGTTAACTATTCCTTTAAACTTGCGCTATAGCTTACCTACATGCTCATGTCCTGTACTAAAAGTCTCAAGTCCCTCACTGAGATATGACACTACTGCTTCTTTATCTAGTTGGCTGAACTTACATATCCTCCTACGTACTTTAGTCGTACTTTGTACTGTAACGTTCCAGCCTATTCCAGGCCACTATGCATCAGGATGGGCGAGAGAAATGGTGAGGGAAAGGGCAGATTTACGCCGGGGCGAGTGGTGGTATTGGCAGGCGTTTACTCACACAGCCTTGTACAACACTTCTGCCATACTCTTAGCCGCACTGTGTGCTTGCAAACGCAGCCGACTGTGGAATACGCTAACATCCCGACCCGCCAGTGAGGTCCGCTGTCATGGGTCGCAGACGGCAGCTACCATAAAGCCGAGCAGCCCACCAGCAGGTAACATCGTGTATGCCGTCAACGGTGAAGAACGAGCGTGGTCCGCCCATGTCCTCCGGATTCTTGCCAGCTACACACCCCACGCTTACTAGTGGTCCCCATGTCGTGCGTGCGCCGGCCGGTGTGGCCGTGCGGTTCTGGGCGCTTCAGTCTGGAACCGCGTGACCACTACGGTCGCAGGTTCGAATCCTGCCTCGGGCATGGATGTGTGTGATGTCCTTAGGTTAGTTAGGTTTAAGTAGTTCTAAGTTCTAGGGGACTGATGACCTCAGATGTTAAGTCCCATAGTGCTCAGAGCCATTTGAACCATTTTGAATCTATGTCGTGCGCTTAGGTGCGGTACCTGACACAAGATGTCCATTGTCGTGCACTAATGCCCTGGTCACCCCCCCCCCCTTCCTCCCCCAAAGATCGATCAGGATGGATGATGATTTCTAGGTGCCCATGAGGCGGGAAGGTCGCGTCTGCCAGCCAGACCGTAGACAGATTGCAGTCCGCCCGCTTAAGTCCCTCAGAGGACGGACGGTGGCCAGCACAGGAAGACGCACCCACACAAGGAACCCCAGAACCGAAAACCCAGAGAAGGCGTAGGCGACCTCGAGGGAACAGGAAAGGGTACACAAGATCGCCACAACAAACCACTCGGCAACAACAGAACACTGAAACGCAGGCACCCAGTCATCAAGCCAGCGACACCAGCACACACACTACTCCACCCGTCACCACAACTGTAACACAGGCACCACAAACTGCAGCACACAACAGCAACACAAGCGCCAGCCCACACACAACGCCAACACCCGCACCAGCGGCCGCTAACACCTCAAACGAGCCACAGGCCGACACGCACAACACAAACACAACACAAGGTGGAATATTGAAAACACTATTCCCCCAGCATACGACCCAACAGATCTTTGCCAGGATCTTCTCGGTCATCACCACACTGTTCACACAGCTCATGACTGCTCAACCCGGACAGTACTTGACTGCCATACAAACAGCTCTCACCACACTGTTCACATCCCTACATGGATAACACGCCACACCCGGCCCCCTTCGCAAACTACCAGACACTATCACAGATCCTGTTCTGGAATTCAGACGGGATCAACAACAAAAGGGCGGAACTTGCCGCGTTCATGGAGCGTAAGGGCATCCTTATCGCACTACTGAGCGAGACTAAACTCAAACCGCACAACCACCTAAACTTTACAGCTACTGCGTCTATCGTACCGACCGACCGGACGGCTCTGGTTTCGGTGGAACGGCCATCATTATACACAAAGACATTGAACACACAAACATAGTGCTCCCTGAACTTGAAAAATTAGAGGCAACCGCCGTCAGGGTCAAGTTCAACGGAGCCTATACCACACTGGTGTCAGTATACAACAGTCCTAAGAACATTGAGACACGCGACATCAGCACAATACTCAACACATCACCGCGCGTAATAGCCGCTGGAGATCTTAACGCGAAACACCCAGACTGGAATTCTTGTATACGAAACTCCAACGGCAAAAAACTATACGAACACGCGCTAGGACGAAACTACATTACACTAGCGCCGACCGAACCGACGCACATTCCCTACCGGAGGGGACACAGGCCAGACGTATTAGACATGGCCCTCATCAAGGGCATAACAACGACACTCAACGTTGCTGTTGAAAACGATCTGCCCTCAGATCACCAACCCGTTATGCTATACATCGAAGAAACACTGCAGCACATTGACCAACGCAGGATGCTCGACTACAAGCGCGCGAATTGGACATTGTTCAAGGAAACGCTTGACAGTCACATCCCACCTACCCACGCAATTAATGAGATAGCCCAAATAGATGATGCTGTTGAAACCCTTACTAACGCCGTCCAAGACGCAATAGCCGGCACCATACCAATCCGCACACCACAACAATACAGTGCTGCCCTGCCCCAGGAGATCCTGGGCCTTATCTCAATGAGGAACCGCCTCAGGAGGTATTGGCAGCGTACCAGGCGCCAGCACTTCAAACGGCACATTAACAGGCTCTAGGGAATAATCTGGGACAAAATACAAACATTTAAAACACAACAGTGGGACCAAAAACTCGCAGGGCTAGACACCACGCGACCTGGCGTGTGGCAGATGGCCCGACACTTCACCAGGGAGAAACACTACACACCCACGCTACAAGGACCCGACGGACCGGCATATTCTGCGGAAGAAAAAGCTGAACTGATGGCCCTCACACTTGCAGCGTCATTCACACCGAACATGGACCCGTCAGATCCAGCGTTCACACTTGCAACAGACCAGGAGGTCACTCGCATCCTGGCCCAACCAGCGCGCAACAACATCCGCCAGGCTAGCACAGCTGAAGTGAAATGGGCCATCATGCATACCACAGCTAGGAAGGCCCCTGGTCACGATGGCATTCAAAACCGTGTCCTCCAGGAGTTCACGGATAAAGCAATAGACTATCTCACGCACATCACGAATGCCATACTCAAACACCAACACTTCCCCGCCTTTTGGAAGACGGCCAAGGTCCTGATGTTCAGGAAGCCGGGGAAAGACCACTCCCTCCCACAAAATTACCGACCCATCAGCCTGCTGAGCGCGCTCAGTAAGATTGTTGAGAAGGTAATACTAAAACGACTCACTAGGCACTGCATTACAAATGACACCCTGAGGCCGGAGCAATTCGGCTTCACGAATCACCACTCGACAACACAACAACTCCTCCGCGTCGTTGAATACATCACACACGGATACAACATGAACAAAGCAACTGGTGCTGTGTTCCTGGACATCGAGAAGGCTTTCGATCGTCTATGGCACAACGGCCTCATACGCAAACTAAACGACGCAGGGTTCCCCGACGGGCTCGTACGTCTCATACACTCATATCTCACGGACAGGAGTTTCAACACTGACGTGCAGGGCAAACAATCAACACGACATGGTATACAGGCAGGGGTACCCCAAGGAAGCATCCTAGGGCCCTTACTGTTTAACCTCTACATTAACGACCTCCCAGATACACATACCACGACGATGGCAATGTACGCGGATGACACTGCCATCCTAGCGCAAGATTGGAAGCCGTCTAACATTAACTCACGACTACAGACCGCACTCAGAACGGCAGAGCCCTGGTTGGTGAAGTGGCGTGTTACAGTAAACGTCGACAAGTGCGAAGCCGTTCTGTTCACCAGAAGACCGAAACTAATGCGCAAACATCAACACTGCAATCAAATAACACTACACGCACGCCCAATACGTTTCCGAGAGAAGGTCAAATACCTCGGTGTCTGGCTGGACCGGAAACTACTCTGGGGGGACCACATCCAACACGTGACCAACAAAGCAAACGCGAGGCTCAAACAATTCTACCCTATGCTTAACAGGCGTAGCACACTGAATAGGAGGGTGTCCAGGTCCATGTACACCACACTTATCAGACCTCTGATGACGTATGCTGCTCCCGTTTGGGGATACGCTGCGCCCACACGTGTGCGCCGTCTGCAGCTCATACAGAACAAAGTACTCAGAATCATAAGCAACGCTCCGCGCTACACGCGCACCGCGGACCTTCACCGGGAATATCGGCTAGATACCATCTTGCAGGTATTCCAAAAACTCTCCACACGACTATACAGAAACACGAGACACTCGCGTAACCCGTTTATCCTTTCTCTGGGTAACTACGACCACAACCATAGATGGAAACATAATAGACCAAAAACACTATTAGCACGAAACTGAACATCTATGGTCCATAGCACGCTAACATGACAGTACTGGCGAGCCCCTGCAACTCAGCTACTACTGGCAACACCAGATGCTTAACCCGCCGAAATACCGGCAATCGCAGGGAAACCGTACTGCACACAGCACGCAAACCAGCCACACACACCCCCCACACTGTGAGCTGATCTATGACCGATCGCCCACTAATATATGACGACAATGAAATGTTTCAGGGACGCAGCAACAGCAGATCCTGGAACGAGCGCCAGCAACGACAACGGTACCGATGCACGATACCTCGCACTAACATAACCACACCTTGCATGCGCTGTCGCAGCTAGCAATCCGCTACTGCCCTTACTACCCGTCCTACTGTCGCAGAGGTTTTTTTCCCTTGGCGCTTGCCTTGGCACTTTTTTCCCTCTGCCCTTACAACCGCTACCCTTCGATCGTTTTCGACCACTTCTATCTCCCGATGGACCATGTAAATAAGTAATCTTACCCAGACGCATGGATAACATCACAGCCTGCATCCTGTGACTCCTGATTCTAAAACTAACGTGTTATACGGAGGTGACAGTAGAACTTTTGGTTTGGTCACCACGTTGGTGCGGGCGAGGAGGGGCCCCATCCTATATTTTTTAAAAAAAAAAGGACGGTGGCCACACATCAGCTCGCCGCACCGGGAAGTTTCAAGCAAGTCCCGTGACCACTACAACTTACGTAGACATGCCTTGCGGGACTCGATGACTCAATCAGCGGGCAGGTAGCCAACCAATCTTCATCACCAGGGTTGGGTCGCTGTTTCTCTAAAACTCGAAAGCCCGTCATTCTCTCCAGTTCCAGATACAGACAGAATGGTAGCATAACTGAATGCTTTGAGCCCATAAACTCGATCATTTATAACCTTATAGCTACACTTCTGACGTTGTCCTAGCGGAGTAAGTTTGCTGCCTATTACTTGTCCGGTCAGCTTTTCCTAGCTCACTGTGCCCTGAGCACAGGTTGCTAGGTCCTGTTAAATTTGCAACGTATGACTTTCTCAGTAGCACGAGTTACAAAATATTACTTCGCTCTTGGTCGCATTGCGTCAATTGTTCCATCCGCTCGACCGTTAACCGGTGTCACAAACTCCCCTCTGCCTGGACTGTTTTGTCCTAATGTCAACAATACTGTCCACTAGTTTGCCTGATTTGTACGTCGGCCGGGCTAGCCTCTACTGCCTGGCCGCGTTAGGAATAAAGCGTTAAAAAGTCACAATTCGCGTGCCAATCTTTTCCGGGACCCAGCGCAGGTCTCCTCTTTCGAAAGATTCTTCCCAAGTCTTCCAGGACGAGTTTTTAACTAAAATTACTCTCAACCCAACCCCCCTCCCCCCCCCCACACACACACAAAAAAAAAAACTCCGTTCCGTACTGATGGCAACACCCAGCTCCAGCCATGAGTTGTCCCAGATGAATTTCTCTCTTATCCACTACTAACATGAGCTTACTCTGAACTGAATGAGCTTAATCTCAAGCTTATGCCACTTACTTTCAACAACTGTTACCTTGGCCTATGCTGGCTAACCATTCGACTGGCAACTGGTGCATCGGTGGACCTGCGTCCACTGAAATTTTACACCCTTTCTGAGTAATCTGTTCAAAGAACCAGCTATTTTTGCGAAATCCTTTACAAATTTACGGTAGTAGTTGCACAAACCGACAAACTAACGTATCTGTTTGGTCATATACTGTGCTGGAAAATTCTTAATTGCTTTTGGAAGACAAGGATCGGTCTGCACGCCATGTTCACTAACTACGTGTGCCGGCTGGTTCGGCCGAGCGGTTCTAGGCGCTACAGTCTAGAACCGCGCGACCGCTACGGTCGCAGGTTCGAATCCTGCCTCGGGCATGGATGTGTGTTATGTCCTTAGGTTAATTAGGTTTAAGTAGTTCTAAGATCTAGGTGACTGTTGACATAAGAAGTTAAGTCCCATAGTGCTCAGAGCCATTTGAACCATTTTTTTAAATTAAGTGTCCCAGATAGTTAACTCGAATTTGAGCAAAATGACACTTTCCATGCTCAGTCAGCATCGGACCCCCTTAAAGCTCCATCTAACAACCGCTGAAAAGTAGCAGGTGCAATTTTTAAACTGAACGGCATCTGCTTATACTGATAATGTCCGCTTGGCGCGGTAAACACTGTCTTTGGCCTATCCTCAAGCGCTAATTCTAGCTAATGATAACCACTTTTGAGATCCATTATAATAAAATAAAAACGGTCACCCAAATTATCCAAGGTTTCCGTAATATTCGGGATTGGATAAGCGTCTGTAACGGTCTGTACATTCAGAAACCTATAATCACAGCAAAACCTACATTTCTCCGTTCCATGGAATGATTTCTTACGGACGATTGTGATATTTGCACTTCAGGGAAAGTCTCTAGGTTATATGACCCCACCTTGTGTATGCTGTTCACTGAATTCTTCTGTTAATGGATGGCTGTAAATACGTTTCCTATAAATCGGTGTACTGTGCTGAGTCACTGGAATTGCTGGTAACCTCCCACCTGTATAAAACAAGTTGCTAAACTTCAACAGTATTTTTTCCACAGCTGTGTAATCACTGCACTTCAAGAGATCACACTTCTCTCATAACGCTGCCGTCTCGACGGTTTGACTGCGGCTTCTATCCAGTCTCGACTTACTAAATTCTCCTTTCTCTAATACTTCCACAGTGGGTACAACTATAACTTTTGACAAACTAACTTCACCACTGCCAAAGTTATTTATGCTAACTGGAATCATATATTCCTCACTAACATTACCCTTGCGCACTATGCTTGTATGCACAAAACAATGTGCACTATCCAGTTCTTCATTACTTGAGAGTGGCTCAACCACGTACGAAGTTCCACAAGACCGATCGATACTCACTGAAACCCACACTACATTTCCTACTGATCAATCCCTAACGAACTCATCTGTAGTTTAGCTGGAATCAGCTTCATGCAAGGCGAGCCTTGCGACATAGCTTCGTTTGCAGCTGTATCATACAAACGAAACAAAATTTCACTGAGCTCGATCGTGTGTCGCAAAAGATCAATCCTCTGCATGTTATTTGTCAAGAAAATCTAGTCCGAGAACCACTGAATATCCTTCACCCACACAGGCCAAAATTTCCATATGCTGAGTAAACTTATTGTTAGTCTCCCCACTGGTTAACTCAAATATTGCCATACCCAACTACTCAACGCTACTATCGCCAACCCTACGTAACATATCTCGTGGTGGCGCCAGTCTCCTCCTGCTCACCACGTCCAGACTGATATTGGACACGCGCACCCCCGTATCAACAAGAAACGTCTGCTACACACCACTCACTAAGCCCATTAACCAGCATTCCGTCTGTGCACTAATGTGTGCAGTGTTAGGAGGGTCTATCGGGACTGCTTTCCGACAGTCGAAGCATTCCCGTTTGGGCTTAACAGCTGCTCCTCCCGATGAGGCTTCCTGTTCTTTCTCTTATGACAATCAAACGTTCAGTGGCACTCTTCCCCACATGAGTAATACTCTGGTTGCTTACACTGATTCCGCTTATGACCCTTAAATCCACGCTGATCTCACTAAAGAACACACATGGTAATCTACCCATAGCTTAGTGGCAAAATCCGTTTCCTTCAATTTCGCCGAAATTCGAAGAGCTGCTGTTAAATCACTCGGGTTCTCAATGCGAACTCTTCGTCACATTTGTGCGGGAATTCCGCAGAAGAAAACGACTAGCGCCCTGTTTTCTGCCTCCTGCAGTAAGCCCTTATGGTAGCGCTGGCGTAGTCCAGCGACCAACTGCTGAAACTTCTGTGCGTTACTGAGGGTGTCATGGCATAACACATAAATCTTGGCTTCCCCTGTAAAAGTCAAGTTAGTCAAACGAAGGGTTTCTTCGTCTGCCCAACCACTCGTTGCAGCAGTAGCTGTAACATCATTAATGAAAACCGACACATCTTCCAATGTTTTACCCGAAAAGGGATAGATAAGTGTGGCTACTGCTGGATCAAAAGAAGAAGAAGCTACCCCTAACTCTGCCTTATTTTCTTCTGGCCTCAGGCTGTCACTGTACCTGACCGGCTACGAAAGCCTCAGATCTACGAAGGAGGCCTTCATGGTCTGCTTTTGGTGAGAAGTTTCCTCTGTTAACACCCGCACTTCCTGTTAGAGCAGCAACAGATTCTGTAGTAGTCCGACACGTGTATCTACCCATTTGCGTACTTTTCCTCTACTGTAATTAACACCAGTAATACAAACAACCCCCTAATATACTCGAAAAGCCTTATACTCGTAAATTAATTTTCCTGTGTATCATCACCCACCTACTCTCTGAACAATCGCGAGCCAAATGATCTACACGTTCACACGTAAAACATGTTGCTGCTACAGCCTTAGTGCACGACAATCGTGCACTGTGAGACTGCAAAACTGACACCTTACTGGTAATAGGTTATCAGGCCTACAATTAGGCCTACCTTTAAACAATGGTAAGTTCACGAGTTCATGTGGCTTCACAAACGTAGCATTAAACATACTCTATCCTGTACTCTACAAACTAGGTCTAATAACTGAGAACACACACTGAATCAAATATAAACGAAGTGAGACTGGCCGCATCCCACTGTCCTGAGCCGATGCTACTGAACTGGAGACATTCCTAGTGCCACTGTTCGTGCGTAATTGACTCCAGTACCCAGTCTTACTACTCGACACCAAACCACAGTGTTTGGGTGTCAAGAGTTGCCAAACAATCATTTCTTTCACCACACCGTAGCATTTGGACGTTGGACGAACACTTCCTGACACAACCTGTGTCATGAAGTGTAACGACCACTTGCTGACACCAACTGTAACTACTGGGCCTATTCAAGGCCGCTGCGCATCAGGATGAGTCAGAGAAATGGTGAGGGAAAACGCAGTTAAACAGTGGGGGTATTGAAAGGCGCTTATTCAAGCAGACTTATACAGCACCCCAGCCATCCTCACGGCTGCACTGTGTGCTTGCAAATGCTGCTGATCCGATCTGCTGGTGATGTTCGTTGTCCTAGGTTGCTGGTGGCAGCTACCGTGATGCCGAGCAGCCCATCAGCAGGCAACGCAGTACGTGCCACCAACAATGAAGAACAAGCATGGCTCAGCCTGATCCTCCAGAGTCTTATCCACTCACTACGCAGCCCCCCCCCCCCTCCCCCACTTACTCACAGTCCCTGTGAGTAAGTGCAGTAGCTTACACCAAATGTCTGTTGACAAGCAGCAATGCCTCACCCACGTTCCATCCCCAGGGATCTGTGTCGCCACAGACATGTAGCACCACGACCAATCCATTTCTGGGGGAAATGTTCATTTAAATGTCTAGTAATGGCATTGCTTCTCTGGATGTTCTGGAAAACTACTGCAGATACACATCTGGGACATGTTTTATTAGCTTCATCAGATCAATAACAACAAAATAAATGTAAATCGTGCTTTACTTTAACCTCGTACAGTTTTGCAATGGCTTCATATTAGCAAAGTTGTTAAATTTCAGGCAAAATATTTTATTAGCCGTGCCTCCGTAACTAAATATTTGCGGATCTATGTTTATATGCACTTTTTTCTGTAGTTTTACTTGTAAAATAACATATTAAAATATTTGTATATCTTCGTGAATCACCATGTGTAGAGTGTCTGAATTGCTCATCTGGAACATGTTCTACGAAAAACACATCTCAACATGTCACCATTCCTCCTGCCTCAGTCTTGACAGTGAACCAAATATGATCAAGTAAGTGCTTAAGAGTTTTGATACCATACCAAATTGTACATTTATCACTAGTGTAACAGTAGTGTGAAATTGTGTCTATAGTTGTAAGAGGTGGCATACACACTACAGACATTCAATAAATGAGTAAAACATGAGCTTATTTATTTACACTGTATACAATGTATTTTAACTTATACGTAACTTGAAGTCTCTTGCTTTGCTGTTCTGTATAATAACTGAATTGTCTGCACAATAATGTTGATCACTCAATAAGAGGATCTATCAACAAATATCAATGGTGTTGCACTAGCTCATGGTTGTTGTTGTCTTACTGCAAGACTTCCAAGATCTGAGGTGGAGCTCGGTGTGTGGCATCTTAAAAAGACATATGGATGGATACATTGCACACAGGGAAGAGAAGTGCAGATGATGTTCTCTGGTGGCATCTGTAGTGCTATCCATTGGAAGACTGACAGTGCTGGAGGTGGGGACCCAAATTTAAGACACACTTATTGAAATACCCTATAAAGCAGTTAGAAACTGCTAAGGCAGTGAAAAGCCTAAGTCCATTTTACCAGTAATTTAATAAACTTGAATACATGCCAAATAATTAAAGTACCACATGACTTAAGGATAACTCTTGATGATGATGGAGTAAGTTGCTAAAAGCTTGAGACTGCATGCCAATCTGACACATGGTGAAGATCATGTTCCATATTAGTATAAGTAAATACAACATTGTGTATCCTAATATCTCATATGCCATAGAACCAGTTCCTCAAAATGAATCCATCCCTATCTGTCCCCATCAAATCTGAAACCTCCAACATATGCCATTTTAAATGGTGATATAAATCATGAGATGTACATACCATTCATGTACTATGAAGAATGTACCCCAGTGACATTTACAGAGTATGAACTACACGATTTGGTTCATAATCTGAAGTTACACGAAAAAAGAAGAGATTTTCAATCACAACTTTTTAAAAAGAATTTACTGTGCTCTGATATAAGTTTTTCCTAATCTAACACTCAGGACTGGTCCTGTTTTTGCTACTGAAGGCATTCGGGTACATTATCAATACATTCCGGCAGTCATGAAACACTTCAACATTAAATACACTTCAGTGCAATGGAGGCTGTTCATCGATACTGGAAAATTAAGTCTACCAAATGCTTTAATACAGCATTCTAAAATCCACGTTGGGTGACTCTGAAACAGAATAACAGAAACCTTAAATAACTGCTGGAAGCTTCATAATGGTCCATGTGTATGGAGATCAACAAGGAGGGAAAACCAAATTTCCTTTCTTTTTGTTGATCAGAACAAGGAGTGAACATTGACTTTGGAAATGGTGCTCAGTGAGAAGTACAACCAGAATTGGCGGAAAAAACAATGTGTCAGTTCCACTTACTGATATCTAGAAAATCTTGTTGCCACATGTATACCTAAAATATTAACTAGTTGGCTAAGTGAATCAACTAGTAACAGATTTAAGCAGAGAAAGTAAATGCTTATAGAACCTTGGTGTTAGGTTACAATCAATCATACCTCAGAAAAAAAGGAGGAGAAAGTTCTAAAAGTCAACAGCCTTGTCTCATTGACTGCACTGGTTGTAATCAGATCACCACTGTTAAGCAACATCAGGTGTGGCCAATATGTGGATGGGTAACTGTCTGGGTACACCACATGGTTTCAATTGCTTTCCCTTTGACTTTAGGTCAAAGGGCACAATGGGAGGTGGTGTGAAGTTCCTGATTATAACACTTTGTGTCAATGTCCTAGATTAAATTCCAAACCTCTCCGCACAGCAACTCACGAAAGGACAGCATGTAACACTGGTGATGGCTATCCATCTGTCAGATGGGGACATTAAGCTTGGCAGGCCTGTTGCTGCTATTTGACAGTAATAAGCCATGTGCTGGCACTGCAGTGATCCTTAGTGCTACTTAACAGGAGTAGGATATGTGGTTGCACAAGGTTTCACCCTCTTTCTTCTCTCATCATCATCCAATACAAAAATTACGCCAAACTACACATATCAATTACAGTCACTTACACTTATCAGATACATTTAAACACACAATTCTCACACTTTGAGAAGATAAGGTGCCACTGTGCATGAAGGACAGTAAAACTTTTCCAATTATGTAGCTGAACCTGCTCTTTGGAGTCTCCAACCAAAAATGGCATAAGACTTTTCTTTTAATGAAAGAAAAGAGAAACAATAGAAAGTGACACGTAAAAGCTGACTACTTTTGGAGGTTGGAAAGTGACTGAACAGACAAACATTGAATACAACACAAAAAGAGGATGTTTCAAGGGGAGCTTTAGTGGTAAATGTCCCTGTCTGCTTTGAAATATGTATTCGTTAAGCATTTGTAATATGTCTCCCCAGAACAGTGTTGCATGGTACATATATTGTCATATAACACAATTATTTTAAAAAATCATTTTTTTATTCGCACATATTTGTGAGTTGTGGAAAAATCTGATAGGATATGACATTTTGCATATTATAGAGGAAACTTGGTGAAACCACTTGTTCTGCTACATCTCTTACTTTCAAAACAACAAGGACTTCGCATATTAACATTTACTTAAAAATCACCTTTCTTACAATATTATTATTATTATTGACTCCTTTAGTTGTTCTTGCACTACACTTGTGATTTGTGACCCATCACACACACAAAAATACAAGTTTTTCCTTACCTTCTCAGTTTCAAGATGCAACTTTGGTTTTCTTTTCCTTCCTCGATATTATATTCTGACTTTCACTGACAGCATTGTGATGCAAATGCCAACATTCACCTTATAGTTATATTAAATTGTGCAACCTTAATATGTCAGGTCCTAGCATTTTTATAAGACAAAAGAACTTCTGGCTATATCAAATAAGTAGACATGTATTACATGTAGCACTCATAGCATCTACTATTAGAAAGATCATAACCTGTTCTCTTGAAACTATATAATGGTAACCAGAACATTATGAACAATGCCTGCTGTGAAATTTAATGTCATTTGGTGGTGTTGTGGGCATGTGATGTGGTGAGGAAAGTATATAAATGGAAACAGACAAGTGCGGATTTATTCTAGTTACAATACACGATGTGAATAGGGAAATTTACTGATGGAAGAGACTTTGAAAAAGGGTTCAATGTCTAAGGAAAGTGGGTGAAGGATGGTGAAACCACAAATAGGTCACAACATGTTGGACATCCATGCATCATCACAGAACAGGAAGGTCATCTACATCTACATCAACAAGGATACTCTGCAAATCACATTTATGTGCCTGGCAGAGGGTTCATCGAACCATCTTCACAATTCTCTATTAATCCAATCTTGTATAGTGTGAAAGAACGAACACCATCATCTTTCTGTACGAGCTCTGATTTCCCTTATTTTATCATGGTGATCATTTCTCCCTATGTAGGTTGGTGTTGACAAAATATTTTCCCATTCGGAGGAGAAAGTTGGTGATTGGAATTTCGTGAAAATATTCCATCACAGTGAAAAATGCCTTTGTTTTAATTATGTCCAGCCTAAATCCTGTATCATTTTAGTGACACACTCTCCCATATTTTGTGATAGTGCAAAATGCGCTGCCCTTCTTTGAACTTTTTCGATGTAGTCCATCAGTCATATCTGGTAAGGATCCCACACCCCGCAGCAGTATACTAAAAGAGGATGGACAAGTGTAGTGTAGGTAGTCTCCATACGGGATATGTTACATTTTCTAAGTGTCCTGCCAATAAAACGCAGTCTTTGGTTAGCCTTCCCCACAACATTTTCTATGTGTTCTTCTAATTTAAGTTGTACATAATGGTAATTCCTAGGTCTGTTGAATTTACAGCCTTTAGGTTTGACTGATTTATCGTGTAACTAAAGTTTAACGGATTCCTTGCAGCACCCATGTGGATGACCTCACACTTTTTGTTATTTAGGGTCAACTGCCAATTTTCACACCATTAAGATATCTTTTCTAAATCATTTTGCAATCTGTTTTGATCTTCTGATGACTTTATTACAGTAGTTGATAAGCAACAGCATCATCTGCAAACAACCTAAGATGGCTACTCAGATTGTCTCCCAAATCATTTATATAGATAAGGAACAGCAAAGGGCCTATAACACTACCCTCGGGAATGACAGAAATCACTTCTGTTTTACTCGATGACTTTCCATCAATTACTATGAACTGTGACCTCTCTGACAGGAAACCACAAATCCAGTCACATAACTGAGACAATATTCCATAAGCATGGAATTTTGCTACAAGCTGCTTGTGTGGTACAGTGTCAAAAGCCTTCAGGAAATCAAGAAATGTAGAATCAATCTGAAATTCCTTATCAATAGTGGCACGCAACAATTCATGTAAATAAAGAGCTACTTGTGTTTCACAAGAACAATGTTTTCTAAATTCATGTTGACTGTGTGTCAATAGACTATTTCCTTTGAAGTAATTCATAATCTTCGCACACAATATATGTTCCAGTATCCCGCTGCATATCGATGTTAATGATATGGGCCTATAATTTAGTGGATTAAAACTACTACCATTCTTGAATATTGGTGTGACCTGTGCAACTTTCCAGTCTTTAGGTACGGATCTTTCATCAAGCGAATGGTTGTATATGATTGTTAAATATGGAGCTGATGCATCAGCATACTCCGAAAGGAAACTAACTGGTATACAGTCTGGACCAGAAGACTTGCTTTTATTAAGTGATTTAAGTTGCTTTACTACTCCGAGGATATTTCCTTCTACGTTGCTCATGTTGGCAGCTGTTATCAATTCGAATTCTGGTATATTTACTTCGTCTTCTTTTGTTAAGGCATTTTGGAAAGCTGTGTTCAGTAACTGTGCTTTGGCAGCACTGTCTTCAATAGTATCTCCATTGCTATCACACAGAGAAGGCATTGATTGTTTTTTGCTGTTAACATACTTCACATACGACCAGAATCTCTTTGGATTTTCTGCCATGTTTTGAGACAGAGTTTCATAGGCTTCTCTCTGTAAATCTGGATAGGCAGCGACCTGTTGCAGATCTGATGAAAGAGTAAAATGGTGGCACAGGAACAAGTGTTTTGAAACATGCTGTCTGGTGCACATTGTTGAACAGGAGCCTCCACAGCATATGACCACTACATGTTTCCATGTTGACCTCATGTTTACTCAATGACATTGCCAAGTACAATAGCAGTAGGCATGAGATTATCAAGATATAACCATGGATCAATGGAAATCAATCATGTGGTTAGATTAATCATGTTTCTTGTTAAACAGGTGAATGGTTCTGTCTGGATACGCCATTATCTAGACTTCTTGATACATTCACCACAATTATGCAGGCCAATGGGAGCAGTGGACAATCATCTAGACTTCCATGGAACCTGTGATAGTAATCAAAGGCACCATGATAGCTATGGACTGTGTGAACACTACTGTGGACCAACTGCATTCCTTCGTGCTTGATGTCATCTCCAACAGTGATGGCATCTTCCAGCACAATAACTGACAATGTCACAAGGCTAAAATCTTGCTAAAGTGCTCTGGGAACATGACAGTGAACTGATGTTGATGACTTTTCCACCAATATTGCCTGTTCTTAACCTGATGGAACACATCTGGGATGCTATCAGGTGCCAGTTTCACAACCACAAAATACTGGCCCATAATTTATGAAAACTGTGTTTTATGTGCATAGATGTCTGGTGGCACATACCTTGAGAAACCTATAGAAGATTTGTGAGATACATGCCATGCTGAATCATTGCTGTACTGCTTTCCAAAAGTGGATCAAAGTGCTACATCTACTGGTGAAAAAGTTCGTCTTGATACTTTTCCGTGTATTATAGTGTTCAGCTATATGCATCCATATCACTCCTGCATATTTTCTAACTTCATTTACCCTCCTTCAGTTATGTCATCTCAAACTGTGTAATATAATGTAGCCTCTACTTTATCAAGTGTATTAACAAAAAACACTGTATCCAGATTTTAAATTATTATGAAAAAATAATATTACCTCATATTTACAGGATAAAATTTTAAACTGCTAATCATTATGACTAGGTATAATAATTTCTTATGGTGATGGTGTAATGAAAAAGAAACAGAAAGAAAATATATGACAGCATAAAATATGTGTCACTACTGAAATATAAGAATTTTCAGTTCCAAATTGTTGAGAATCGCATTTAGAACACACAACACTAAATTAAATCAATTTTTATATCTTTATTATATTGGTAACAATTCAAATTCATTTCCATTTTTAATAAAAATCACAAAAAATACAGTTTGTTACTGTTAGTAAATAAAGATGTCTTCATTTGTTTGTTTTTACATATTTAATAGTTGTGAAGATTTTCCTTATAAATTGAAAAAAATTAGTTGTGGTCCATTCAAAAAAAGAGGTCAAAATAATAAGCAGATAATGTTATCTGCTCATTTAATATTTTGTTTGTAAATAACATCATGTATTGGTTCTCAGTAAGACTTTTTTTCACATAATAAATAACCATTGGTGGTTTATAGCTCTGACGTGTCTACAGAATTTAGCATATCCACTCTTAAGCTGAGATTACACAAATATTTTCTAAATAGATGTTTTTTGGGAACTAACTATCAAATTACAAAATTGACTTCCTTTCTATTTCAAAGTTTGTATTTTATATTGCAAATACTTTGGGTAGCCCATATATATTTAGATTAATATTTTAAAATGAGAAACCAATATAAAATGCTTATTCAGTGTTAATAATGAAAATGTGATTGTCCCTATCTACAAGAGTCAGCTGGTTCTCCTTTCTAAATTCTTTCCATAGTTTTCTGTATGCCATCACACTGTTTATTTATAAAAAAAGAGTGATATAATCATAAGTTGTTCCATTTACTCGATAATATTACGGCTGATTACCAGAATAGATATGGTTACATAAATACAGTATTTGCTAAAAAAGTTATGCTGAGAATACTAAACATGGTATTAAAAATACCTCTTATGTAAACAACTTTAAAGAATCCATGTGAGAGACACATAGAATATGTTCATCATATTTTATGTACACTACAAACGCTAAAAAGTGCCACAAGGAACATGTTCTTATCACTACGAATGAAAGAGCACAAACTGATAATCCATAGTAATTAAAAACATATTAATTCATATGGGATTACACACTGTATCTTCAGAACTATGAGACACATCTGTACACTAAGCAAGTATGCTCTCTCACGCATCAAATAATAAAACAGTAGCCTTGCAACAGGACATTCAATCAATTTTTAGTGCAAACTCAATTGATCAATACACTCTTCTCAATACTTGTGTTCCACAATTGTTAATGCTGACTGATTATGAAGAAGCTGAACAAGTTGTTATCAGTCACTGATAACTGGCTGCTTACAATTTGATATTCCACTTCATAATCAGTAATTAGATTCTGAGAGGTAATATTCCTCAATGTTTTCCGTAGAAGATTATTTAAAGCACAATATAAAATGAAAATCTGATGATTATTACTAAGTGTAAAAAAATTGACCACATTACAGCACTAGTGCTGTACGAAAAGAACAGTGTTATTCTATCATTGGACTACCTGTCATAAAGTAGGCAAGTAAGAACAAATTTATCAGGAATAAAGGAGAAATGATTGGTTGAGAGGCCATTCTGTACAAATGAGTTGTGGACCCTGTCACTCTGAGAGTACTGCTGAAAAAAGCCAATGAACAGCTGTTTATTGTGCGTTCATAGCAAGCTTCCCTACACTCTCAAAATATGAGTTGTTTATAGTATAGGTTTTGGAAGAGTTATTCTGGGCAACCAAAAACAAGCCTTGTGCTGTACGTACTGATTCACACAAATTATTTGAAAATATGTTATGAGTTCAAATTATGATGGTAACTGACTTACACATTCAATCACTGAATGACTACACTCAGTGCAGCACTGTCCTGTTTTATTTGTCTATTTTATATGACAACATGCCATCATCAACGTGCTAACTGGGGCCTATGGCCACACATGCTTGCCACTCCAGCAGCAAAGAGAATGGTGTATATTACATAGTTGCAGTTACAAGTGAAAATTGTGTTAACAACACTGAATCTCGTATGGAAAAAATAAATGGAATGACATGACTCATAATTGTGTATGACAGTACTCCACTAGGGAAATAAGTATGTTGAAAAGAACATAGTAATCAAGTGTTTTTCCTAAATATCATACTATAAATTTTTTGTATTTCCTTTACTTTTTTGGTATTACACTTGCACTTGGAGTAGCTCTGCAATATTACATTTGACTGCACAGCCCATCAAATTTCAACATGTCATTTTTATTCTTCTTCTTATTTTTGCCACATTTATGGATTTTTATGTAGTTTATCTGAACAATACTTCAAAGTTTTCATACAAAATTAACTATCTTGAAGTTACTAATGAAAATATGTCTTTCTTGCAGATTCTTCCATTATTTTGTTCATTTTAAATAGATGTAAATATTAATTTTTGAAAAGAAGATTTGTCGGAAAAATATATTAAAAAACAATATCATCTTTCTGTTTACCTAATATAATCAATTACATTTACCTCAAGTTTCAGGGGGCAACAGCTGACTTTTTGCATATTTGCTACAATGGGCGCAGAGTGATATTCATGATGTCTTATCACAGGATTTACTGAAGTAGGACTACAGCTAGTATTGGATAAAACAGGCAATATCAGATACCTCAACCAGCATTTCTTGTCTGAGAAGATTGTCTTGTCAACCCGGATCTCTTCAAAGTCATGAATCTCCATTTATGTACCTTTCCAAGCAATAATTACAACTCAAAATCATTTATAGGTATATGTACAAAGTGAGAGTGCAACTGTAATAAATCTGTGAGTAAATTTTTTGGTTTTAGCTAACTAAGCCAGATTCATTTTCTATTTTATAAGATTGTAATATGAGTCAAGAACTTGATTAAATGTAGTTTCAAGGTGTCACTATGGATGCCTCACAAACTGTGTGCCAAGTAGGACAGATATTGTTATCACAGAACTCAGCACTTTCTTTGTAAAATTGTTGTTTTTAAAAATGTGTGTTTTAGTTTACCAGATCAGTTACTCCAAAATAAAATTAATATAAATTTTCAACGAATGCATTTATTTTCATGAATACATGACAGAACAGTGTTATTTTATAAATTATTTTTAAATGAATAGTGAAGGAACTTTCACAAATGAACCTATACTTTCAGAATGAGATTTGTCACTCTGCAGTGGAATATGTGCTGATATGAAACATTCTGGCAGATTAAAATTGTGTGCTGAACTGACACTCAAACTCCCTTGCCTTTCAATGGCAAGTACTCTACTGACTGAGCTACCCAAACACGAAAGTATGAGATGACATAATGGTGGAATTAGAGCTATGAAGAACAGTTGTGAGTCATGCTTGGGTAGCTTATTCAGTAGAGCTCTTGCACATAAAAGACAAGGGTCATGAGTTTGAGTCTCAGTCCAGCACACAGTTTTAATCTGCCAGACAGTTTCAAACCAATACTTGAATACTGCTTGTCAGTCTGGGAGCCATGCAAGATAGAAATGATAGAGGAAATAGAGAAGATCCAAAGAAGAGCAGCATACTTCATAACAGGTTTGTTTAGTACACATGACAACATTCTGGAGACGCTCAGCCATCTCCAGTGGCAGATGCTATAAGAGAAACTTTTCTGCATGTGGTGTGGTTTACTGTTAAAGTTCTGAGAGTGTACATTCGTTGAAGAGTCAACTGATATATTGCTTGCTCCTATGCATATCTCAAGAAAAGTCTGTGAACACAAAATTAGGGATAGTGAAGCCTACATGGAATCTTACCAGCAATCATTCTTCCTGTGAACCATTTGCGATTGTATCAGGAACTGCATACAGTGACTGGGAAACAACATATCCTACACCATGCACCTTAAGATGGCTTGCAGAGTATAGATGAACATGTATAGCCTTTTGCAGTAAATATGTGGAAGATAACTGATTGTTAATAGAAAAAATATCTAGAGGAAGATTTTAAAAATATCACATGATAGTAAAACATGAGACCACAGATCATCACCTCCAACTAAAGTCTTCATGATACGTAATTGTCATTACAAAAGACATACTTTAAATATTGACAAAAAAACAGATGGTCATATTTCCACACACATATATTTCTTTTCGAATTTGAGGATTACAAATTATCATCTCTTCCTTACAAGCTATGGAAAAGTGAGCATGTTCTTCAAAACACAAGTAAAGTGGATATCACACCTGACTTTATTCATTATTTTTTTTGATAAGATCTAATTTACTCACATAGGTTCTGTACATTATCCCTTTCCCCTCCATCTTTCTTCTGTACTTACATTTTTGCTCTTAAGTGTGTATACATGCTAATTACAATGCCGTGTGTGCATGTTTATTACTGGCTGCTTTGATGGCAAGAACAGTTTTAGCAACAAGATAATGCACAGTGTATTCACAATACATCCTTCAGAATATGACTACAGCTTACCTGTGCCGTTACAACTTTCTCCTTCTACCTCACATCTAGTTTTTCTAATACCTAACAGCTTGAAAAGTGACCTCTGAATTATCACAAAATAGTGAACTTTTGTTTTTACCTGCATGATTCTTATTACACATTTAATGTAGGACTTAACATTTTCTAGAATCTTTATGGTATGGACTAGAGATTAGATACTTGAGTGTTAAACACAAAAACTATGAAGTTAAACAGTGGTTCACAAAAGGAAAACCAAGGGGAATATTTATGTCAGAAACATTACTCTGATCAGTGAATTGCAGAATGCAATAAAGAACCTAAAAAAGTTAAACCCATCCTTTACTTTACACTTAATTTTGCAACAGATTTCACTAAAAAATAACTTTAATGCAGCATCAGTCATTATTAAATTGAAAATATATAAACAAAGCTTCAACATTATTCACAATGTTTCAATATGAAATATGATTTTATGTACAAATGATAAAAAATGGATACCTCATTTAAAAAATAAACATCTGTACAGGAATAATGGCAGGAGAACTAGATTTCACTGATTGTTGTACTTTAACATTCACAAATAATTTAAATTACGCCAACAACTCTCTCTCTCTCTTTCTCTCTCTCTCTCTCTGACACACACACACACACACACACACACACACACACACACACACACACATGAACTAATCAATATCTTCATATTTTAATATGATTAATTCTGAACCACACTCTTTTCAGATTTTTTCAGACTTTTTTCTGTAAATGGAACACAAATGTTGCCATTGCAGAGATTGTACGTATTTACATTAGGTTTCTCTTCCAATACACACTCATTACCAACATTACTGTAACATGACAGTTCTGAATTATTTCCAACATGGCTGTTCACATGCCTGTCTCTTAAGTCAGCATTATTAACCAATATTTGACTAAAAGACACAGCTGGAGGTAACAAATGTTCAAGAGAAGTTAGTTCACTTTCACCATTCTTCTTAGTTTTTGTGGGGTAGTAAAACTGACTGCCATTCAAATCATTATCTTGCACAATATCAGGTAATGATTCAACAACATCAGGCAATGTCTCCACAACATTAAACCTCATATTACTACTATTATTGCTGCTACTAGTAATACTGTCATTGCAGTCACCAATACTACTACTTTTTTGCAAGGGAAGTGGATCACGTTGACATGAAGAAGTGGTTGAAACACTAGAGTCACTGAGTGTTGAAGATGTGGACAGTGTTCGACTCCTGCCAACAGCTTCAAGAATTTTTGTGGTTGTACTTGGTGCCATAGGGGCAGGCCGTGGCACCTCATAACCATCACTCACTGGAACTTGTGATATGTGGGAAGATTCACAAATTAGTTCAAGGTACTTTGGAATATCAATGTCTCCAACATGCTCATTTGCCATGGACATCATTTGATTTTCTCCTAATATACCAAAAAATGGGATTTGATTTGTGCCATCAGCTTCATTCACTGTCTTCCATGAACCACCTATAAACAGAAAACATAGCGTCATCAACTCATGGAAAGTAATTCACCCTTACATACATACCCTAAATATCCTTCAGTACTTTAAATTATATGAATTACACACTTAAGTTAACAAAAAGTTCATACACAGGAAAGTTGTGAAGTACATGGGAAAAGCCTGCAGAAGTACACAGGGGAAATGAAAAGTAAACAGATATGTTTCCTGCATCCCTTCCTTTACTCCAACTGGTTGAGGATCTCATGATGGTCATATTTTCTGACTTTCCACCATCCCGATATTGTTATAAAAAGTACATAAAATTTCACTATCACCTTATCAATTATTTTATTTAATTCTACTCATGTTAACCATTCATGTGTTTTATTGAGATTGGTACCATCAGATTAGGGAAGAATGGGAAAGGAAGTTGGCCATGCCCTTTCAAAGGAACCATCCCGGCAGTTGCCTGAAGCAACTTAGGGAAATCACTATTGAGAATGGATGTTATAATTCATTATGGTAGAAGACACAAATTTATTCATAAAAAAAGAATTTTCATTGGGTATTAGTAGCTATTTCATGTATAAAGTAAACATAATTACACACACTTACACACGTGACAACCTAGCCACCCAGCCCCATGTGTGTGCATGTGCATGTGCCCACCTGCTGCCCACCCATCCAACCAACTCTCTCTCTCTCTCTCTCTCTCTCTCTCTCTCTCTCTCTCTCTCTCTCTTTGCAACATTTATTGCAACACCTGTCAGGTGATTTTATTGTCCATCTAGATTGCACTTATTTCTAACATTATCACTTATTATTGTTCCATCAAACCATCTTCAGAACTAAATAAATAAGAAAGATAAAGTAACTAACCATTATATTAAGTGAAATACACAATGCTGCTATTCTACCATACTGAAACCAAATGTAGCAGAACATAACAACATATGGTGACTACAAGAGTAACTCATCAGTTTCTGTAAGCAATATGCATGTTACATTGTAGCATTTGCACTCTTGTAGGCAACTGCTAGTAGGTGGTAAGACTGCTTCAAATGAACAATGCCCGGTACAACTGTCACATATAAATTAAAAATAGTTTCTATTCTCATTAACAAATATATCTTGAGAATTGCTGTAGGCCTGTTATGGACATGGTGCACTATGTCTTGTGACTGCTTCTTCTATGTTGTGCCATGAACAATTGTTTTCAGAGAGAGACCACTCACCAATCTGAGCAGAACACAAATGTTCTCATGGTCTCATTAAACACACTCCCCCATCACCTTGGAGATTCGTATACAACAACCATGTGCTTAGTGAATCTTCATAAATATTGAAATAAGCATTATGACTAAATTCACTCTCTTTGACCAACATTTTGTTTTTTGTGAGTGTAAATTTTGAATTCTTCTATGATAATCAGAAACTGTCCCTTTAGAGCTCTGTAAGAGTATCATAGTTGTTGACAGAGTTAATGTTGCAACATGTATCCCAAATATAGTTTTGTTTCACAAGAATGTTTATACCCTGAACTGAGTTTCAAACCTCCTCCTTGTCTGCCATATCTTCTGTATATAACAGCCGTTGCACTTAATCTTATACACTCCTGAATACAGAAACCTATTCCCACCATTACGGATTCTATACTGCAGACTAAATTTTATCATGTTATTCACTTGAATGCCAGTGTTTACATTTGCTTTTTATGAATGCATACATTGGTTTTGTTGTAAGACTTTCCGCTGTAAGTCAGAGGCATATGTTTTTTGTTGTTGTTATTTTTAATTGTGATATAATCTTTGCACTTTTGCTACAGTTCTATTTTCTTTATCTTACAACAAATTGTCGTCTTGTCCCACCTTTATATCTGTTCTACACTATCACCTGCTTTAAAATGTTTAGATCCCTTTCAACTTCATGCTGGCAGCACAGGAATCTATAAACCATTGCATTAAAATATGACCACTTTTACTGTTGGGGATTGGTGTATCCTGCTACTAGCACATGTGAGTGTGAGTGCACCAAGTGTAGTGTCACCAAGCATGTCTATTTAAATCACCCGCATACTTTATCAGTGCAGGCTGGCCACTAGGGGCCACCTGTACAAAGTGTGCACACAGCATGGTCTCCGTAGCACTATCTACCAGTGACTTGCACCTATATACTCATCCTCACTATGTCCTTTTAGTTTGTATCATTCACAACATTTGTATCATGTATTTCTTATGTTGCACCTTCTGTATGACTCTTTCGTCTTGTTAGTGTGGAGTCACAAAAGACTTATTTCTGTTACTTTTTAGAGGTTTACAAATAAAGCTATATTTGTGTTAGTTGGATCAGTTTCATGTATTACTTAGTTACTACATGATTGATGATGAGTTTGTAACAGTTAAGAGAAGGAAAAGATCCACCATGGTTTAATAACCATATTAGAAAGGCACTACGTAAACAAAGAGCACTTCATCTCAGCCACAAGAGAAGTAAAAACCTAACTGACTGACAAAAGTTGAACAAAGTGAAAATGAGTGTAAGGAAAGCAATGAGAGAAGCATTCAATGATTTTGAAAGCACGGCACTGTCTACCAACCTGAATAAAAACCTTAACAGATTTTGGTCATATGTAACACCAGCAAGTGGGTCAAAATCATCTAATCATTCTCTCAGCAATCACACCGGAAGGTAACAGGGAGAAGGCCGAAGTACTGAATTCAGTCTTCCAAAGTTGTTTCACCATGGAAGATTGTAACACTGTCCCTCCTTTCAGTCATTGTACAAACATTGAAATGGCAGATATTGAGATAGCTGATAGCGGAATGGAAAAGCAGCTACAATCGCTTAGTAGCAGAAAGGATTCAGGACCATATGAGATACCTATAAATTCTATAAAGATTATGTGAAAGAATTTGCTCTTCTTCTAGCAGTAATTTATCATAGATCGCTTAAGCAATGGGGTACCTAATGACTGAAAAAAAATGTAAGTCATTCCCATTTTTAAGAAAGGCCGTAAGACAGATCCACACAATTAGCTACCTACATCACTGGCATCAATCTGTTGCAGAATTATGGAACATGTTTTATGCTCAAGACTTCTGACGATTTTGGAAAATGAATATCTCCTCTATAAAAATCAACAAGGATTCTGCAAACAGAGATCCTGCAAAACTCAGCTCACTCTGTTCCTCCATGAGATCCACAGTGCAGTAGACAATGGTGCTCAGGTTGATGCTGTGTTCCTTGATTTCAGTAAGGCATCTGACACCATCTCATATTTCCGTTTAATGAAAAAAATACGAGCTTACGGAGTATCAGAGCAGACCTGCCATTGGATTCAAGACTTTTTTCAGACAGAACTCAACACGTCACTCTTAACAGAAATAAATCGACAGACGTAAAGGTAATGTTCGGAGTACTGCTGCTGCTGTTTACAATATATATAAATGATCTAGTAGAAAGCGTCAGATGCTCGTTAAGGCTATTTGCAGATGATGTAGTTGTCTATACCAAAGTAGCAACGCCAGAAGATAGTAAGAATTTGTAGAATGATCGGTGCAGAGAATTGATGAATGGTGCAGGCTCTGGCAGTTGACCCTGAATGTAAATAAATGTAACATATTGTGCATACATAGGAAAAGAAATCCACTACTGTACAGCTACACTATTCATTACAAACAGCTGGAGATAGCACCTGCCGTAAAATATCTAGGCGTAACTATCCACAGTGACCTTAAATGAAATGACCATATAAAACAGATAGTGGGAAAAGCAGACACCAGACTCAGATTCATCGGAAGAATTTTGAGGAAATGGAACTCATCCACAAAAGGTGTGGCTTACAAGGAACTTGTTCACCTGATTATTGAGTATTGCTCATATGTCTGGGACCCCTATCAGTTTGGACTGATACAGAAGAGAGAGAAGATCCAACAAAGAGAGGCACATTTCATCACGAGATAATTTGGCTGGCGAGAGAGAGTTACAGAGGTGCTAAACAAACTCCACTGGCAGATATTACAAGACAAGTGCTGTGCATCACTGAGAGGTTTACTACTGAAATTTCTGTACAGCACTTCCCAGGAGTTGGACAACATATTACTTCCCCCCACATACATCTCGCATATTGACCATGAGGAATAAATTCAAGAAATTAGAGCCAATACAGAGGCAAACCAACAGTAATTCTTCCCACGCACTATTCGCAAGTGGAACAGGGTTGGAAGGATCAGATAGTGGTACTGAAAGTACGGACCGCCACACACCACAGGGTGGCTTGCAGAGTATGATGTAGATGTAGTTTCAGTGTGTGCAGACTTTATGTGCTGTTTCATCTGGTTTAGTCATTATGTACGCCATGCTACCACCCCTGACTGAACAGCTTACTTTGTCAGTGACCAATCTGTTGGCTTCCATTAACAGACAGGGTACTGCTCCACCAGCCTATCCATCCACTTTTCCTCTGCATGATGATTCAGTCAAGGATTGGGAAGCTTACAAAAAAAGACTCAGACAGCATTTTTTACTTTTGGTGTGATTGACTCCAATTTGTGAAAACCCTTACTGATTCCACCTAAGGTGTATCAATTACTGTGTCAGCTTGTCCCTTTACAACAACCGTCAGCTCTCACTTTTGAATACACGTGCAGTTTATTGTCCAACTATCATTGCAAATGAACATGCCATAGCAATGGGAGTTAACTCTACTGATGCTGCAAGAAAGCAAACCAGTCATACAGGGGCCGGGCAGTAGAACTTCAAGGACATAGCTGTAAGGGTCAGTTTGTTACTGATGCCCATAATGACTCTTATGCAGACTCTATGGTGTGTGATGCAATTATCTGTTTAGGTCCAAATGAGGAAGCATGTCACAAGGCATTACTCTGTGAAAAAAAAACCAGTGACAGAAGTTTTGCAAACAGCACAATCTTTTGGAGTCTCTCGGGCAGTGGGCGACCAAACTGAAGTGTGGGGCAAAGTGGTAGTAGTGTCACAAGATGTGCCCACTAGGATGAAAGATTGCTTGCGCAAGAAAGTGGCAGTGCCAGTGGTAAACGGGCCCATTGCCAAGCAGATCATGGCTGGCCCAAGCAGCCGCGCCAGTGTCGGTGTTCTCTGTTTCCATCTTGTCCTTTCCGTTTTGTCCAGCACAAACATTTGGTGTACCATAAGTGCTGGGTACTTGTAATGCTTGCCAGAAGAAAGGCCACATCACCTCTGTGTGTCATTCACCGAAGGTTGCTCAGGATATGGACACAGGTGTAAACTATGTAACTTGAACGCTTGTGACTTCTCCCAAGTTGCTTATCAAGTTAAATGTTTTTCGCCAAGTGCTCCAGCTGTAGGCTGACACAGGTGCAGTAGTGATGTTATTGAATTCTCAAACCTGACACTGGCCACAGGGAAGCTACTCAATTATAACAAACAGAAAATTGCACTTTTGGGACAATTTACGGCATCTGCTTCTTACAAGTCAGTGGTTCGTTCCATTACATTTTTGGTGGTTGCTGAGGCTGCTTTTGAGAACATGTTCAGGATGGACACATTTCAGGCATTTTGATTTTCTATCACTGACACAGTTCACCTTGTGTCTGATCAGGTAGCATGTTCTCAATTGGAAACACTATGTGAGGAGTTTGTGGACTTGTTTCCAGAAGGTATAGGACGTGCTACAAAATTTTCTGTTCATATTTCTTGAAATCCATGGACAGTCTCGTTATTGTCATGGGCATCTTATTCCTGTTACCCTGAAAGATCAATTGAAAGCGGGATTGGAAAGACTTCAATCTCTAGGAGTGGTGCAACCTGTTATGGTTAATGAATGGTCATCTCCGCTGATTGTAGTTCAGAAGCTGTTGGAGAACTTTGCCTCTGTGATGACTTCAGTACTCCTGTCAACACACAGTCGATAGTGGATACATATCCTCTCTCATGCCAGGAGGAACTATTGGTGAAAAAGTCAGGTGACCAGTACTGTAGTGAATCTGTAGGGTCAATTGGATGAAGAGTGTCAAGTTCTTGTTTTGAATACTCATTTTGGTCTCTATCAATATTTCTGCCTTCCTTTTGGTGCTATTTTCGAACGATTTTTAGAGCAATTGACTATGCCTGTACTGGGTTCCATTAATTACCTGAATGATACTCTTGTTAAGGGCTCCTCCACACTCCACAGTCAATCATTTGAAAAATTTCCACGCTTTGTTTTCTGTCTTACAGTCTGCAGGCGTACGGTGTAACATCATGAATCTCAGTTTTTTCAAACTTGTATTGCTTATTTGGGGTTCGAGGTCTCATGGGATAGGGTTCGCTCTCTGACACATCACATCTTTGCTGTTATGTTTATGCCTCGCCCCTTGTCCATGAAGGAGCTTCAGGCCTTCCTGAGGAAGATAGCCTAATTCCATAAGTTCCTGCTGGTGGCAGCCACATTAACCAACATGTTGAAATGCCTTGTTATGCAAGACTGAACCTTTTTGATTGGGCCTGGACTGTGAACATGCTTTTTACATGCCAAAATTCAAACTACTCTTGGCCTCTTGTTTAGCTATGTTCTCTCTTGATCAACATATATTTTGGCTATTGATGCATCACAGTGCAGCCTCAGCGAAGTCCTAGCCTTGGAGTGGTCATAGCACACTTATATGACGATGGCTCTAAAGGACCTGTTGCTGCCATTGCCACTGACCCAGTCTGGCACTCGGCGATTCAGTTTGTTCAATAGAGCTGGCCAGATAGGCCATCAGGTCAGGCTTTGGACCCCTTGCACAACTATTTTTCCGTGTGGTGTCACCTCCCTATTTTTGACGCCATTTTGCTGTTGGAAATGGAAGAACTCTCTTCCAGAGTACTTACTCCTGCCATGTTATGGCAAGAGGTTCTACACCTTCTCCACCAGGCCCATTGGAGAGTTTCGCACAATAAACTGTTAGCTAGGAGACATGTTTCTTGGCCAGAGATTAATGCCTAAATTGTCCATTTTTTGCAGCTTGTGAGCAGTGTGCCTGACAACAGACACTTCCCTGGGCATCTATGATCCCCTGGCCAGCTCCAAGCCAGCCATGGAAACACAATCATGTGAACTTTGTGGGTCCCTTCTTGAATTCCTATTGGCTCATGGTTGTGGATGCATTTTCAAAGTTTCCTTACATTCTCAGTTGTGCGGCAACATGGCTGAGGCCACAATTCATATGCTTTTGAGGGTTTTTTCTACTCGATAGTTGCCCTGTACCTTAGTTTTTGATAATGGACCCCAATTCATTTCTCACACATTTCAATTTTTGTTGTTGTCACCACAGCATTCATAATGTTATGGCTCCACCAATCCACCCTCAATCAAATGGCGAGGTTGAACAACTCATCCATAGGTTCAAGTCCCAAATGAAAAAGTATGTTGCGTTTCTTCACCGGACAATGCCCTTCTCCATTTTATAATCACCTATCACTTCACACCTATGGGGGAGTGGAATGAGCTGAATCACTTCACAGCTGGCAGCTGTACATGCTCCTCCACCTTCTGCGGCCTGCGCCACACCTGCTGCAGTCAGGTTCGACCACTCGCTTTGCACCAGGATCACTGGTGTGGGTGTAAGAGTTCGGTTGCCAGGCCAAGTGGATACCAACCACTGTTGTACACCATCAGAGACACCATCTATTTGATGTCTGTACAGCTGATTGGCTGGTGGCATGCCACTTTCATCAGTTATGCCCATGTTCACAACTGGAAGCTACATTTTCGCAGGTGTGGCCCCAATCATTACAGCCCACCCCGCCACCCTACTCCTTGAGCCTGTCATTACCTGCTATGGAGGTATTCCCATTTCATTAGCTGCCTTCTCCACATGCAGTACCCTGAGGTTCCAGCTTCCCAACACTGGCATCTATCTCCAGCTCATTATCATCACCTCAGACATCATCACCAGTGGGTCCAGCCCCGTCTCCTCTGCACTGAGAACTGCCTGCTGATGATGACAGAGATGGCGATGGCACCCTTCTCCCTGATTCTGTTGTCAGGTGCTGTGTGGGCTATTTCTCTCGGGTGTGTCTGCATCTCTGCACATTCTGGTCCTATGCTCAGGTATCCATCTGGACAATCATCCTGTCCCCGCCAGCATCTCCTCCATCACCTCGGCACTCTCATTGCACAGTGGAGAGGTGTGCTGTATCCTACTACAAGTGCATGTGAGTGTGAGCATGCCAAGTGAAGTGTTGCCACATGTGTGTACTTAAATCAACTGCCAACTGTATCAGTGTGGCCCAGCCACCAGAGGCTGCCTGTAGGAAGTGTGCTACATGGCACGGTCTCCACCACGCTATCTACCGGTGCACATGCATGGAGCAATGCTGACTCACCCTTACTATGTTCTTTAAGTTTATACTGCTCATATCAGTTGCTCCACGTATTGCTTATGTTGAATCTTTTGCATGATTCCCTTGTCTTGTTACACGTGAAGTCATGAGAGGTTTATTTCCATTATTCTTCAGAGGTTTATGAATAAACCCATATTTGTGTTACTTTGATTGGGTTCATGTATTACTTGGTTACTATAGGTAACTCGTTGATGATGACATCCACACATACATGTTTCCTAAATATGCTAAATTCATGTCTTCCATCCTTTTATGTTAGTGTCAAATCTAATAAGTTTATATAGTTCCCTTTCTCAAACTAACTTGAAAACTTTATCTTTGTATGCTGAGATCTAATTTTTGCACCATATTTTGAGTGTTGTTTTTATCTCCTTTGTATAAAAAAAATCAGATCATCTACATACCTCTTGAAAAATTTAATTTTTCATTACTATCATGATTCTCATCAAATAATTTGTTTTCCATGTTATTTATGTAAATATCAGCAAAGACCTGCACATTCATCCTTTTGTTGATAAATTTTCCATTAAATGTGAAATAATTATGAGACACTGTTAGAACATTTCCACCAGTGCAGGTGCTACCCCTTTTTCTATTTTTGTATATGCATGAAGACTGTTTTTGATGATTTTAATAATTCCTTTCATGGTGATTTTTTTCTATTAATTGGCAAAGCCTAATGATGGCATTGACAAGTCATCAGGTGTTACTACTCTGTATATCTTTGATTTCATCAGAAAATTCATAACTGTTCTTAATATTAAAATTGTTGCCTTTAGTTTACTATTCAATTCCCTGTTTATTCTATAACTTGAGCAACAGATGTTACTTGTAATTGGACTTACAAATTTTTCTCTTATAGAGATTATTTGCAAATGTAATTCATGGATTTGCAGGTTCATAATTTTATACTTCTCTTCATCTGTGAATGCTATTACTAATTAACAATGTAGGAAAAGGCAGATTGCTGCTTACAATGAAGATGACATGTTAAGTTGTAGACAGACATAACTAAAAGACAGAGCAATGACCTCAGTAAACAGTGCATAGGGCAGAAAAGAGGAGTTTTGAAACTTGATTCAGAGAGTGCAGAAACACACAAAACAAAACTGCATTTTGGGCACATAAGGCAATATATGCTACTCCATCCGAAACACTGATCATAATGCTGAACACTTTAAAAAGAGCTCAAAAGACAACAGTCCAGGATAATCTTAGAAGAACCTGAACTTAACAGAAAAAAAAAATAATAAACAAAATCTGGAACTAATACAGAGTGACAAGAGCAACTTAATCGCAATGACTATTTCAGTGTTTATAAAAATGTATTAAGGTGATGGCTGCTGCTTATGGATGTCCAAGGTAATAGTGAGGATCACATGTGATGGGAGAGTGAGAACATGTGTTGCATTCTGATCAGTGTGAGGTCTCTTCTGTGTGGCTCTCTATCCATGGAACTAGTTTTCAGATGAGTGTACACAGCACAATGCAGAAGAAGTGGTCCCAAGAGCGAATGTGTTATCACAGCAATGGGCAACCATCTGCTATTTTAATTATATGTTTTTGAGGCTATTTTTATCCCTGATTAACCATACATTTTAATCATGAACACACTAATCATTATTCTTAAAGCCTTTAATCCACTGAAATGCATGTAGTTTGTCTGTGGTAGTAACTTTAAACTGTAATGAACTTACAAGTAAAATTTATTAATTAAGCCTGAAAGTGTCTTTAATTTACATGTGCAAATGTAACAGATATAATAAATGAGTTCTGTCTGAAGCAGTCATGCCACCTATTGGCAGTTTCCTAGGGGTCTAACATTGGCAGTGCAAACACAGCTACACTACTAGATTACTCCATAATGTCACATTCATGTTGATTGTATAAACTGATTAGCTATTTTTATAGCTGACATTATCAGGTACATTCTCTTGAGTGGACACCTACCACAGTAATAAAAGCTTATATGTCTTCTAGCTTTACATATGATTATGACCATAATGCCCTGATTATGAACTACATATTGACCTGAAAAAACTGCAGAATGATACAAAATGAAGGAGCAGTGAGATGGCTAAACTGAAAGAAGAAATGTCCTTGGAGAGTTTTGAAATAAGCATTACGTAACAACTAACTAAAGTGGAAGAAATGAATACAATGGAAGACGAATGGATAACTTTGAGACCTGGAACAGTGAAGGCAGTAGATTATCAAATACATAAAAAGGCAATATCCTGTAGGAATCCCTAGATAGTCCTATCACATTAAACATTTAATTTAATTGATGGAAGGACAAGCTATAAAATAGCAGTAAATGAAGCAGTCAACAGGGAATACAGACATCTAACAAATGAGACTGACACAAAATGCAAAATGAGAGAATAGAAATGGATACTGGAGAATCACAAAGTTATAGAAGCTCACATAACTATTGAAGTGATAGATGCCACATAAGAGAAAGTTAAAGAAACCTTTGGAGAAAAGAAAAACAGCTGTATGAATATCAAGAGCTCAAATGGTAAGCCAGTAATAAGCAAAAAATGGGTACACTGAAAGGTGGAAGGAATACATAGAAGTGCTACACAAGGGAAGAGGAAGCAGATGAAGATGAAAAAAGATATATGATACTGTGAGATGAATTTGACTGGACATTGAAAGACCTTAGTCCAACCAAGACATCTGAAATAGATGTCACTTCCTAAGAATTATTTAGAGTCTTGGGAGAGCCAGCCACAACAAAACTATTCCACTCAATATGCAGTACATATGAGACACTCAAAATACCTTCAGACTTCAAGACAAATGAGTTAATCCCTGCTCCCAGGAACACAAGTGGTGACAAGTGTGAATAATACTGAATTCTCAGTTTAATAAGTCATGATTGCAAAATACTGAAACAAATTATTTACAGGTACAGAAAGCAATGGCAGAAGCTTAACTCAGGTGAGATCAGTTTGAATTCCAGAGAAATGCAAGACCATATGATCCAATACAGACCCAACAACTTAAATTATAAGGTAGGTTGAAGAAAGGCAACCTAAGATTTATAGGATTTGTAGGTTTAGAGAAAGCTTTTGACAATGGTTAGTGCAATAGGCTATTTGAAATGCTAAATCCCCAATAATAAAAAAAGAGGGGGCAAAATATTATCTGTAAGTTATAAAAAAAATCAGGCTGCAGAGTTGTAAGTCCAAGGACATGAAAGGCAAACAGCATTATAGGGTATGGGTTCCATCTTTTTGCTGCAGACACACTAGTTACCCAAACATGTTTCAGCACCTCTGTGGCATCATCAGTGGGTTTTTGTTAATAGAAAAATGTAAAAAGTGAGAGAAAATTTTTGTTCCTTTTGCTTCTTACCATGATTTTACATCATTCTTGAGGTCTCACTTTGTCAAGTCAGTTATAACCTAAAATATTTTCACTTTTTAGAGTTTTCAATAAACAAAAACCCACTGATGATGGCACAGAAGTACTGAAATATGTTTGAGTAAAAAGAAAAAAAACAGTGTGTTTGCAAAAAGGCAGAACCCATATCCTATAATTTAACTATCAATGCGGAAAGAAAGGACAAGAGCTGCAGATCCAAAAGTGGTAAGCAGCAGTTGAAAAATCAGTGAGATAGGGTTGTAGCCTACCCCTAATTTTATTCAGTCTGTATACCAAATCATGGAGAAATTTGGAAAGAGAATTAAATTTCAGGGTTAAGAAGTAAAAGCTTTGAAGTTTGCTGTTGACATTGTATTTCTGTCTAAGATAACAAAGGACTCTGAAGATCAGTTGAATGGAATGGATAGTGTCTTGAAAACAGGCTATAACATGAAATGAGACACAAGTAAAACAATCATAATGGAATATAATTGAATTAATGAATTAAAGCAGGTGGTGCTGAGGAAATCAGATTAGAAAATTATACTCTAAAAGTTGTAGATGAGACAATGGCCAAAGTAGAGAGGATATACAACACAGACTGGCAACAGCAAGAAAAGCATTTGTAAAAAAGAGAAATTTGTTTCCATAAGATATAAATTTAAGTGTCAGGAAGATTTTTCTGAAGGTATTTATCTGCAGTGTAACCTTGTAAGGAAGTGAAATGAAGACAATAAACAGTCTAGACATGAAGGGAACAACAGCTTTTGAAATGCAATGTTACATCAAAAAGTTAAAATTAAATGTGTTGACTGGATAATTAATGCAGAAGTATTAAATCAAATTGCCGAGAAAATATATTTATGGTACAAGTTTATTAAAAGAAGGAAACAGTTGAAGTGATACACCCAGAGGCATACAATGCTAGGCTCTACTTCCCCACATCAGGAATGTTTGCTAAAATTTGTGCAAAACAATCAGTTCTTCAATACATCCTACTATGTACATTGTAAAGGGCGATGAAGATTCAGCTAAAGTATGCAGGTTCAAATGGATATTGGTTGCAGTGGTTATGCAGAGATGAGGGTTGTACAGGATAAACTAGCACGGAGAGCTGTAGCAAACCAGTTTTTGAACTGAAGACTGCAACAACAAAAACAAATCTCGTTATATTATGGCTAGTTACTTAATTTTTTTATCTCTACAGATCAGAGGATGGTTTGATGGAACAGAAACCACTTATAACATTAGAAAAATATGCAATCTAGATGGTCAATAAAATGTATCCCAATTCTCCTCTTCTTGTTTTATGTGCCTACCTAATGCTCAAAACTTACTCCACAGGGTGAGAGGTTTTCCTGTATTCCACTTATAATGTTCAATAAAGATGCTAAACATGATTTTAATATATTTCCAAAATAGTTTTACTATGTTACAGCTTTTTACACTGTTAGACAAAAATGGCATAGACCACATGACAATGCCCCTTTTTAAACACAAACATAATTTCAAATGCAGCAATGTGATTTCAATACTAAACCAAAAAGGAAAGCTCGCCTTATAGATCAAACTCAAAGTAAATTAAACTGAAGTTTTTGTTACACTAATTTATTCATAAGAATTCTGCTAAGCTATGCATGTACATGACTGATTTCTCTTTTTAGAAATTATCAGAATTTCACATATTAGAAACCAAAATGGGCTTGACTAATGTTTTACAAGTTTACTTCTCTTTGTGTTCAATCTACACAAAGTCTTTTAAAACAATGGAGTATCACACCATAACTATGCTTTGATTGTTAACTGCAAATGCTTTATACAAAAACAGTCACCCTGCTTAGTCTATTCCATAAGTCAGTCATAAAAGAAACAATCTAATTCAACAGCTGAATAAACTATGTCTGTGTAAAGATGCTGGACTCACATTTGGCGAAAAATGGTCCAAATCCCTGTCGAATCATCCTGTTTTAGGTTTTCTACAGTTTGTCTAAATTGCTTATAGTAAATGCCAGGATTGATCCTTTAAAAAGGACATAGCCAAATTCTTTCCCCACTCTGTGCTAGTACTCTGTTTTTTACAAACTCAGCATCATTTGAATATTAAATCCTAATGTGCCTTTCATTTCTCCCTTTTTCTCCTGCTCTGGTGAGAAATTTATAGAACTATATTTTTATAACAGATTTACAACATTTCATCGTCACCATCTACTTATCTCTTCACAACAGCTGCATGTATTGATAATGTACAAAATGTTCCTGTTTGTGTTTCTTTTTCAGAAGATGCATTATTCATATATATTTTATATACAATGTCTGATTCTATCCCTGCTCCACTTTTCATTTTAACTATAAGTTCTCTACACGTATTTTATATTATTTTTAAATGAAGTCCCACAAAAGTAGTCACTACCTTTTTCCTTAAATATGTTTCTGTAATGCTAGGAAAACTCGAAATTTAAATACCACATCATATTATTAGTTTTATGCTGTGTCCCATACCTCACCTTAATCCCTGTCTTACAAATGGTTTACATTTTTAATTGAAATGAATATGGTTGTTTTTGATTTAGAATTAGAATAAAGAAATATCAGAACTAAAAAAGTGAACAGCAGAAAATGAAGGACATGTCAATGTATGTGAGTTGCAAACTAATGATAGTTCTATCAAATGTAAATGCGTTTGACAATAATCCCACAAACATTTGTACTGCAGTTGGTAAACTGTTTATAGATTTTGTATTGTCGTAACAATGACATTACAAAGACATTAGTTTACCAACAATTGCAACTGAAACATTGTTTCAGACAATCTGTGACAGCATTTAAGTACTTTAGGAGTAAAGGAGACCACTCACCAAAAAGCAGAAGCGTTGAGGAGTCGACAGGCATACACAAAAAAGAAAGAAAATTTACAAGCTTTCAAAGTAATTCTTTTTCAAGCTAGAGTACAAATACAAACAGAAAAATCCACACACACACACAAACACACACACACACACACACACACACACACATAAAATGTGCTCGTGCTTGTGCATACTTGCATACATATGCCTATGCCCCTGCATGGTGCCAACTGGTAGAACAATGCCAGTGCTGCATTTTGGCAGATGGACTAGGTTAGGGGTGAGGATTGTGTCAGGTGTATGAGTAGATGGAGAGGGATGTGAGATGCAGGGAGATGGGTTGGGGTAGATGGCTAGTGGCTCAGATGGAGGCAGCAAATTTGCTGGCTAGGAAAGCATGAGGGAGGGGAGACAGTCATACGGGCTACACATGTGATGCATGGGTATTGGAGCTGATACAGAGCAGCAGATGTTGAGGGTGAAATGAAACAGGAGAGGCTGATAAGACGGAGGAAGGGGAAACTGTTGGATTGAGGGTATGGGGGCACTGGGTTAACATAAACAGGCCAGGATGGTTAAGAGAGCGAAGGATGCACTGCAAGAATAACTCCCATCTGCAGAGTTCAGAGAAGCTTGTGGTCAAGAGAAGGATCCAGATGGCTTGGGACGTGGAGCAGCCACTGAACTTGAGCAACTTATGGTCAGCAGCACATTGTGCCACCAGACAGTCAACTTTGTTCTTGGCAACAGCTTGGCACTGGCCATTCATCCTGGTAGACAGCTGGTTGGTAGCCATTCCAACATAAAAATCTGTGCAGTGTTTGTAGGAGAGTCAGTGTATATCAGGGCTGCTTTCACAGATGGCCTGGATACGGATAGGGTATGATAAGCCAGTGACAAGATTGGAGTAGGAAGTACAGCTTAGTGGACTGGGCAGGTCTCGCACCTGGGTCTTCCGCAGGAATATGATCTCTGTGCAAGGGGTTGGGAGTGGCAGTGGCATAGTGATAGACTAGGATGCTATGGAGGTTAGATAGGTGACCCAACACACTTCATGAAGGGTAGGAAGGATCTCTCATTTCAGAGCATGTTGATAGATAATCAAAGCCCTGGTGAAGGGTATGGTTCACTTGTTGCAATCCAGGGTAATACTGGGTGATGAGCAGGTTGCTCCTTTGTAGCTGATTCTTGGGGGTGGTGGGAGGTTTTGGGTGTGTGAGGATACAGCATGGGAAATCTGTTCGTGGAATATGTTTCAGGGAGTAGTGCCTGTCTCTGAAGGTGCTTGTGAGACATTCAGCATACTGATAAAGGAAGTTCTCATCACTGCTAGGTTGTCTTGGCCCTGAGCCTAGATCATAAATACACTCCTGGAAATTGAAATAAGAACACCGTGAATTCATTGTCCCAGGAAGGGGAAACTTTAATGACACATTCCTGGGGTCAGATACATCACATGATCACACTGACAGAACCACAGGCACATAGACACAGGCAACAGAGCATGCACAATGTCGGCACTAGTACAGTGTATATCCACCTTTCGCAGCAATGCAGGCTGCTGTTCTCCCATGGAGACGATCGTAGAGATGCTGGATGTAGTCCTGTGGAACGGCTTGCCATGCCATTTTCACCTGGCGCCTCAGTTGGACCAGCGTTCGTGCTGGACGTGCAGGCCGCGTGAGACGACGCTTCATCCAGTCCCAAACATGCTCAGTGGGGGACAGATCCGGAGATCTTACTGGCCAGGGTAGTTGACTTACACCTTCTAGAGCACGTTGGGTGGCACGGGATACATGCGGACGTGCATTGTCCTGTTGGAACAGCAAGTTCCCTTGCTGGTCTAGGAATGGTAGAACGATGGGTTCGATGACTGTTTGGATGTACCGTGCACTATTCAGTGTCCCCTCGACGATCACCAGAGGTGTACGGCCAGTGTAGGAGATCGCTCCCCACACCATGATGTTGGCCCTGTGTGCCTCGGTCGTATGCAGTCCTGATTGTGGCGCTCACCTGCACAGCGCCAAACACGCACACGACCATCATTGGCACCAAGGCAGAAGCGACTCTCATCGCCGAAGACGACACGTCTCCATTCGTCCCTCCATTCACGCCTGTCGCGACACCACTGGAGGCGGGCTGCACGATGTTGGGGCATGAGCGGAAGACGGCCTAATGGTGTGCGGGGCCGTAGCCCAGCTTCATGGAAACGGTTGCGAATGGTACTCGCCGATACCCCAAGAGCAACAGTGTCCCTAATTTGCTGGGAAGTGGCGGTGCGGTCCCCTACGGCACTGCGTAGGATCCTACGGTCTTGGCGTGCATCCGTGCGTTGCTGCGGTCCGGTCACAGGTCGACGGGCACATGCACTTTCCGCCGACCACTGGCGACAACATCGATGTACTGTGGAGACCTCACGCCCCACCCGGCCTCCCGCATGCCCACTATACGCCCTCGCTCAAAGTCCGTCAGCTGCACATACGGTTCACGTCCACGCTGTCACGGCATGCTACCAGTGTTAAAGACTGCGATGGAGCTTCGTATGCCACGGCAAACTGACTGACACTGACGGCGGCGGTGCACAAATGCTGCGCAGCTAGCGCCATTCGACGGCCAACACCGCGGTTCCTGGTGTGTCCGCTGTGCCGTGCGTGTGATCATTGCTTGTACAGCCCTCTCGCAGTGTCCGGAGCAAGTATGGTGCGTCTGACACACCGGTGTCAATGTGTTCTTTTTTCCATTTCCAGGAGTGTATATCATTAATGAACCTGAACCAGACCAGGGGTTGGGTGTTTTGGGAGGCTAAGGAGATTTCCTCTAGAAGACTCATAAACAGTTTGGTACAGGAGGCTGCCATGCATGCCCATTTCTGTGCCACAGATTTGTATGTATACCTTCCCTTCAAAGGAAAAGTAGCTGTTTGTCACTATATTTGGTAAGGTGTATACTGGATGAGGAAGAGGTTTTGGTGTTTGAAGGATGTTGTGAGAGGTAGTTTCTTATAGCAACAAGACCATGGGCATGAGTGATGTTGGTGGATAGGGAGGCGGCATTAACAGCAATGAGCAGGAATCCAGGAAGTAAAGGGATGGGGGTCAAGAGCACGTGAAGAAGGTGGTTAATGTCTTTGTTGTCGTAGGCTAGATTCCAGGCAATTGGTTGGAGATGTTGGTCAAGAGGAAGTACAACAGCCAGCTACAGTGGGGCATCATGGATTGCTGGGTTTGTGAATTTTGGGGAGCATGCAGAAGATCGGTGTGTGGAGTGTCACTGTGTGGAGGAAGATGGACTCAAGGGAGAGCTTCTGGGAGGGGCCTGTGGATTTCAGTAGATTATTTGTTCTTAAGGCGATTTGTTACAGTACTGTGAAAGGGCAGTTTGTAACATTTTTCTGGAGATACCTCTGAAGTTGGTAATATGCTATTTTAAACTATGGCAGTTAGGTGAAAATGTTGTTAGACTATCTTATTCTTGTGTACTAGGAAAAAAAATTGTTTTATGCATAGCTAATTTTCATGACAAATGACACAACCAGTCATCTACGGATGAAGAGAAGAACCTGTTCACTAATAAAGATACTGTGAGATACACCAATTATTAACATTAGCTCTGTGAAAAATAAAAGCATAAGTCAAAATAATAATTTTAGAACTACAATTTCTGACTTTACCTAGGGTTTGTGATCTACAGTCAAAACGTAGACACAGTTTTTAGTTTAAATCACTACTTGAAACAGCCTAATTATTTTATAATGTAACTACACTCTCATATGAACAACAGATATGCTTTTAATGTCTCTCTGTTTCAATTGCTACCTGAAAGATTGAGGAGGAATACATAGCTAGTCATACAATCAGTAACATTCCCACACTTACGGTGTTGCTTCTTCACTTTATCATGATATTCATCAGCAAAAAGCACTAACTTGGGAGCCCAATCCTGTAGTCAGAATTCTGAAGTACCTTTGATAACAAAGTGCTGCAGACAGGGGAACAATGCCTCACTTGCTAATTAGGAACTGTGTAAAGTATCCACATGTATTTGTTGTCAGCTTATTTTATTCTTGACTGTGATTGCAACATTATGATGATTAGAAGTATACTGTTTTTAGAATGATGTATCTGTGTTTCTTATTTTTAATACAATTCCATATTGATTTTATTATGGGAAGAAATGAAACAAAATACCTATGTATGGCATACCAATTAAAAAAATTAGTAATGAAGTACTGAGCCAGTAGTGAAGGATGAGAAATTTAAGGAAGAGATAAATAAGTTAAAACAGAGAAGAAAAGTCTTATTAGGGACACAGATGTGATGATCACAAAGGTAAAATATACAGCATAGGAAATGCAAGTTGTAAATTTACAAGCAGATTTCTGAGATAACAATTATCAGTGAGAAATACTTTGTGGTGTATGGTGGTTGGGGAAGTGTGTAAAGAAATTAAAAAAAATATTAAAAAAGTATCATCAAACATCAAATGATTACAAATGGCTACAAAGAAGACCATTGTCAGATTGTAGAAAGTGTATAAAAGAGTGATAGTAGTCAGTGTTGGTGATTGTTATTACTCCTATTATTATCAATATTATAGATATTATTGCCACAATAAAGACAAGAGAAGAATGAAATAAAATATGATAAAGCCTTGTCTGCAGCAATGAAAATACTCCCACTAAACAACCTGAACACCTCTACTTGGTTACTCAGCTTACTTAATTTAAAAATATTTTTTTGGATATGCTCACAGACTAACTACTTGTGTGGTAACAAATGCTTATAGAAAAGGTTTGTCATATGCTATGAAATAAGTACCAATTGTGAGACCAGAAGACGTGAAATTCCAGAAACCCGTTAGAATTAAAAGACACTGTAACACTGGCACATAGAGTTTGGAAAGTGTAAAAGCATGTCTGCATGTTTGTCAGTGCAAGTTTTGCTGCTCCAGATGTTTGTGCTGCAGGTGAGTTTGAACAAACAATACTGAAGTGTTTATGATAAGTAAGAAAATACCAAATCTTCTGATATATGACATGACTTGTACCTGAATTGTTGGTATGCCTTTCATCTTCAAAGAAGCCATGGTTATCAATTCCACCTAACAAATGAGAGAAACATATGGCATGCATAACATTAAATTGTTATCAATTCCACCTAACAAATGAGAGAAACATATTCCATGCATAACACAAAATTAAAACAAAACAAAATTGATGAGTGAAATTTAAAGAAAATACTGTACATTCAGGTAAGAAATAAATCTTCAGTCAAAAATTATTTAACTTCTTTATTAATACTCTTTAGCAACATTGGCTCTATCTAACCACTATATTTTTATACTGCATGGCCTGAGTACTAAATGAACAAAATAACCACAACAGAAACATCAAACAGTGCACTTGGACAATTCTGTTGTTGCACAGCATTATATGCTTCATTTCACTTCATTTTGCAACAAGTCATGTTCTGGTAGTTCAACATAAAAACAGTATTTTACTATTCTTCTGATTTATTTACTCTTGAATAAAAATTGATGTACAGGGGCCAGAAAATAATATACATTTGTGGATTAAATGAAAAAAAAGTGATTGTCTTATTTTGTGTTGATTAAATAGGTTTTGAAAACACCTAGAGTGTGCATAAAAAATGTAAATTTGTTACATTCAAAACTTCATCACAAAAATAGGACAGACTCCTGGTGTCAACATTTGCAAATAAAATTATTATGTACGAAACATATGTAGTTTCTTATGATGCAAACTCTTATCTCTCTCTCTCTCTCTCTCTCTCTCTCTCTCTCTCTCACACACACACACACACACACACACACACACACACACACACACACATATATATATATATATATATATATATATATATATATATATATATATATATTAAAAACAAAGATTCCAAGACTTACCAAGCGGGAAAGTGCCGGCAGACAGGCACAATGAACAAAACACACAAACACACACACAGAATTACTAGCTTTCACAACCAATGGTTGCTTCTTCAGGAAGGAGAGGGAAAGACGAAAGGATGTGGGTTTTAAGGGAGAGGGTAAGGAGTCATTCAATCCCGGGAGCGGAAAGACTTCCCTTAGGGGGGAAAAAAAGGACAGGTGTACACTCGCGCACACACACACACACACACGCACACATATCCATCCGCACATACACAGACACAAGCAGACATATTTAGGCAAAATATATCTGCTTGTGTCTTTCTGCTCCCGGGATTGGAATGACTCCTTACCCTCTCCCTTAAAACCCACATCCTTTCGTCTTTCTCTCTCCTTCCTGAAGAAGCAACCATCGGTTGCGAAAGCTAATAATTCTGTGTGTGTGTTTGTGTGTTTTGTTCATTGTGCCTGTCTGCCGGCGCTTTCCCGCTTGGTAAATCTTGGAATCTTTGTTTTTAATATATTTTTCCCATGTGGAAGTTTCTTCCATTTTATTTTATTTACATCATATATATATATATATAGTCAACAAACTCATCAAGTTCACTTGTTACTCATGACATTGGCAGCTGCTCAGGAGTGGGGTAGGCACAGTGTGATAATATATTATTTCATCTTCACAACATTTTGATCTTTGCACTTTCTGATCTCCCCCCCCCCAATGTGTTTACAAACATAATCTTTTGTTAGTTGAGCAGGTGCCTAGTAGAAATATTTTTATCTGCTACAATCATACTCAATTTATGAACTTATTTTGTGACTGATCAGTACAAGAAGTTATACTATTTAGCATGTGACATCCCTCTTTTTGGTGCTAAATGTGACTCTCAGATTTACAAGTACTGCTTTCAGCCAGTATCTGAAATTAAAAATAGTACTAATACACATATATGTCGTCAAAGATATCAGTGTCTTACCACTTCAAAAAAATTAAGCACATTTTTTGAAACTAGAGGTCAAGAAAAGAGCAAAGATGAAAACATTATGCTGATTATAAGCAAAATGGACCCAAGCTGAAACTCAGTGCGCAGTTGTGTTAGCAAATAAGAAATATTGTTCAAATTAGTTTTAAATATGCTATTAAAATTTATTTTACTTTCCAGCTTGCATTATAATCTTGTTTTTAAATTTTTAAATGCGACATCTGGGGGTATTTCCAAATCTTTGCCCATAATTGAGATTATCAGCTTTATGTGGAACTGAGATAACTTCACTTAAATAAGGTTATGTATGAAAAAAAAAGCATCACTTTTTACTATTTTGGCATGCCGATGTTCAGAAGTAACAATAAGAAATGTGAAAATAAACTTAGGCACTCTCATCTCAAAAGGTTGTAGGTACGAACACAGAAAACTTTAGGAAAATCAAATAACAATGGCTCAGGACCATGTTCGTCTAGCATTAAATGAAACAAATCTCTAATAAAATTAAACAAATATGACCTCAAAATTATTCCAGCTGGAACTACCCTGGTATATTCTAGGTCTGTCCAGCAGAAAGTGTGTGACACCTGTTAACTTCCATAGAACACCAATCTTCATCATGATAGCAATGTGACAAACAGCACTCAATTATCAATGAGTCTTACAAGCAGTATGAGCACAATCAGAACTTGCAGACTCACTACACCATGTCAGTGACTGGCTCCTGCCCTGATGCATCTAAAGGCTGTGAGTATGATACAAGGCACCAATGAGCTTATGAGTTGGTATGAAGGCTGAACTCACGGGATGCATGACTACCTTGCCATAATAAGAGAAAAATCTCTTTTTACTTACCATTCTGAAGTCTTGTCACATAGTGGCCCATAGGAACAGCAGCACTAGTATCTCTGATCCGTGTTTTCAAATTCTCCAAAACTTCCAAACAGTATTTAAAAGTGGGTCTACTTTCTGCACTGTAGCTAAATGTTTTCTGCATAAGGTCATGCCTAAAAACATAAATATAAGTTTTAAATTAGTTTACCAGCCACTGAAACAGACTAACATAAATTTGTAATAATGGAAAGATAGCTGGTCAAGGCCTTCTATAAGGAATAACATTGACTTTCACCGGAAGAGATTTAAAAAACCATAGGGAACTTAAAAAGGATAGTCAGAAGAATATCTGAACCCCAATTCTCCAAAATGTAAACCTACTGTCTCAACACTGTGCCCCCAGAAAAATGTAAAATAAAATCAATACAATGAATTCTCATTTATAAACTCCAGTGATGCATTATTTCTTATTCACACTGATAGAAATTAAACTCAAGAAACCAGCTGAGTGGCATCCATTCACCTTAATTAACATTTTACAGATCTCATCATGAGGGTGAAACAGACACATATATTTCAGATGAAAACTTCATTGAGGTTGATGGGCTTAACTCCAAAGAATACAGCACAGTTTTACACCAGAAAAATTAACTGTTGTCTCATGGTTATAAGAAGGAAATTCTATGAAAAATGTTGGCACAGTAACAAAAAATCACAGCCATTTTTAAAATGAAAACTAATGTTAATTACATGACAAAGATACACACAAAATATCTAAGGTACAGGAACACACAGAATATCATTCCTCCAGCAAGACAAATACAGATGGTGCTGAGAACTTATCATACATGTACTGTAGCTTCTGTTTATTTTCTAAGTGAAGGAAGTTATTACACATTCTTCATAGTTAGAAAACATGACAGTGCGTTTCATATTCATCAGTGCAGGTGTCCATGTGTAGGTCAAACTAATGGGGAGATCTGATGGAATGTGGTAGATAAAGATACTGAACACAGGTAGCATACAACATATACTAAAAGCCACATGGTTCAGCACAATTAACCAATACATTTTCAAATTTAAGCTGAATGATTTACCCTTAGCAAACTTTTCCATTAAAGAATAAATCAGATCTACAAAGTCATATTAGGTAATTGGAACTCTTTGAAATGGCTCAAAAAAGGACAAATTGTTTTATGTAAAATGCATTCATGAATGGGTACTTGATCAAGCCATCCTGCTTATGGTTTTATAGGTAAATGCCCAGGTGATTAATCTACTAGAAAATATACAACATTTTAGTGACTGATTACAATGATCCAACTCTTATCTCCACTTTTTATGAAAGTGGAACATTAACTGTGGAGATAATCAATCACATTAGCTTCATTTTCTCACTAACGGCAATGGTAATGAGAAGGCATAGGAAATACAACATGAACTCTACACTCCTCAATCAAATTATTAAAGCACTTTATAGTGGATTTCCACAGCCACATTCAAGTGGTTCAAATTCAACTCCCATATGCTGCATTAGAAGTCTGCTGAAATAGCCAATAAGCTGCTGAAAGAACACTGGACTCAAACTTGGCTCAACTTATCACCTGCAGGTGATAGCATTACAAAAGATCCTAGAATGTTTCCAGAGCTGTATCTGTTCCAGTTACGACAACTGGTGTTTGCATCTCCAAAATCCTACAATTTTCAAAGAATTTGTTAATTTTATTATATACAAGAGCTGTAACTGTTGAAATTAATGAACAACACAGCAGTCCCAAATTTTAAGATGACTCAAAGATGTCTCAAGCTGCAACTGAACCTCTCTTTTTACTTTCATGGCTCTGGGAATTCCATAGATGTCTGAAAAAAATCAAGAAAATATTAATTAATTTGTTATTCTCTTTTTCAATTGTTGTTGTTGTGGTCTTCTATACAAAGACTGGTTTGATGCACCTCTCCATGATAGTCTACCTTGCACTGGCCTCTTCATCCCTGCATAACTACTATAACCTACACCCAATGGAACTTGCTTTCTGTATTCAACCCTTGGTATACTTCTACAATTTCTGTCCCCCCCACTTCCTTCCACACTTAATATAATTACAAAACTGCAGAACCACATTTAAAATGCTTCTGTTCTCTTCTAGTCTGAAATGCTTACTCTACACTGTTCACTTCTGTACAAGGCTATGCTCCATACAAAAACCTTCAGAAAAGGTTTCCTACCACTTAAATTTTTATTTAATGTTAAGAAGTTTCTCCTTTTCAGAAACACTTTTCTTGCTATTGTCAGTCTGCATTTTATGTCTTATCTACACTGGTCATCATCAGATCTTTTGCTGCCAATGATCAAAGCTTGTTGAATGCTTTTAGTGTCTCATTTCCTAATATAATTTTATTAACATCACCTGATTTGATTGGATTACTTTCCCTTACACTTGTTTTACTTTTATGAAGAAAAAATTAATTAAAATTTGTGCCACTGCCAGCACTTGAACCTGTGTCTCCTGCTTACTAGGCAGATCTGCTAGCCATTACACCAACATAGCAGTGAAGCTAAAACAACTGCATGGACTATCATACTCCAGTGCCACCCCTAACACAAACTTTGATTCACACCTTTATCCCATTCTTCCCTTCTTAAGTTGTCAGTGTTGTCAAGGATCTCCAGTTTTGGAATAGCACCCAGCTTTGTACGTACTGGGGAAATTCTGCCTGTACCTCAGGTGTAGGTGATATTCATCTTATAGCCTCTGTTCAAGACACAACCCCTTCAAATCTCCATACATTTGTCTTCTGTGTTACTATCTGTTCTGTTCTGTAGGAATCAGCATGGGTTTCGAAAAAGACGGTTGTGTGAAACCCAGCTCGCGCTATTCGTCCACGAGACGCAGAGGGCCATAGACACAGGTTCACAGGTAGATGCCGTGTTTCTTGACTTCCGCAAGGTGTTTGATACTATTCCCCACAGTCGTTTAATGAACAAAGTAAGAGCATATGGACTATCAGACCAATTGTGTGATTGGATTGAAGAGTTCCTAGATAACAGAACGCAGCATGTCATTTTCAATGGAGAGAAGTCTTCCGAAGTAAGAGTGATTTCAGGTGTGCCACAGGGGAGTGTCATAGGACCGTTGCTGTTCACAATATACATAAATGACCTTGTGGATGACATCGGAAGTTCACTGAGGCTTTTTGCAGATGGTGCTGTGGTGTATCGAGAGGTTGTAACAATGGAAAATTGTACTGGAATACAGGAGGATCTGCAGCGAATTGACGCATGGTGCAGGGAATGGCAATTGAATCTCAATGTAGACAAGTGTAATGTGTTGCAAATACATAGAAAGATAGTTCCCTTATCATTTAGCTACTAAATACCAGGTCAGGAATGGAAGCAGTTAATTCCATAAATTATCTGGGAGTATGCATTAGGAGTGATTTAAAATGGAATGATCATATAAAGTTGATCATCGGTAAAGCAGATGCCAGACTGAGATTCATTGGAAGAATCCTAAGGAAATGCAATCCGAAAACAGGGAAGTAGGTTACAGTACGCTTGTTCGCCCACTGCTTGAATACTGCTCAGCAGTGTGTAATCCGTACCAGATAGGATTGATAGAAGAGATAGAGAAGATCCAACAGAGAGCAGCGCACTTGGTCACAGGATCATTTCATAATCGCAAAAGCGTTGTGGAGATGATAGATAAACTCCAGTGGAAGACTCTGCATGAGAGACGCTCAGTAGTTCGGTACGGGCTTTTGTTAAAGTTTCAAGAACATACCTTCACCAAAGAGTCAAGCAGTATATTGCTCCCTCCTACGTATATCTTGCGAAGAGACCATGAGGATAAAATGGCCTCATGTTTTCTTACAGTTCTCTGGAATCCAAAGTGATCTTCAGCACAGTCATCACAGTTTTTCCATTCTTTTGTAATCAGTTCATGTCAGTACTTTGCAACTATAACTCATTAAACTGATGGTGCAATAATATTCATAGCTGACAGCATCTACTCTCTTTGTGATATGAATTATTATATTCCTGTTGCATTTTGAGGATATTTTGTCTTTCTCATATGTCTTACAAACCAGCTATAATAGATCTCAATAATTCTGACAGGAAATCACAAATTCAGTCACATAACTGACACGATATTCCATAAGGACACAATTTCACTACAAACCGCTTGTGTGGTACAATGTCAAAAGCTTTCCGGAAATCCAGAAATACTGAATCTATCTGAAATCCCTTGTCAATAGCACTCAACACTCCATGTGAATAAAGAACTAGTTTTGTTTCACAGGAATGATGTTTTCTAAATCCATGTTGACTGTGTGTCAATAGACCATTTTCTTTGAGGTAATTCATAATGTATGAACACAATATATGTTCCAAAATGCTGCTGCATATCAATGTTAACGATATGGGCCTGTAATTTAGTGGATTACTCCTACTACATTTCTTGAATATTGGTGTGACCTGTGCAACTTTCCAGTCTTTAGCTACGGATCTTTCATCAAGCAAATGGTTGTATATGATTGTTAAGTATGGAGCTAATGCATCAGCATACTCTGAAAGGAACTTAACTGGTATACAGTCTGGACAAGAAGACCTGCTTTTATTAAGTGATTTAAGTTGCTTTACTACTCCGAGGATATTTACTTCTACGTTACTCATGTTGGCAGCTGTTATCAATTCGAATTCTGGTATATTTACTTCGTCTTCTTTTGTTAAGGCATTTTGGAAAGCTGTGTTCAGTAACTCTGCTTTGGCAGCACTGTCTTCAATAGTATCTCCATTGCTATCACACAGAGAAGGTTTCTTGCTGTTAACATACTTCACATACGACCAGAATCTCTTTGGATTTTCTGCCAGGTTTCAAGACAAAGTTTCATTGTGGAAACTGTTATAGGCATCTTGCATTGAAGTCCGCGCTAAATTTTGAGCTTCTGTAAAAGATTGCCAATCTTGAAGATTTTGCGTCTATTTAAATTTGGCATGTTTGTTTCATTGTTTTGGCAACAGTGTTATAACCCATTTTGTGTACCAAGGAGGATCAGCTCTGTCATTTGTTAATTTATTTGGTATAAATCTCTCAATTGCTCCCGATACTATTTCTCTGAATTTAAGCCATATCTGGTCTCCACCTATATTATTAATTTGGAATGAGTGGAAATTGTCTCTCAGCAAGTCAGCCAGCGAATTTTTATCTGATTTTTTGAGTAGGTATATTTTTTGCTTATTTTTCAAGGATTTGGGGATTACAATATTCAATTTCGCTACTCAACCCTGTGTTCACTAATCCCTGAATCGGTTTTGATGTTCGTTATTAATTCAGGATTATTTGATGCTAAGAGGCCAAGTGTGCTTTCACAACCGTTCACTATTTGCGTGGGCTCATGAACTTTCAGAGAATGTGTTTAGCACAATTTCGGATAATTTTTTTATGCGTACTTCCAGAATTAAACATGTATTTTTGCCAACATATCGAGGGTAAATTAAAGTCACTACCAACTGTTATCGTATGAGTCAGGTACATGTTCGAAATCAAACTCAAGTTGTCTTTGAACCTTTCAGCAACTGTATCATCTGAATTGGGAGGTCGGTAAAAGGATCAAATTATTATTTTATTCCAGTTGCCAACAATGACCTCTGCCCATTGCTCTATTTGTGCACAGAGGAAGACACTAGACAATAAGGTAAAAGAGAGACAATGGCAAATAAAACACAAAATAATTTGCAGCAAGAATTATGATTGTTCTAGTGGTAGCATGGAGCCAGCATGAATGAAACTAATATTTCATCAGAGTCAAATGACGCATGGAGTTAGTTATGTGAAATATCTTGGTGATGGAGATTCTAGTGCTTTCAGAGCTGTTGAAGAAAGCAAGCCTGATGGAAATTGATACAACACTGTATAGCTAGAGTGTGTGGGGCACATTCAGAAGAGGATGGGCAGGATACTCCTGAAACTGAAACGAGAACAAAAAGGTATTACACTCAAAGATAGTAAGCCACTGGGTGGGCCACAATGCCTGTCTTACAGAGAGATCTACAATTTGCAAATATATTATGGCAAAGCAATAAGACAAAACAATGGAGATTTTAAGGCAATGCAGAAGGCAGTGTGGGCAATATTTTGTCACAAGTTATCAACTGATGAGAAGCCAGTACATGAATTGTGTGATATATCTTGGTGCAAATATAAGCAGGCAAAAGGGGGAAAATTTTAGATAAAATCGAACTTGCATTTCAAAAAATCAACCAGATAATAAGCTTCAGAATGTACAACACAGTACAATTGTGAATTTGTCATTCCTTTAAGTTTACCCATTGAGATGTTATGAGTTAAAATACAAGAGCTGTGAGGAAACATACACAGAACAAACAGGAAGAAATTTCAAAACAAGATTCAGACAACATCTGAATATCACTTGCATAAAAATGTCTTCATTTATATCACACCTAAAAGAACAAAAACCCACAGGCAGTGATATAACACAAAGCCTGTCAATCCTACACATGACCAAAAAAAGGTAGCACGTTAAATACCTGGGAATAAATATAAATTTCCACATATCTGACAAAACATCCAAATGTTATTTTGAACAAACAGACTGATCTAAAAAACAAAAAAAGTCATCAAAAATTCTACCAATTTTCTCATAAATCTGTAGTGCTGAAATACACTCCTGGAAATTGAAATAAGAACACCGTGAATTCATTGTCCCAGGAAGGGGAAACTTTATTGACACATACCTGGGGTCAGATACATCACATGATCACACTGACAGAACCACAGGCACATAGACACAGGCAACAGTGCATGCACAATGTCGGCATTAGTACAGTGTATATCCACCTTTCACAGCAATGCAGGCTACTATTCTCCCATGGAGACAATTGTAGAGATGCTGGATGTAGTCCTGTGGAACGGCTTGCCATGCCATTTCCACCTGGCACCTCAGTTGGACCAGCGTTCGTGCTGGACATGCAGACCGCGTGAGTCCCAAACATGCTCAATGGGGGACAGATCCGGAGATCTTGCGGGCCAGGGTAGTTGACTTACACCTTCTAGAGCACGTTGGGTGGCACGGGATACATGCGGACGTGCATTGTCCTTTTGGAACAGCAAGTTCCCTTGCCAGTCTAGGAATGGTAGAACAATGGGTTCGATGACGGTTTGGATGTACCGTGCACTATTCAGTGTCCCCTCGACGATCACCAGAGGTGTACGGCCAGTGTAGGAGATTGCTCCCCACACCATGATGCCGGGTGTTGGCCCTATGTGCCTCGGTCGTATGCAGTCCTGATTGTGGCACTCACCTGCACGGCGCCAAACACGCATACGACCATCATTGGCACCAAGGCAGAAGCGACTCTCATCGCTGAAGACGACACGTCTCCATTCGTCCCTCCATTCACGCCTGTCGCGACACCACTGGAGGCGGGCTGCACGATGTTGGGACGTGAGCGGAAGACGGCTTAACGGTGTGCGGGACCGTAGCCCAGCTTCATGGAGATGGTTGCGAATGGTTCTCGCCGATACCCCAGGAGAAACAGTGTCCCTAATTTGCTGGGAAGTGGCAGTGCGGTCCCCTACGGCACTGCGTAGGATCCTACGGTCTTGGCGTGCATTCATGCGTCACTGCGGTCCGGTCCCAGGTCGACGGGCACGTGCACCTTCCGCCGACCACTGGCGACAACATCGATGTACTGTGGAGACCTCACGCCCCACGTGTTGAGCAATTCGGCGGTACGTCCACCCGGCCTCCCACATGCCCACTATATGCCCTCGCTCAAAGTCCGTCAGCTGCACATACGGTTCACGTCCACGCTGTCGCGGCATGCTACCAGTGTTAAAGACTGCGATGGAGCTCCGTATGCCACGGCAAACTGGCTGACACTGATGGCGGCGGTGCACAAATGCTGCACAGCTAGCGCCATTCGACGGCCAACACCGCGGTTCCTGGTGTGTCTGCTGTGCCGTGCGTGTGATCATTGCTTGTACAGCCCTCTCTCAGTGTCCGGAGCAAGTATGGTGGGTCTGACACACCGGTGTCAATGTGTTCTTTTTTCCATTTCCAGGAGTGTACATTCCTTTGTTCAGAAATTTTGTGATACACTTTAGAAATGAAATTATATAATGTATGACATAAACAACTCAATCAATGTCTTGGATCTTAAGCACATTTCCATTGACAAATTCACGTACATATATTACTAAATTAAAGTCTCCCACTGAAGGTTAGGCACAGGTATGGTTGTAAAGGATTTTGATATAGTTTACACTAATAGATATACTGATCAAAATGAAAGTTTGTGTACATAATTTATTACCACTACACTGTACAAGTCACCTAGCCATAGATATTTAGTGCTACCCACATGAAGCTGGGCAGGTAGCTAGTAATATCCTAATTTAATATGCTCTATTGAGGATAAGGGGAGAACTCCCTCTCTTCCTGATGTCCAAGTGACCTACCTTTCCTTTTCACCGTCCCTAACCTAACCTCTCTGCTTCCCAAGGAAGGACCTCTTAGTGCCTCAAACTACGATACCCTCTCTTCCTGATGTCCAAGTGACCTACCTTTCCTTTTCACCGTCCCTAACCTAACCTCTCTGCTTCCCAAGGAAGGACCTCTTAGTGCCTCAAACTACGATAGTGTATGTACATTTATAAGTGTTATTCTTTAAGAAGTTGATTAAATACTAAGCAGACAGTAGCACAAAAACAGTAGTTATTTAATATGGCAAAGGAAGCAATAGCTCTGGCTGTAATCCTCTGCTGGGTGCTGCCTACTGTTCTCAATTTCTAGAATTATTTCAAAAGAAACAATTGCAAATGTAAGAGCTGCTGTTGTGAATTGCATTACTGTAATTTTGTGTGTGAACTCAGATTTTGCAGTTTTCTGTAATTCTGCTACAAATATGTCATGTTTTCTAAGTGAGCAAGGCATTTTGGAAGCTCAAGAGGAAGAATTCAATGATTCTGGATCAGAGGGAGAAATATCTGAGTGGAAATAGTCTGAAAGATTCATGTTCAGGTAAACTGCAGTCTGCTACAACTTTTCATCACTAATATGATACACACTGCTGCTGAACTTACATTTTAGCTTTGTTTCATTTGTTTTAATCTCTTCATTTTTTACAGAGAAATCTCATGAGAAAGTAGAATCTAACACAGATTTCTAAGATTTGTTTGGAGAGGATGAAACAATTTACTGGCAAAACAAGCATGAAATAAACAAACTAGTATCACCTTGATTGCTACATTCCTCTCTGCATGCAAGAATACTTGAGACATTTCCATACAAAAGAGAATTCTATTCATAATTGTTCAGTAACTCAGTTTGCACTTTTTTGTAACGATTTGGGTTGATACGGGAGGAAGAGACCAAACAGTGAGGTCATTAGTATCATTGGATTAGGGAAGGATGGGAGAGGAAGCCGGCCATGCCCTTTCTAAGGAACCATCCCGGCATTTGCCTGAAGTGACTTAGGGAAATCACGGAAAACCTAAATCAGGATGGCAGGATGTGGGATTGAACTGTTGTCCTCCAGAATGCGAGTCCAGTGGGCTAACCACTGCGCCACCTTGCTCGGTTTTGTAAGGATTATTATACTCATGATTATACTGATTATTTTAAAATTTGTAATCTATCAAAGAACTAAAGTAAATATGAAAAATAAACCTTGGAGCCTGGTCTTTTTTAATACTGGTATGTATTACCCTTTACGATATATCAAAAATATGTGTGCCAGAAACACTTTAAATAATGGCATAAATAACTGGTTTTCTAGGCCGAAAATTCTTCTAAGTGCCTCAAATTCAAAGAGTAAAACAGTCTACTTTTTGTTCATGTATACCTTGAGTCACTTTCATTGAGAAGAACAAGAGAAGTCATATCAAGAGAAATGTTTACAATACACATCATGACTCAGATTTGAACATGGATCTCCTACTTAGAATGAATAGTCTCCTTAACCAGTTACACCATTTAAGCACAACTTCACATGCTGGAGGCAAATATGGTGGCTTAGTTGGTAACTGAGACAGCTCTTTATAAGGTGAAGCTGTAGGTTTTTATCATGGCCTGACACAATTTTATATTTCTCACAGCATGCTTATTGTATTGTAGAGTTCACACTTCTGAATGTATTTTACTAACATCAGTTTATGTCACTGCTTTCCCATAATTTCTTCCCCATTGATTCTATTAATTTAATTTAAGTAAATGTGAATCAGTAAATAAATGTGTCTCACTGTGACTAAATTAGAAATCTTTAGAGCTGTCAGTAGCCTTGGGACTGGTATAATCAAACAAATTAATTTCCTATACTGATGGAATAAAGCATTGCCTTCAGAGAGGAATGCACATGAGATATAACTGATTAAAAATTAAATAATATTTGTGGCAAAAAACTTACATTACTGAAAAAAAACTTGTTCTGTGACTAATTTTGAGTGATACACTAATAATACAATAACACTGTCAGATTCCTGGTCCTGGGCAACAGGAGGAAAAAAGACTGAATAAGATGTAATAAAGACTTTTGTTCTTGGCTTACATAAATTTGGATATTGGATGTTGGATAATGAAGGACTGTTCAAAAATTGTAGTATTTGCCACTGGCACAAGTATACAGATAGAAATCCAAACATATCCATAATATGCAGAGCCAGGAGAATAGTTTACAACTGGTTAATGACAATATTACAAATACTGACATTATGCAATTCCAAACAAATAAAAATTACGTACAGCTAACACAGGTTGAGATCAAGGAGCATACTGGATGTTCTTAGGCATCCAAATGGATATTTAACTGAGGTAGCACCAGAATGTGCATGAGTAACTAAAAAAACTTGGTCCTACCTGATTTGCATTTAGAATTCTCTTTCATTATATTAACTATTAGAGGCACTTGCTAGCATACTTTGCTAGCAAGGCAGCTAAGACTGAAAAACTATTTATTCTAGAGAAGCATACAATGAGAATATTGTGTATAGTTGACAGCCAAATATTTTGCATAAGGATCTGGAGATTCTCACACTTACATATCAATATATTTACTCCCTAATGCTATTTGCTATTTAGTATAAACTATGCTATAATACTAGAAGTAAAAATAATTTCTATATAGGTTTTGTATCTCTGTCTAGTGTTTAGAATGATGTTTTGTATTTTTGTGCAAGAATATATGTTGCTGGTAGACATCATGCAGGAAACTGAATATCATCAGATATTCAAAAACAATGTCACAGAATACCTTATTAGTCCTACTTTGATGTATCAGGATACTTAGACTCTGGGGTGTAAAGTTCACATATCTCTAATGCTTATATTGAACAGATTTTGACTTGGCCTGTATAGGGACAGCTGATAGTGTTCTCAACAAAGTTAGTTAATTGCTTCAGTTGAAGTTTTAGATCAATAGAGAATCTGAGTATTGTCAAAGGGGTGCACTGGCTTTTTCCTTCAAAGTACTGTAGCTGTTTTTCTCCCTATATAAAGTAACCTGAAAGTACTTATCATGATTACCAATGTATGTAGATTAGCACTAGTCACAATTTGCTGTTAACACACTCCATACAAGTTTCCTGCAATGACTACATCTTCGTATTAATGTATAATTTCACTTGTTCTATGCCACTAAAGGCTGCAGTCCATGATGGGATTCACAGAAGACAATGGATGAGTGAATGAGAGTGAGTAAATGATCATCAAAATATAATGTCGCAGCTGTGCTCTTGCATCATGATGCAGGAAGTTTGGAGAACGTTATTGTGCATGCATCAATGGCCGAGGATATGCAGATCAGTTTTTCACCAACTGTAAAGGAGGTTCTAATGATAGGAAAAACGAGCATGAAATTCCAGTTTGTTACTGATCAAAATAAAATGTTGACCCTTTTCAGTCCCAGAACACATCTGACAGAATATGGCTCAAAGATTGCATTGCTATGTATAGTCCTCAAGTATACATAATTATGGGATCCATTTCATGCCAGCCTTCCGTAATTTTAATGGTGATGCCCTTCCTAACTTCCTTATGGGCTCCCATCTCTATTTTGGCTTCCAGAAAGTGGTCCATTTTCAGATCACAACCAGCCAATCACTGAAGTACATGCAGCTTGATTGTGTATAGCCTTTTTACATGGCATTGTGTTCTGTTGTGGTCAACACATTATCAAAGTTTCTTTTCTTCATCTGGATTGGCCCCAACATAGCAAAAGCCATGAAACTGGCCTGACCATCAATATGCTACAGTTTACGTCACATCAGTTCACTGACATTTGAACACAAAACTGCATAAACCACATGATGATAGCCCTTTGGTAAAGTTCAGAAGATGGAGTGGACTTTCAAGGTGCATGTGCTAAATGCATACAAAAGGTCACCAACAGAGCCTGCTGCTCTTTTATGAGTGCATGTAGTGTTATGCTGGCAGTTTTACAGATGTGCTCCATAGGTGACCTAACTGCAACATACACTACCTACTATAGCTAGTTACCTCAGGACCTCTGCAAACTCGACCACATATCGATCACCCCCATTGACATATCCTGGGGTTGCACATTTGGGCATGAACCAGCATGGTTGCCTGCAACCATGGGAACTTGAACAGCTCTCTGCTGAGGATGGCCAACTGTCCCATCACCTGAATTGACTTTGCCTCATGATGCTACTTCTGTAACCACCACCACTGGCCACTGACCACTGTAAGATGGCTAACGTATTGGTTGTACCTTCATCACCATTACCATCACTCTGCATCTTCAGGCCTCTACCAGTGTTAATAAACCCACCATTCTCACTCTAGATCACAGGATTCCCATGGACCTGGACTCTTTCTGGATACTAGAGTCAATCTTCTGAGCTCTGCTTCACTGCTGGCTACTGCAGAAGGCTCTATGCTGTTGATGCCTGCAACTAATGTATAGTAATTGATGCTCCCTCTGCTGAATGTTGGAATGGAGGAAGAGACATATCCAAATCTGGGAAGATTTTTCTCACAACTGAGTGGGATGCCTTTAGCCATTTTTTACACTTTTGTAATATATGGCACAAATCCAGGTGTCTCCATCTGTATGTATCCCTCTTTGGGAGGGGGGATGAATATGGCATAATGGTCCTATACCAGAGATGAAGCAATAGTGCCTTGAGAGATAATAAATGCATGCTAGACATAGGAAGCACCTTAGTTTCACAATTAACACAAAGCAATCCCCAACACACTACTGATGTGTCATATGCAAACATACCATTGACAAACCCAGTGGGATAAAGAAGTGACAGCAGTGCATGCACTCCTGTGTTGTTTGTGCGCCACAGAGACCACACATGAAATGACTATTTTGTGAAAAAATAATACTACATAACAACTCACAATTCATCAGGACAGCTGTTAGGTCTTCCAAGTCGTCCACCATTTCTCACATAATGTAGCACTTCCAGGTTTGTTCTTGCTGGATATGGCTGTTGACCAAAAGTCATTATTTCCCATGTCAGTACACCAAAAGACCAGACATCAGACTGAGTCGTGAACACACCATCCACTAGAGACTCTGGTGCCATCCACCTGAAATTTATAATTTAAGAAGATGCTCTTATATACATCATGTCAAGCACTAAATGGTAGTTGACTACTTTATGTTTGCATCAGAAGAGCGCAATGGAAATTCTGAAATGTAATGGACACCGTTAATACAAAAATATTTTTATTTTGTTCCTTTTAAGAAATGGTAACATACACCTGCATACAGTGTTGGTATTTTAATTCTAAAGTGTGATATTTGTAGGGCTGTGAAAAATTAACATCAGAAATCCTAATTGTATGCTGATATAGTGTGATTTGTTTCAGTGCAATAGCCAACCCTATTATATGAATGTTCTTGTGTAAACAATTGGTAATCTAGTTAAAATCTATATAAAATGATCTCAACACAGGTGCAAAGATGCCACATTTGACTCATATAAAGCTCTATTTAAGATATCTGGCATTCTTTCTTTATCATGTCTCTACATTGTTGGAACCCTCATATTCTTTAAAATAAATGCAACAGGTCAGGGCAGTAGATTGCAAATAAATAAATAAATAAATAAATAAAAATAAAACAAAATACAATAAAAAGAAGAAAAAAGAAACTATAATATTTGTGATCACGTTCTTACAGTGATACTGGATTTGTCATTATAATACAACTCAAATAAATAGTCAAAATTGTACATACAAAATATTTAATTATGCTTTAAGAAGATGGAGTGGTGGTTAGCTGTGGACTTCATGAAGGAACCAAGCCATTTTCCTGAAATGAGTTATGAGAATCATGGAATAACTAAATCAGGATGGCCAGACATCCTCCTGAATATGAGCCCAATGTCTGAACAACTGCACTGAGCTTTGTACACTGTTCTTCAACATCCTGTACAAGTTCTGTAAAATAACACAGTCTTACTCTTCATTGCTGTAAAAGTGTCAGATCTTTGCTTGGAAAGTTGGAGCAAAATCAAATCACTCATGCATGGTTGGAACTGAAAGAATGCCACAATCTCAACTATTCTAGATTGTTGCCTTCAGTATGGATGAAACAAATGTTAAATTTCTCTATATATACCTTTTACACCCAGGTACAATGATAAAATAAGATAAATGGAGGAACAAATATACCAACGTCTTGCATTTACTGACAGAAAATACCACATGGATGGTAAACGACTGCACCCATTAGACATTAACTTGTCAACAGAAATAGACCAAGCATCTGTATAAAGCATATTTACGATATCCACTGACACTCCATTTGTCTGTTCTAGATCTTATTTTAGTGCTTCATTCAGTTTTGCACAAGTCACCAGCAAATTTTAGAAATGATTATTATTTGCATATGTTTACTTTTGTGAAGTGATTCATGGAGAGTTTACTTCACGTTTAATCACAGTTTTCCTACGAATTCTACAATCTGATACTAATAAAAAAATTACTGACATCAAAAACATACAATATTGTGGAAATTATCACAAATATGAAGAAAATATTCTCTGTAGTCATATATTCACCATCCTATTACTAAAGCATTGAATCCACGAACACCTATTTGATGACAGAAAGTAGTTTGAAATTGTCAAACAAAATGTGAGTGGCATAACATAACAATACAACCAAATACTTAAATAATATTAATAACTTAGTTCATATTTTACTTGGTCAGATTAAATAATAATAAAAAGGGCACTTGAAAAGATTAAAAGCTTTCATTTATGTGTTTTGTTACTTACCGAACAGGCAACAGACCTTCACCCTCTTTCCGATAATAATCATTCTTGTATATATCTCTTGCAAGACCAAAATCACCAATTTTTACAATTCTTGTCTGAGGATCATTAGATGATACAAGGCAGTTGCGGCAAGCAAGATCTCGATGAACAAAATGCATCTCTTCTAAATATCTGCATCCCTTTGCCACGTCAACACACATGGCAATCAGGTCAAACAATGTAAGAGCATTGCTGGAATGCTAAAATAAAGATATTTGTAAGCACTTTTTGGGAATGTCCATTTAAGCATCACATGTGCAAAATTAAATTGGAAGTTGACAAAGTTATACAAAAATCCACAATAATATGAACAGAAATTAGTTTTCAGTGCATGTGATACATCACCAGCTTTACAGGTATCTTTATGCAATATGCTGTGCAGTGAAGGTGGCCACAAGAGTGTGACTCACATAACAAGGAGAGAGATTAAGGAAGGGCCACATGAATTCAACACACTGCTACAGCAGCATTATGTTGTAAACAATGGATGGAGCAGCAGCAAAATGTTTTTACTTTTGGCCCACTTTCAGGGCACCATTCTAGAAAACTAGCCTTGGCAGTGGATATGGTTGGCGAGTTTCCTAATGAGAATAACACTTATTTTATGGTTCCGTATCTCAAAAAATGGTACCAACACAGAATCATGTTGTCTGTCAGTCTATATGTCTGTTAAGATCCCTTTTCTCAGGCACAAAGAGATGTATCAAATTGAAATTTATGCTACATACTAAGGTTTACAGTTCCTTGGTGAAAAATTTAAGCATTTATGTCAGTGTAATCAAAATATGTCACATACTTCAATTGCCACAAATTCATTCATCAAAACCTACAGGATACTTTCCATTGATGCACAAGTAAAGGAAAAAAATTGTAACTATATAACATAAGAAAGATTTTTTTTTTTTTTTTTTTTAAATCTGTCTGTCTGTCCATCTGTTAAGACCCCTTTTTCTCATGAATACGTAGAGGTATCAAACTGAAATTTGTGTCAAATACTAAGGTCTGTGGTCCCTTGACAGTGTAAATAATTTAAGATTCTAAGCCAATGCAATCAAAAGATATGGCTATATGTGTCACCTATTTTGATACTCGCAAGTTCACCCACCAAAACCTACAAATGAACTATCTGTATACATGTCAATTCTGGTGGTACAGCTGTAAAGTGTGCACCTTGAAACTGAGAGGTGGCAGGACTGAATCATGGTCAGACCATAGATTTTTCAATCTTCATTTTAACCTTGATTTTGCCTCTCAATGATCTGAGGAGTTGCCAGAATCAATACGTGGTTCAGACTCCATGTTAAACTGTATGGCCCATTTCCCGGGTTGGTTAACTGGGGTAGGTTAAGGATACACAAGTTGTCAAAGTGGTGTCCAATAGAAAGACTTGCATCAGGTCACTGAGCTGCATGAAATAATTATTAATATTACTATTTATATCCATAATTAAGCTTATAGGGAATACAAAGGGTGTGAGTACTGCTAGTACTTTTCGAGCTTGCTTGTACATCAGTTCAGCATGCAAATAATTATAAAGATGGTCACCAGTAAGCTGTGGTTCAGCATTAGGTGCGATCCTATGACTTTTGAAGTAAAAATATGGGAGAACTAACACTGAAAAAAAATCAAGCTGTGGGAGGAAACTTTAACAGTTTAAGTTACTCATGAATCTGAATGATGGTGTCACCAGTGACTATCAGACTACTAAGAGAGGGTAGCCTTGGGACTCCAGAAATTATATGTGTAGTTATTTCACTGAAATGATAAGCATATGGTAAAGTCATTCTGGTTTCCAGTGCAGTACTTCTGATCCTTCATTGACAATAATCATGAGGGTTGTGTGGTTTATCACTTGCTAAGACATGATACACATGTCTCATATGATGCTGTTGATAAAATTTAGATTGACTTGCTGATGAGGTAAACACTTATGAGTTTGACATTAGTTAGCTGTTACGTGAGGAAGTGCTAATTATTAGAAAGTGATGTCATTATATGAGGAATAGTCATAAAGCCTTAGAAACATAAAGTTACATGTTTAAATTATGGTTTGTCGGCTGGTGCACACTGAAATCTCTGAGACATTGTACCATAGTAAGACTCCAGAGGAGCAAAACAAAATGGAACAGCTCAATGATAAAGAAGAATCCCATATGGTAATTTGTTTTCCACATTTAATGGAACAATGCTGCAACAATCAGTGTTGAGATTGTGGCAGTGTATGGCAACAATGCATTCTAGAACACAGTAGCTATGTGGTACAGATGTTTCCCACAAGGTCAAACAAATCTGAATGATGGAGGAGGAAGCAGCAGACCACCTCTCTGTGAGAAACCAGGAATTTTATGAGGTGCAGAGGCCTCAGTACTTGAAGAAAGGCCTATCACAATCAAGGCGATAGTGGGAGAAGTTAAAATTGGTCATGGTTCAATTTCAAACAATATCGTGCATGATATTTTGGACAAGACTCTCTCCACTCACTGGATTCTGTGGCTGCTCACATCCATTCGAATAGTCCACTAAACTGTTTCTTTGGGTTTTCAAGGTTGACTTGATACCCCATATTCTCGTAACATGGTATCCTGTGACTTATTCCTGCTTCCTCAGATGAAGAAACCATGGTATGGCAAGTGTTTCCAGAATGGCTATGAGATGCTCTTCTAGGTGAAGCATTTCTTGAGTAGCCAAAATGCAGACTTCTACAATGAAGGTCCCCACCAAATTGTCCATAGTTGGGAAAAAAGTGTCACATTGAAAGGTGAAGATATAGAGAAGTCCTAACACCATAACAAACTTATATGGTTGCATCTAGATTTCTCACGAGATGATAATTAAAAATTTATAACTATCCCTCGCATGTGAGGTATATTAGTACAGATGGAGCTCGACGAGCAGTAACAAATGAGGTATGATGAGAAAGAGGAAAAGAGACAGTTTTTAGGCAATCCAGGAGGTTTGTCTTACATTAAGGTATAGTTGTATAACTAAAGTTACTACACTACTGGTCATTAAAATTGCTACACCCTGAAGATGACGTCCTACAGACACAAAATTTAGCTAACAGGAATAAGATGCTGTGATATGCAAATGATTAGCTTTTCAGGGCATTCACACAAGGTTGGCGCCGGTGGCAACACCTACAACGTGCTGACATGAGGAAAGTTTCCAACCAATTTCTCATACACAAACAGCAGTTGACCGGCGTTGCCTGGTGAAACATTGTGATGCTCGTGTAGGGAGGAGAAATGTGTACCATCATGTTTCTGACTTTGATAAAGGTCGGATTGGAGCCTAAGGTTTATCGTATTGTGACATTGCTGCTTGCTTTGGTCGAGATCCAATGACTTAGCAGAATATGGAATTGGTGGGTTCAGGAGGGTAATACGGAATGCCGTGCTGGATCCCAACAGCCTTGTATCACTAGTAGTCGAGATGACAGGCATCTTATCCGCATGGCTGTAACAGATCGTGCAGCCATGTCTTGATCCCTGAGTCAACAGATGGGGACATTTGCAAGCCAACAACAATCTGCATGAACAGTTTGACGACGATTGCAGCAGCAGGGACTATCCCCTTGGAGACCATGGCTGCGGTTACCCTTGACACTGCATAACAGACAGGAGCGCCTGCGATGGTGTACTCAACGATGAACCTGGGTACACGTATGGCAAAACATCATTTTTTCAGATGAATCCAGGTTCTGTTTACAGTATCATGATGATCACATCCGTGATTGGTGACATCATGGTGAATGCACATTGTAAGCATGTATTCGTCATCACCATACTGGCGTATCACCCAGCGTGATGGTATGGGGTGCCATTGGTTACAAGTCTCGGTCACCTCTTGTTCACATTGACGGCACTTTGAACAGTGGATGTTACATTTCAGATGTGTGACAACCCGTGACTCTACTCTTCATTCGATCCCTGTGAAACTCTACATGTCAGCAGGATAATGCACGACCACATGTTGCATGTCCTGTACGGTCCTTTCTGGATACAGAAAATGTTCGACTGCTGCCCTGGCCAGCTCATTCTCCAGATCTCTCACTAATTGGAAATGTCTGGTCAATGGTGGCCGAGCAATTGGCTCGTCACAATATGCCAGTCACTACTCTTGATGAACTGTGGTATCGTGTTGAAGCTGCATGGGCAGCTGTACCTGAAACGCTATCCAAGCTCTGTTCGACTCAATGCCCAGGCATATCAAGGCCGTTATTACAGCCAGAGGTGGTTGCTCTGGGTACTGATTTCTCAGAATCTATGCACCTGAACTGGGTGAAAATGTAATCACATGTCAGTTCTAGTATAATATATTTGTCCAATGAAAACCTGTTCATCATCTGCATTTCTTCTTGGTGTAGCAATTTTAATGGCCAGTAGTCTAGGAGAAGATGTGAAAATCTGAGTAAGTATGAGCTTTATTGGCAACACATGCTTGGTTGTCACAAATCCTTGGCCTCTAAAGATATATACTCTAATTTTTCATGACATTTCCTTTTTTCTGACATATTTCCATTACTTTCCCACCTCCACACTTCTTACTAGGCTTTGTTTGCCTAGTAGTTTTCTTACTTATTATTCTTTTCATTTTTGGCTTCTTCTAGTGCCTGCTCCATTACAATTTTTATTTCTCCTTATGCGTGCCTGCTTTTCTTCATCTGCCTCTGAATTGCACTTCCAAATTTTTGCTTTCCTTATCACTTAAATATTTACTGACTACTCTGAAACAGTGTCTTTATTTAACAGTTCTGTTACTTGATCTCTCCTGCTCTTTGATATCTACTGGTTTTGTGTAGCTGTGACTCTCTCAATCTAAAGTTGACAGAGACATTTTCTAACCATTACCAGTAAGTTGATAGAGACATTTTAAATCATTGTCAGTACCTGTTTCTTCTCTCTTGTACATTTTTTAATGGACGTATGTGATGAGATATAAATCAGTTTAATGTGAATTTCACCTCTGAGATCACACTGTGTTTAAGAAAAATCAAGCTACACCTTGGCTGAGTTCCACAGTAAACTGTAGGTGCTTCTACACTTGGAAGTTGGTTCATGGGCCAGCAAGAGACAAGAGCATATCATTTGCAACAGGCCTATGCTTATTATGGTACAATGCCAATCAAACCAACTTTCATGATGATGATGCCATAACTTTGTATGTGTTAACAATTGTGAAAATTTCAACATAAAGACTAAAATGAACATTATAGTAGACACACATTATTATAAAAACATTATGAGGATTACAGAACTGTGCATGATCTCGTTTTAAGTTTTCATTTATGTAAGGTCTAAAATCTTATAAAGTACATTCATAAGCTACACACATCATGGAATGGAATAAAAAAGAATCTGGATATGTTCCTCAGAAATGTCCACACAATTTGTATGCGAGCCCACAAGGCATCAGTAAGGATCACTGTAGGATTGTTGCTGACAAACTAGGTCCTTGTAAACTTCAGTGAGTGATGTGACATGCAAATGTGGAGGTCATGGATGCAGTGGTACTCAATATTCATCAGAGAACATTTCAACATTTTATTGGGTATTTTCCTGCAAAAATTTAACTAGTTGAGTTTACTGAAAGAGGAGCAGTGTCTCGAGTTTTGAAATCTCTCTGATATAGTGGCTGCTGCAGAAATTGTTCTCAATGCATAGAAATCAAGGGCGCATGTTGAATTCAGTGGCAAACATGCATCACACTTGGTGGCTGTTATGCTACTCAACAATGAAACCAGCCTCTCTGTGGTCAGCATGATAGTAGACAATCACTGTAGGACAAGTTGAAGTAGGCCAATCCAAAATTATTAGATTTTTACCCTCAGTATGGACCAGTTGCATTCAAATACCCATAGAGTATGATATGCTTGTGTTCTCTAAACAAAAAAGGCTTGCACAACTGGATGTGAGTCTCCAGTCCAGATCATGGGATATATCATTGCATGTAATGATTTTTCTGTACCTTTCACTTCATTCCTGAAGCTAAGAAGTTAGAAACTTTTAAGGACAATCTGTATAGCTCCCTAATGAAGTGATTCTATGGAAACTGATACCAAGGAGGAGCCTACAGTACATTTAATATGGGAAAATGTACATGCTATTCAGTTATTTATATTATTTTGAAACAACAAAACATCATCAACTCAGTTATGGAAAACATCAGATTACTGTAATAAAAGAATTGTGCACTCTTCAACAAATGTGCATGAAAACAAACTAGTATCACGGATTTAACCATAAACTACATACAACATTAAAAATAAATATGAATCTACAATAGATATCATCTGCAAAATACTTTAGAATGTTTTAATAATTTGTTTGACATTACAACAGTGACATAAAGTAAAACATTTCAGTCCACAACTTACAATATTGGATCGACTGATCCTAAGGTAACTCAACAGGTCACCACATTCCATTAATTCCATGATGATAAAATTAGGATCATTGTCTAAGCATACACCCAAGAGCTGTAGAATATGATCATGCTTAAAATTGCTCATCAGTTGTGCTTCTTTCAAAAATTCTGCTTTCTCTTCTTCATTAGCTCCTTTCCGCAATGTCTGGAGCAGATTAAAATTAAGGTTGTTAGATTTTAATGGAAATGATAGTAAATCATCACAGCAACAAATTCAAAGTAATATTCCAGTACACAACCTGTAATGGTCTTCACAAAATAACAGAACATGTTGCACTGGGTGGAATAACTTACTCCTTCCCACATTACTCATGCAAAAGCATTTCAATATAGTGACTAAAGTACATATCATCAAACAGAAAAGAATGGAAGTGAAAAGGAGAATCACAGAAATGTAAACTATGTGTTTTAAGTATCATACTATAATAGGAAAACAGCACACATAGGCCAAAAAAATTAGCTATAGTAAAAGGAAGAAAGGTCCAAATTTTCCAAGAGTAATAATGGAAGGAAGTGGCACTAAATTGTTATCAAAAGTATGGAAAAATAACTAATTCAAGAAATGAGAAATGTGAGATACTATTTTAGGTTATGTACATACTACAATAAATTTTCTGCATATTCACTATGTATAATTATGGTTTTTTGTCCTGGCTGTTAAAGAATGCTAAATTAATAGAAAAGAGACATCTCATCTTTAGAAATTGTTGAATAGTAGCAGCATAGTTTACTGTTTCCATTCATAAACATGATGCAGTTCAGATAAAGACCTTCACCAAATGCATTTGAGATACACAGTGAAGAAGAATACTACATTCATCATGATATATGTGTAACACAAGATGTGGTCTCATGTTGAATACATAAATTATTAAACAAGGTTTACCTTCTTCACCTCTAAAAACAAAATTAACATAACTGCAGACACATTTAAAGTACAAATTAAACTTCAAATAGAAGTATCACAAAAATATTTTTTGGAAAAACATATTATTTCATTTTATTTCAAACAAAAATATTTCTTTACAAACCTTGATAGCAATTCTTGTTATAATTCCTCCTGAGTTTTCCAAGTCTTTTGCATTCCCTTCAAAAACTTCTCCAAATGCACCACTCCCCAAAAACTTTGTAAGAGTAATTTGATCTCTTCTGATATGAGGCAAAAGTGCAAGATCCTCTTCAGTTGGAATGTAATTTGCTGAATACAGAGCATTACTGTTCTGAATAAAGTTCCCTCTTCGAGGTAGTTCTCTTAGGGTTGCTAGCTCAACATCAAGACGTCGATTGCTTGGATATGCTGCAGCTTGAAGATGTTTCTTTTCCTTCACTTGACGTCGCAAGACTAAAAATTAACATTTTACAAATGACTATTTAGAATAAAATAGATCAGTTGTCATCAGGTACTGGTCAAATCAGAATAAAATTTTCTAATCTCTACTGCTTTGAGAGCCAAAATAGCTAATGTGAGACAGTGTGATCATCCACTGCCTACAGGCAGTAAATTTAAGTTCTGGTGATAAAAGGGAGAGAAGAGTTTGTGGTATGTATTTCCTGATCGCCAGACTTTGTAGCAACAATCTGGATTGAATTTGAAACCTCTTCAACTGTCTTGTTACTATTCATCACAATATGTATCCACGGAATTCAGAAAAAAATAGATAAAAACAAGATAAAAAATGATATGTAATATTGTTGACAGTTATCATTGGATTTCAACATCTAGCTCAGAGGCCTTTTAGGGTTATTTAAGTGTAGTAGGATATGTGCTGGCAATGCGTTTCACCTCATCTCTTCTCTCTCTCCAAAATCGTCATCAGCAACAATACAAATATACTACACTCTGCACACACTTATCATGAGTATCTGCACTAAACAGTTATGCTAACAATATGTGATACACAAGCTGCCAAAATGGCTTAAACTACATAATTTTGCACAATGCTGTGAATCTCAAGAATAAATACATAAATTGAATGCAAATTATTAGATGGATGTCAAGACTTACCACATACAGTTATTAATATGACAATAGCAGTAATACATAGTAAAGCCACAGGAATTGATATCCCAAGCACAAGTCCAGTATCTGGTTCATTTGCAAGCATTGCTGCCTCTGCCAAGTCAAATGGTTCACTCACTTCACTGTATTCACTCCATCCATATACATTCTTTGAACGAACACGGAATACATATCTAAAACTTGGACTAAGGTCCGAAATAATCCAATAATTGTCTGTAACCCAGAAAAGAGCACATATTATAATAATAGCAAGAGAAGTACTAATATCAGTGAGAAGAAATAAGATACAGTGAATATTTTACATCTATTACATAAAATTCAGCATCATCTGAATATTTGGTGTCAGTTACTTATGGATCTTTAACAATTAATTAAATGAATTAAAATTTTGTTCATTAAATTATCTTCAGCAACATAAAACATAAGTACTAGAAATTTATTCCCACATGTACGCATCATGAGAGTGTGCCTCATTAATCTGACTGGGAGAGAATACTTGTTAAACAACCTGGGTCCATCTGGCTGTGGGTGGTGGCACTCTGTGAGGGCCCCTGCCTAAGGTTACAGTTGAAACCTAATCAGTGGCGTCAAAGGTAGAAGAGGAGTTTTATTTCACAATTGTAGAGAGAATGCAAGACCCTCTCAGAGAAACCCTTTCAGCATCTACTCTGAATGCTATCAATACCCCAGGTGGTAACCAATCCACCACTGCCCACAGTAGCACCACAAGCAGACTATCGGGTTCTAAGGAGTTTTGCCTACCAAGAAAACAGAGGGAGTCGGAGACGACTGGCAAACTTTCTACCAAAGTGAAGACATACATAACAACATTATGAATGTCAGTACAGTAATCAGAACAGGGAAACTATATGAATTAGAAAAGGTGCCTGACAAACAAAAGATCCTGATGTTGAAAATTCAAGAGACCCGCATAATAGACAACAACACTATAGACTTTGGTAACTACAGGCTGTTCAGAGCAAGACAGATGGAAAAATAGCCTGTGATCTCAGCTCGCGGGAATGGCCTCTGCAGCCAACAAGGGGATTCTCTGCTTAGTAAGGCAAGTGGAACCAATAAATAACAGACTGATGACAATGAGGCTCAAATGTACTAATAAATCTTACCTGATAATCAATGCACATGCACCAGTAAGCCAAGATAACAAGAGAGACAAAGAAGGTGCCGATAAGTAGTGAGATGAACTAGAGAAATCCACAAGAAAAATCCCTAAAGGAGATGTTAAAGCTGTATTAGGTGATTCAAATTAACAATTAGTGAGAGAAAAGAGATTCAGAGGAATGATAGGACAGTATCCAGGACATAGGTTCACTAACAAGAATAACCAGAGACTTGTTTGAGCTATGTTACTGACACAATATGATGATAAATGCAACTCACTTACAGAATGAGATCAAGAAAGCTAAGACTTGGAGGTCAACAGTCAAATCCTGAGGAGAATACCAAATCCACCACGTAGTAATTACACACAAGAACTGTAGAGAAATCATAAATGTACAAGTCAGAAGAGCGGCAAAGGTAGAATCCGATCATTATCTCATCAGAATCAAAATCAGGTTGACACTAAAAAGAATGAGTAGGAAGATCACACTGACAGCAATTTTAGATATGACAAAATTTAAAAAATCAAAGATAAAAAGTTATTGGGAGGAAGAGACAGTCATGACCTGGGAAGAATTCAAAGAGAAGGTAATCAGTAATGTAAAGGAAAAATACCTGTACTACTACTACTACTACTACTACTAATAATAATAATAATAATAATAAAACCCACACCTCTATGGTGGATTGACACATGCAATAAAGCAACTGAGAACAGGAAAACAGCATACAACAATTGGAACAGCAAAAAAACATAACTTAATCTGGCAATGTATGTAGAGTTGAGAAAGCGAACAACAAAAACACATCAGGAGAATCAAAAGAATATGAAAAGGGTCAACTAAAGATAATAAAAGTGGATTTCCAAGCCTATAACATGAGAGACATCTACAAGACATGCAAAATCAGATTCACAGGATACCAACCACAAAATTTTTATAGTAAAAAGGATGGAAAAGTGGCACTCAACAACAAAGAAACTGTGAGATGTTGGCTAAATACTTCAATGAACTACTGAAGTATCCTGCACCAGTTGAGGATTCCTAAGGAGCAAAGAGACCAAGAAAAATTATAAGTTGGACTCACCAGATGAACTGGAGATCAAGAGGCAAATCACGAAACTGAAAAATGGCAGAACAGCAGTGGATGGTATCATAGCTGACATGCCAAGTAATCATCATCAAAAATTACAAATATCATACACGGCATGTGGGAGACTGAAGTAATACCAGAAGTCTGGAAGTGAGCAGTTATATACCCTCTAAATATAAGTAGGGATAAGACCTGTCATAATGTAAGACACATACAACAGTACAGCCAAACTCATATTCACATTTCCCAAAAGTTTACCACAACAAATCGTACTAAAATGTGTATTTTGGAGAGATCTTTAATGCAGTAAATGTTAGCTTCACTGCATGCTTAATGTTTTTGGTATTTTCATTTCCAAACTACAAATTTTTAGTGTTTTGTGCGCTCAAATTGAGGTGTTAATGAGTCCACCTGCAAAACAGTAATGTTTCCATGATTTCACAGATCTTATGTTGTGACTGACTGATATGAGCAACCCAAGCAACTGCTATGGCAATTTACACATCATATCTGTCATATTTATAGTAGTATATTACAAGAATATGCATTTTAAGTGGTGATGCACAGACAACCACTCAGCCACATTGTACACTTCTCTGTTAAAACTGCATGTACACCCTTGCCTGGATTTACACAGCTTTCATTCTTGACCCACATTTACATCTGGCCTGGAGGCACCAAGTTACTACACTTTCATCGTAACCACATGTTCCATATATTTAACTGATAAATTGCAAACTGAATTCATATTTTGTTGTCTTCAAGCTTGTGATATGCTGCTGTAATTCGCAAGAGTGTATAACTCACTAAACGCATGCATAATACACTCACAAAAATAAATGTGCTGATAATGCAACATTACCCACAGACTGCAAGCAAGGAAACTAAAGTAACGGGACACACATCACATACACAGGATATATTACATGTGCGTTTTCTGCTAATCATTTGTGACAGTTGCTAGGTGGTAATACTTATGTTATCTTAGTCTAGCATACTCTGATGAGACAATTGAAAACTTATTCCAATGTGGATAGCATAGCCAATGGTAGAAACAAAAAAAACTGTCTAAAACACAACCAAAATGATAATACTAAATGATGATTAATGACAAAATTAAGCATAACAGAGATATACAGAGATCCAGACTTGATAGCAAAGTTTCAGCAACTCTGATCATTCTCTTTTGCTGTAAAGAGTGGAACATGAAAATTATGTGCAGGTTGGTAGGATATTCTTAGGCTGAAACACCAGAGCCTTTGGGATACCCATAAGAGATGTACTCCAATGAAGCCACGCCCCCAAACCTCTGCTACACAGAGCTAAGTGGCATTTCAAGGCTCATCCTTAAAATTAGCTACTACCTGCTTGAAAAACATTGCTTGATATTACATATATACAGTTCCAAAAACATCGATCAACATTAATTAAATCCATGTGGCTAAATATGAGAAATGCGTTCTGAATATTGAAATCCTGTAATACGTTATTGAGAAACTTTTTTAAATAAATATTTTGGTGTGGCTCTGCCCTAGAGCCCTTAATTACAAGCTGCACCTGGTTGAGAACATAGACACAAACATAGAAATAATCCATATATTAATACAATTAGTTGCTGACAATAAGTAAGAACACAATATGAGAGTGAGTGCTTACTGCACAGCCCTAACAGACATAGCAATGGATGTTGTGCCATGTGCACAAGTCATGTAGCACACCACGGGAGGGCTCTGGTGGCCTGCCTGTGCAGATGATGTTGGTGGAATATTCAAAGTGTAGTTCACCCATGGCCTGGTGCTCTGACACATATCTAGGTATTATGCACAGGATTATAGAACCCCTCCACCCTTGGGGAAAGGGCACTTCACTGTCAGTGGCAGCTGAAGGAGACTCCAGTTTGGAACCAGTGAGTAGCAGATAAAGTGGCATGGCTGTGGACATGCACAGTGACTGTTCCCCTGTATAATACCACAAGAGAGGACCAGTAACAAGGGTGCTGGTCACATATCAATGTCCAATTTCAAAATGTGGTGGAACTGTGCCGATGGTGAAAGCACTGGCCATTCGGTACAGAGCACCAGTGTGGAAGACCCCAAGGTGCTATCTCAGCCAGCACTGGTGTCTCCAGTGGCAGCGAAGCATTGCAGAAGGTCTGGCAGCACGCACAGGAGGAGAAGCAGGAGGCAGTGACATCCACAAGGGTGGCAGATCTGCCCCCACAGTAGGGACATAACAGGAGGCTGGGACAGGGACTGAAGGAGGAGGCAAAGCTAGTGGCAGATCCACAGCCCTTCCTGTGCCATGAGGATGCAGCAGATCATGGTGGCGCACCACTGGCCCGTAACTGATGGACACCATAAAGGTGCAGTGGGCTTGACAGCTGTGGACCATGGCCAGAATCAATTTCAGACAGTGGCTGAACCCTCAAGCTTGGACCACAGAGCCAGGAGCAAACTGCACTGAGGGCTGTGCCATGTGATGTGGGGCATCATGGGCAGATACAGGAGGGTGCATGGCTAGCAGCCAAGCAGCTCTTCGGCTGGACTCTACTAACTCACTGGCATAAATCTATAGCAATTCAAGAAGCATGTCAAGGCATTGCACATGGAGGAGGTTGGAACCTACTTCTTCATTTGAACCTTGAACATGCAAACGAGATGTTCCACCTTGACGTTAGATTCAGGGTGGAAAGGAGGAGCAGTCACATTGCGAATACCATGATAGGCACAGAAATCATAGCAGATCTGAGACAAAAACTGTAGAGCATTATGCATTGCACGCATATAAGGTAAGCCATCAATAGAGAAAAATCTTGGAGATGGCCTGAATCACAGCTACAGCTGACATTGAAGGGCAGTGGATAACATACGGAAATTTAGAGAAAACATCGACAACTAACAATCAGTAAGAATATGTGAACAGTCCCACAAAATCAACATGGATGAAATTACAATGAAATCCAGACAATTAGCTGCTTACAGGCATTGATAAATATCAACGGGGACAGCTGAAAATGTGTGCCTCAACAGTGACTTGAACCCAGGATCTCCTGCTTACATGGCATACACTCTATCCACCTGAGCCATCGAGGACACAGAGGATAGTGTGACTGCAGAGACTTACCTCTGGCGCACTCACCGTGAGACCCACATTTCCAACTTACTGTCCACACACTACATTTGTAGTGCTCATGCCCACTATACTCATTACTCACGGCAGTCAATCTACCAATTCTCATAAGAGTTTGAGCAATGTGAGTGCATGTGCACTGAAGATCATTGGCCAGTAAGCCTTATCTATATGAAGATGGTATCTGTTCCTTTGGACATGTCTGACAGAACAGATACCATCTTCACATACATACATTCCCATGGATGCTGTAGTGTGGACCACAGACACACTGCTGTCCATCCCGCGCCGCCTGTTGGGTAGCACACTGAGAGTAGCCGTGACAAGAAGTATGATGTCACCATCGATTCCAGGCCAAAACAAATGGTGAAGGGTCAATAAAATGGTATGCAAGACCCACCAACGTCCTTGGTGTAGAAGCTCAAGCACATTCCACCATAGGCAGCTGGGATCACAACTCTCAGTGACAGCCTGTCCATAGCTAAGAGAACAACATCATCAAATACTGAGAGGTAGTGATGGAGGGAAAAATAGCCTTGCCCAGTCTGACCAATCATGCTGAACAAGATCAACAATTTGATACAAAACTGGATCAGCAGTGAGAGCAGCTGTGATCCAGGAATCTGCAATGCAAAATCCTTACACAGTATATCACATCTCAACATCTAAATGAAAACAAAGGAGTTCATCCTGATAAAAAGCAGGATCCAACCCCATAAGAAGCCAGGACAGTACATTGGCAGTGGCATGCTGCACTGTACATTCAAAATGTATTTCATAGTTGTAGCGAGACAAAAATAAGGCCCAACACTGTAGGTGATGTGCTGCTTTGTCAAGCAATGAAGTACAAGGATTAAACAACAAAACCAAGGGTTTGTGATCAGTACAAGAACAAAAGACACTTTTTGAGGGTGTAGATGGTAGCAAGTAATTCCTTATCAACTTTGGACTAGTACTGCTGAGTGGAGTTGAGTATTTTTTGTTGCATAAGCTATTGGATGTTTGCAATGATCCTTATGATGATGTGTGAGAATGGCCCTGAGTCTATATTTGGAGGCATCCATAGCCGAAACCAGATGATGGCCAGGATGGAAAGTAGTCAAACAAGAAGCAGAATATAATTTAGATTTCGAAAGCATTAATGCAGGCTTGCAGGCCAGCGTCCACTGAAAAGGAACGTTCTTGTGGAGAAACACAAGGAGGAGATGGACCAACACAGCTGTACCCAGAATGAATTTGTGATAGTAAGCAATTTAACCTAAAAGTGCTTGGAGTTCTTTGACATCTGTACGTGAGGCACAGTTGTGATCACAGTGACATGATGACGTAAAGGCTTAACACCATCCTGAGGAACTTCAAACTGCTAATACACCATGGATGGTTGAAAAAAGTGTGACTTGGCCAAATTGAATTTCAACCCTGGAATATGTAAGTCCATGAACAAGGTGCATAAGTTATGCAAATGCTCTTCTGTGGATTCACCCATCACAACAATGTCATTGAGACACTTAATGCATTGTGAATGGACATCGTTCCAAAAAAAAACTGAAAAATTGCTAGGGTGCCTGCCACACTGAACAGGAAGTGCTGACATTGGTACAACCAAAAGTGTATGTTAACCACAAGGAGCCATTTAGAATCCTCATCCAACGGAACCTGTAAATAGGCTAGAGATTCTTCAGTTTTGGAGATAAATTGGTCCCCAACAAGTTTAGCCAATAACTTGCCCAAACAGGGCAAAAGGTAGGTGTCAATGATAGGTTGAGTGTTAACTGAAACTTTAAAGTTGCTGCAGAGGCAAAGCTGTCGAATTGGTTTGTTTACATTCACTTAAGGTAAGTGGCTGTATGACCCCTAGTGACATCAGCATGTCCAATTCCACTTTAATTTCATCATGAAAAGCCACTGGAACAGGGCACTCACTGAAAAAACACAGTTGCACCATTGGTTTCAGGACAATGTGGACCACAAAATTAGTGGCACAACATAACCCATTCAAGAAGAGAGACGAGAACTCAAAACACAGAGAATCTAACTGGTGGTAAGGGACCAGGTCAGCAATGAGGTGCGCTGTATCAAAAAAGGAAAAACCAAAAGCACTGAAAGCATCCAGAACAAAAAAATTTATGGCATCAGCATCATCCATTGCTAAAAAATTCAAGGAACAAACCACAGTTTTATACATAGTGTATATAAGCTGTAAATTGCTGAAAAATTGATATATGCTTCTTTTTGTAAAATACCAAACATTGAGTAACCAAAGAAAATGCTGGAGATTCCACATTCAAATAAGTTTGTGAGCTCAGTAAGGCCACAGCTGCACCTGTGTCCAATTGTAGACCAGGTACTTTGTCCATCACTTGCACTTCAATAAACTATTTGTTATCATTCATAAGCACTGAAGGCATGCAATTAATATCTATGTCCATGCCCACAGAAGGGGGATAAGAACAATACACAGATGCTTTATGTCCTTTTTTCCTACAGTTGTTGCAAATTGCCTGGCACTTTGGGCACGTGGCCCTGTCATGTTGCACGAAACAGTATAGGCAAGATGGGAGCACAGAGTGCTGCCGTTGCTGTGGTTGTCCTTGTTCCTTGTTTGGAACATCATTGTCCAGGGCAGCACAGAGGGCACGATTCGATTGTACAGCTACAAAGTCCCCCCCCCCCCCCTACCCCCCTACCCCCCCCCCCCCCTCTACAGAGAAGTGACTCACACCCAACCATCAGGAACAGGAGCCACCGTGGAGATGTCACACCAAACCTCAATCTGATCATCTGCAGCATGATACACCTCAAAAGATTGATCAGTATTCAACACATCAGGCAAAGGTGGATTCTCACTCTGTGGTGTGCACTGATGCACGTCCTGTTCAGGAGACAACAGAGTGATGGCATCATGGACCATAGAATCAGCATACGAATAAAGGTGAGTGTGGGTAAGAAACTGACATTTGTGACTGAGGCCACAGCATTCAGCTGCCCATGCCCAGCAGGACTGGGGCCTGTTTATGACATTGATAAAACTTTGCACACACTGCAATGGCATGCATTTGTGGTGATAATCTGACAACAACTTACACATTTCATCAAACAAAAGTGAGGCAGGTTCCTGGGGCAGGACTAAATGCCACAACTGGTAGATTAAAGGAGAAATCCAAGAATGGAACAAAGCCTCATACATGTTTGCATCAGTGGCATCAAAGGGGAGGAAGTGTTGCTGAAGCTGCTTCTCATAGTCTCCCACTCTCTGGCCGCATCAAAAGGGGAAAAGGGCAGCAGGTACACTGATGGCATGGGAGCATGCACAGTCAATGTGCCCAACAAGTTCATGATAGCAACTGTAAAAGTCTGCTCCTGCTTGAGGAGGGAGTTGAGCACTGTCTCCACAACCAGCAGAACTGAAAGAACAACCAATGGACTGAGTACATGGAAGTGAACACCACACTCATTGCCAATTGTGTCATAACGTACAACACAAACAACAGTACAGCCACACTGAACCAAAGTTTATTCTTCTTCCACATACAAACAAAAAAAGATTGAGAACATAGACATAAACATAGAAACAATCCAGATACTTACACAAGAAGTTGCTGGCAATAAGTAATAACACAATATCAGAGTGAGCGCCTTCCCATTGTGCTTATAAACAGGAGGGTTCAGTACATGGTGCAGCAGATGCCATGCCATGTGCACAAGTTGTGTGACCTGCCACATGTGGCCCCTGGTGACTGGCCAATGCAGATGTCATTGGTGGAATATTCAAAGTGTAGCACACTGGTGGCCTAGTGTCACAGTGCACATCCAAGTATTATGTATAGGGTTCTAGCAGGACTGATGTTAAAAGTTACAGAGGGATCACTTTACTGCCTGCTGCATGTAAAACTCTGTCACAATACCTCCTGGATAGAACACAATTACAACTGAAAAACTAGATAGGAGAATACCAAGCAGGCTTCAGCCCAGGAAGATTTTGTGCTGAATAGATACTCAGTTTAAAAACAGTCCTGAGATACCAAGCAATGAGAAGCAGAGAAACCTTATGCACCTTTGTAGATTTCAAAAAGGCATATGCTCTATAGACAGACCACCTCTGATCTGAGAACTGGAAGAGGCGGGCCTCGATAAGACAGTGGGAATTATCAAACAGACTTTAACAAATACCAAACCTGAAATAAATTCATATTAGAGTTATCAGAAGCCTTCGAGATTAAAGCAGAAGTGAGGCAGAGTGATGGTATTACCTACAATAAATCACATACACATAATGTAAAAGTGAGATGTCACAACAGTGTCATCAAGATAAAAACCTTATATGCATTAGAAATGTTGGACATGGATCAGAAAGGTGCACTAGAAAATCAAAAAACAAAGAGAGGAATCATCAGAAAAATCCTAGGGCCCAATAAGACAGAAAAAGGCTAAAAATTGTGGGAGACAAGAGACCAAACAGATATCTAATGTAGTACATGAAGAAATGTGAACTGAAATTTTATGGGCATATCATGAGAATGTCAGACACCCAAACTAAACAGATTCTAGAATACAAAGAAAGCATTAAGAACATGAAGTGGTTCACCAAAGTGAGAAAAGATCTGAAAGAAACTGGCATAACAGTGTCAGATATATATGACAGGCAAACATTCAAGTATATAGTACCTATGTCGAAAGTGAGCCAGGATGTCAAGAAATTCAAGACAGGAACAACTTGGTCAGATGAAAGGAAGAAAATGCAAAGTGGGCAGATGGTAAAATCACTTCACATAGATGTTTTATTATTATTATTTCTTTCTTTTCTCAGACGTTATGTCTGGTTAAAAATGGAAAGTGACACAGACCTTGATCAAGCATGACTTCCTTTTAACTGTACAGTATATGTTACATTGCATCTAGGAACTTTTGGGTAATTAAACATGTATCAATAACTACAGATTTCTGTAGTTGTATATATACGTTTGGATGTAGGTGTATTGTGTTGATGTACTGGAGGATATTGTGTGGTATGACTCCTGTAGTTGATAGTATAATTGGTATAATGTCAACTTTATCCTGATGCCACATGTCCTTGACTTCCTCAGCCAGTTGGATGTATTTTTCAATTTTTTTCTCCTGATTTCTTCTGTATATTTGTTGTATTGGGTATGGATATTTCCATTTGTTGTGTTAATTTCTTCTTTTTATTGGTGTGTATGATGTCAGGTTTGTTATGTGGTGTTGTTTTATCTGTTATAATGGTTCTGTTCCGGTATAATTTGAATTCATCATTCTCCAGTATATTTTGTGGTGCATACTTGTATGTGGGAACATGTTGTTTTATAAGTTTATGTTGTAAGGCAAGCTGTTGATGTATTATTTTTGCTACTTTGTCATGTCTTCTGGGGTATTCTGTATTTGCTAGTATTGTACATCCGCTTGTGATGTGATCTGCTGTTTCTATTTGTTGTTTGCAAAGTCTGCATTTATCTGTTGTGGTATTGGGATCTTTAATAATATGCTTGGTGTAATTTCTGGTGTTTATTGTTTGATCCTATATTGCAATCATGAATCCTTCCGTCTCATTGTATATATTGCCTTTTCTTAGCCATGTGTTGGATGCGTCTTGATCTATGTGTGGCTGTGTTAGATGATACGGGTGCTTGCCATGTAGTGTTTTCTTTTTCCAATTTACTTTCTTCGTACCTGTTGATGTTATGTGATCTAAAGGGTTGTAGAGGTGATTATGAAATTGTAGTGGTGTAGCTGATATATTTATATGAGTGATTCCTTTGTGTATTTTGCTAGTTTCTGCTCGTTCTATAAAGAATTTTTTTAAATTGTCTATCTGTCCATAATGTAGGTTTTTTATGTCGTTAAAGCCCTTTCCTCCTTCCTTTCTGCCTAATGTGAATCTTTCTGTTGCTGAATGTATGTGATGTATTCTATATTTGTGGCATTGTGATCATGTAAGTGTATTGAGTGCTTCTAGGTCTGTGTTACTCCATTTCACTACTCCAAATGAGTAGGTCAATATTGGTATAGCATAACTATTTATAGCTTTTGTCTTGTTTCTTGCTGTCAGTTCTGTTTTCAGTATTTTTGTTAGTCTTTGTCTACATTTTTTTAGTTCTTCTTTAATATTTGTATTATCTATTCCTATTTTTTGTCTGTATCCTAGATATTTATAGGCATCTGTTTTTTCCATCGCTTCTATGCAGTCGCTGTGGTTATCCAATATGTAATCTTCTGGTTTAGTGTGTTTTCCCTATCGCTTCTTGTTGTGAGATTTTACCTAACCTTTTTCATTTTTTGTCTGATATTTCATTTCTTATAAATTTTGTTAGCTGTCTGATGTCTTTTCTTAGTTTTTCTATTCTGATCTGTAGCCTGTGTTGCCATGCTGGTTTTGTGGGTTTCTTCTGTGTGTTGGTTGGTTCTGATCTCTGCCTAGTGTGTATATTTACTGTAGTGAGTGCTCCTATATATATATATCAGTAGTTGTAACTCTTCCATAGTTGTATTTTCATTTATTTTGTTGTGTATGATTGTGTTGATAGTTGTTATTGTTGTTTTGACTTATGGGTTATTTGGTGGTCTATGCAAGAATGGTCTAATGTCTGTATTTGTGTCTTTGTATTCTATATATGTCAGCTGAAATTTTTCTTCTATATGTAACATGTGTGTCACTTCGTGTTCTATTTGTGCCTGTTCTGGTGACCATCTTAAGATGTCGTTTTCCTCTGATTGTTTAATTGATGTGTGGTGTTCTTTGTTTGTTTGCTCTAGTATGTTTGAGTCCATTACTGTATTTTCTTCTTCTTCTGATAGCACATTATTTTCTTCCAGTATTTGTTATACCTGTTGTTTGATGTTTTCTAATTATGACTGGGGTATCCTGTTATTTTTTATTATTACACGGATCTGATCGGCTAGTTGTTGTTCTGTGAAAAAATTTAATTCTGGGTATCTGGTAATAAATGTTGTGTATACTTGTGATCTGTATCCAGTTGTGTTGGTTACTAAGTTTGTTGCTTGGTAATAACAGAACATGAGGTGTCAGTTAACTTCATCTGACCATCTCATCCTCTGTCTTTGTTTTCCTTCTAGAGTGGTTGCAGGAAGCATATCCTGCAAAACACCTTTATTTGGATTTAAATAATTTTCCGTGTGGCTAGCAGTGTCGTTACCATTGTGGACGGGCATAGGGTTCAAGCATCGTCCTCGACCATGACAGCGCTTGTCCGAGGCTTCATTAGTTCTGTCCTGAACCAACTAATCACACTAAATGGGGGGGGGGGGGGGGGTTAGCCCTATTAGTGGTTTGTTCTTTTCGTCGCCTTTTACGACTGGCAGAGCATACCAGAGGCCTATTCTTTTCCCATGCCTCCACGGGGGTTATTATTATTATTATTATTATTATTATTACTATCATTATTATTATTATTATTTTGGGAACACAGTCATATAGTGCAGCCTCTTTCCAAGAGTTTCCAACAGATCTGTTATGATAAACGTACATGTACATTTTCCTTTAAATTCCCATTGGCTTGATAAGTAAAGAAAGCATTTCATATTGAAATACTGATTGGCCATCTAAACAATTTCACCTTCTTTTCTTTCCATGAGAAAAGGTTATAGTTTCTGATTTTTCCTGACTCAATACTTCTCAATAAAAATTTTAGTGATGTGTCAACACAGCTATCTCTGCATTTCAATTATTATAAATGGAAGGCAGAGAATTATAGTTTTACCCGTGATACTGAGGGTTGTGAATGGTTTCCTAGTTACCAACACTGCAGATACTCATGGCACATGACTGTGTACTCAGATTCCCAGCTTAAAAGCTTAACCTTCAGCTGCTGTTTATAAATATGTAAAAAAAATTACTAGTACTCATGCTTGCACCACAATTTTGATAGGTCTGTAGTGGCACTTTTGCAAATTAAAAGTATCTTCGCAATACTGAGGTCAATAATTACCCTGAACATGTTTCAATTACAGCACTGACATTAATTTGGACTTGCATTATTACTTAAGGGACAGAAATATTTAACAACAAAAATCCCGGATGTCATATCTATCTGCTCACAAAACAGCTGTGTTTTCCGCCAAGAACTTTACTGTGTTAATGCATCCTGTTTTACAACAAGCAATACTTAGGAACAGAGACAGTGCTAAGTGTATCCACACCCCCTTTGTGTTTCTCTCTCTCTCTCTCTCTCTCTCTCTCTCTCTCGCTCTCTCTCTCTCTCTGTGTGTGTGTGTCTCGCTTGCTCTCCCACAGACTTTGGTTTTCTGTGCTAGTAAATCTGAAAATAATCAGTGAAATTCAAAACCAAAGAATTCCTTTTCACACTTCCATTTAAATAAAATGTAATACAATTAATTTATTCTAGACACTCAAGAACAAATTCAGAATCATATTGTGAAGAGAATAACTACAGTTTTGATACTAAAAACAATAAGAAATTAATATAAAAACTATGCCACAGGCTTAAATTATTAACAAGAGAAACTATTAAAAGGGAAAATAAAATCTGAGCACATGTGATTTTATCTTGCACAACTTATGTGCATTTTTAAACATAAAAACAGTGAATAAACACATTAAACTGAATACTGTGCACCCTACGATAACTTGCACATGCTATAATTGTAACACTAGCACTCCAATTAGCTTATGAAAAGCAAGAAAAATCAATGAAGATGTTTGGCTAGAACACAAAGAACAAACGATAAATTATAGTATTCCGAATAAGACAACATCTTGCTTGCTCTTTGTTTCCAAAAAATTAGAAGCAAGATCAAATGAGCATAGCAACATAATTCGAGGCAAGCAACAGTAACTGAAAGAAGCTTTTCATGGAGAAAAATTGAGGAAAACCTATGTGACTTTGAATAAGAGTAACATAATACATAAACAACATAAGAATTCCTGTAGTACTCAATTACAACATAAGTGATGAACCTTTAGGCTTTGCCATATCAATTTAATATGTAGGAATAATGTTATAAAGTGAAATAAACACGCAAAATCAGTTATAGGATAAAATTAGTCAAGAGCTCAATTTTCTCAGATATTTTGAGAAAGTGCAGCACAAAAATGTCTCTTGAGTGACCAATTCATGAGTATTACTTGTGTGTTCAACAGTTTCTTACCGCTTCCATTGTACTGTGTAACCCATTCCTCCAGTGCAGTATCATCGTGTTCATGGGTAGAATTCATGTCTATTTGGTCATGTTTGGGTCCATCCACTTTCACCTCAAGACTATAGAGTTCTAGCTGGGCTCCATTGCTATCAGATGGTGTCCACATCACTCTGTACACACCTTTTTGCAAATTTGTCACTGAAGGTGTTCCTGGCAGCCCAGGTCGATCCCCTGCAACAACAATACATTAAAATAACAAGCCAAAACTTTTCGAGTAGCATGTAAGTACCTGCAATCCATGAAACACTCAACTAAGTTTGGTTTTCAGTAGTTTTTGGGTAGCAAGTTGGTGTATTTTATGTTATTTACTATTCACGCATGAATGCATCTTGACGCATAAACAAATTGAAGCACATACTATGACATTAGAGAAAATTTCAAAGAGAAGAGATATTTTCTTTTATAGGGATTAACATACAAATTATGTGTAGAAGATACTTCCTGCATATACAAAATTGCTCTTGGTGTGCATCTGCTTTGATGAATTCCATCTTATGGAATTGTAGACCACACTTTTAGCTATTTATGAATATGTAACATACTTTCCAGAAAGACACCTACGATTTCTACTGAAAGGTACTAAGTATGAGAAGGAAGTCAACTTGGTATACAAATATTTAAGACTGTACTACAGTCCACTAAAAAGACTGGTGATATGGACCCAGTGGAATAGGCCTCTATAATCTAATGCATTGCACTTACTGCATCAGGGAAGTAATCAACACTGACAGGCTGTCAATTGTTGGGGTGGTATCATCTGAAAGCAAGTTGTTGGCACCCATTTTTTGAAGACTGTTGAACAGGAGATCATATATAACTTCCTCCAAACAGAACTGCCCACTCTTGAGGACACAAGAGATGTACTTGATGTCCCCTGTCCCTGCAATGCACCAGAGTGCCAACAACGCAGATCCCTTTCTCGGTAAAACAATAGGAACAGGTATGAATGTTGCATGAGCAGCTAGGACTGTCCTTGACTTTCATTTCTAGGGTACAATCAAATACATGATGTACTTAGATCTATGCGATAACCATGAAGATGGGAAAAACTCCTTTAGCTATCTCTTCTCTTGATGGGTCATATTACATACTGCATGTAAGAACAAGGATCTGTTTTACAATGGATGGCTGTCAAGAACAAAGGAGCAGATTGTACAAACATCTAATATAAGTGACTGATCAATGCAGAAATACTTTAATTTTGGTTTCCTCTATTTCTGTTTCACACTTCTTTCTTTTCTTCACTCTAAGAATATGTCGAGTACTTTACACAGACTAGAATTCAAGACTATTTTTTATGTTATGTTGAAATATATCAGGTTACCAGCAGTCAGGTTGGCCATCCCAGTATGGGTTACTGCTTCCTCAACTACTTCTGGTAATGCTGTTGTAGGAAGGGGAGGTGAATGTTAAGAGCAGCAGTTCACATTTGATTTGGGTAAGAGAATGTTGAACTCCATTTTGTGTGTGGCTAAAATATGGTTAAATAGCCATTTGGATGTGCTCCATTGATGTATTTACAATATTTCTCACTTCATTTCAAAAGAATATTCTTTGTTATTGAATGAACAAGTATGATTTACTGTTGTGTAAAACTGAATATGTTCCAAAAGATACATCAGCTAGGAATTCAATAGATAATTAATGACTCAGCCAGTGGACAAGAACCAAGCCACACACATGTATAGGAACAGTGTGCAATAAATAAAAATAAAACTATAATATGGCAAATATCAGTTTTGTGGACATAATGTTGGATGACAATCTGCAGCAACAGATAGTGAAGAGTAGGTGTATGGAAACCCCAAATTGTGCTGTGGGCAGCTCCAACATGAATGGATGTGGTCTCAAATAGATGAGATAAAATGAAGTAATGAAAATGTAAGGATGGCGTTTGGAGCATTAATATCTGAGATTAATGATGTGATCAGAATATTTAATGATGAATTCAAACAATGTGTTAACAAGGAGAAACTGCAGTGTCTTGTCAAACAGAGGCAGCTACTAACAATTTTCAAGATTGGGCAGAAAAATTGCAAGATTAATGGGCATAGCTCTTAAATGCAAATTCACATTCAGTCTTTGCAAGAAAAGTGTAAATCTACAAATGTATAGGTTAAAGCCTATTGCTTTGAAAGCTGTAAAAAGATTAAAGAGGAATGTACTGGTTAATATAGAAAAAACTGGTAGAAGCTCATTAAGCCAGAGATTTAGAGTTACAAACTCACATCAATCAAATGATCACTGTGCCTATAATTGCTAGTAGAGTGAACGCTGATAGTATGGTGGTGATGGTGGTGGTGGTAGTGTTCATCCTGTAGGATTTGTGGAAGATTTTTAAAGATGCGTGATCTGTGTTTTTTTAAACAGCATTCTGCAGCAGATGTGCTGTTGATGTGACAGATTCCTGTGAACCAACATCTGGATTTGAAAGTAAATACTTAACAAAATTTTGGCCCAATAAAATGTAAGTCTATTCTGAGATTTTTTTGGGGGTTGTGGCAGAGTTGAGGGGGGGGGGGGGGGGAGGAAGGGGGTCAATGAGATTACACAAACCATACAATGGACCAATGACCCATTTAACCAGAATTTGGCAAATGGTGGACATGATCAGCTACTTAAATAATAAGCTACATGATGTGAGTCCTGGTCTGGCGCACAGTTTTAATGAGCTAGCAAGTTTCAACACAGCACACACTCTGCTGCAGTGAGTGAAGTTTCATTCCAGAAGCAGCTCTCTAGCTGTGGCTAAGCCATTCCTCCATAATATCCTTATTCCAGGGCTATTATTGACACAAGGTATGCAGCAGAACTTCTGTGAAGTTTGGAAGATAGGAGAGAGGTACTAGTGGAAGTAAACCTGTGACAGTCAGCTGTGAGGTGTACCTGGATAGCCTAGCCATGAAGAGCTTTGTCAATGTAAGGCAAGATTCCAGGTCTGAGTCATGGTGTGGCACACAGTTTTAATCTACCAGAAAATTTCAAGAAACGGTTAGTTTGGCCTGTGATAATAAGTTGACAATGAAAATTAAGGAGTTGCTCATATCTGCAGTAAGGGGTAGTGTTACAGATTTTCTTGATTTTTTTTTTAAAGGTACAAGGGAGTGATATGTGGGAGGAGTTTTAGAACAGAGGCCAGTTGGATACATAAGACAGCAATGTTAATAGAGTTGAGGTGAACTGGAGTTGACAATATCCAGAAATGGAACAGCTGGAGTAGTAACTAACACACCCAGGAGTGGTTACATTAATTCAAGGAATCAAAGTAGTTGGGTTTGAGGATAGGAATAGTAAACACTTACAGACACCAAGAAGAAATCAAGAAAAGTGAATAAAGCTTTACCAGAGGACCATATTGGGGCATATTACAATAGAAGTCTAAAATATAATTTTAAGAACCAGCAAAGGAGTAATGGGTGGAAGAGAAGTAGAGAGGAAATGAATAATTACACAATTAACATAGTAAAGAAAGATCTTGTTCACAGTGGTGAAGCACTTCAGAGGCTTTTGAGGCTTATCATACCAAAAAAATTTGAACGAACCTTACAATTAGAGTTAGAATATAACAATGTGTTGAAAACAGTGTAAGTTTGTTTTGTATGTTATTACAGTTTTATTCGCTCCATCCACGAGTTGGGAGTTACTGTATTCTGCATGATATCCAGTTTAGTAGTTCACTGGAGCTTCTAGAAGTAGCCTTTGGTTTCCATGTGGCACTGGCAGGGAGTCACGAGTGTCATAGGAGTGTGGCAATGAGGCTTGCCTCAGCTGTGAAACTGTGTATTGTTTTGCATGTACTGTTTAGTCCTGGTTTAACAAAACTTGTTTTAGTAATATAATTCATGAGTACATGTGATTAACTGATTACATTACAGCTCCTGCAGAGGGAACACTTACATCTTTATTTCAAAAATTAGGTGAGAAACCATTTTCAAGATGGGCTCGCAAAACAAAGGGCAGTTATAAAGATATGTGATTGGCATCATATTTAGACATTAAAATAGCTCATGGCATATAAAACAGAAATTTACATTTTCTTAGTATAAAGAATATCCTTGACATACAGATTCCTCTGTAAGAAATAGATTACATTGTTACATATGTATTTTTTTTGGATGGTCTCAGAATGAAAAAAGAATGGATGTCAACTTCTTTCAGATATGTGTGACAAAATGTTTTGACAGCAATGCCAATAAACACCACAAATCAATAATATATCTTCAGAATCAAGAGAGTTTCCAGTTGTTAGGTAATGGATGAACTGAACATTCAATTTCTGGAGGAGCCAAAGTTATAGCCATAAATCATAATGTTATGGTGAAACAAAATAGGAGTCATAATGGAGAGACTTATTGATGTTGTTTGTCTCTTGAGCAAGCAAGAGCTTGCATTCAGAGGACACTTTGAAGATGAAAATTCTGACAACAAAGGTAATTACTTTGAATTGCTAGAACTTTCGTCTAGACAGAACAATTTATTCATAATCACTTGTAGTGCACTTTGGGGTTCAAAGGAACATCAAGCACACTTTAGCATGAATTAACTGAATTGGTTACAAATGTCATTAGTGATAGAATTAAAGAAGAGTTACAGTCCTGTGACTTTGATGGAGTTCATATGTTAGTTTCATGCTCCATGGATCATTCTGCATGATAAACTGTAATGATGTCCACCACCTTTTATACATTGTAATAATAGAAATTCTTCTATGGAACAGAAGGAGTTGTCAAGGAGAAACTTTTTCAGTTTGTTTTCAAGTTTTACTTTGCTGTCTGTAAGGCATTTGATATTACAGGGTAAGTGATCAAGAACTTTAGTTGCACCATTGTTCATCCATTTTTGTGCTGAAGACAACCTCAATGTGGAGTAATGAATATCATTTTTATTTCTGGTATTGTAATTGTGTACATCATTGTTCCTTTTTGAACTGTAGTGGATTATTTACAACAAACTTCATGAGGAATTAAGTGAAGTAATAGTCAGGCTGCCCAACTCCTTAAACAGATGACTACAAGATGACCGTGGATTTCATATGGCATTAGCAAGTGAAAATATGCAAAATATGTAAATGTACTGATTTGTCTTTCCCCAAGATTTGCAATGATTCTAAGTAGATGAAAATGTGGCTGAACTAAGTTGTCTTAGGAGTTCCACAATGTGCTTTTTGCAGTTTAAATTCTCATCAATATGGACACCTCAGAATTTTGAAGCTTTCACCCTGTTTATTATTTCCTCACATAGACGTGCAGAACTGAATATGTTGTGTCTCTTTAAAATTGGGGGAGAGACCTTTCATAGAAAACCAGTCCATGATAATTTTAAGAACACTGTTTACCATTTCTTCTGTTACTGTATGTGTACTTGGATTGATTACAATACTACTGTCATCTGCAAAAATAACTAATTCTGTTTGTTGTATATTAGACAGAAAGTTGCCCACATAATAAATACGAGGAACAACAGTGGACCAAAGACTGATCCTTGGGAACCCCATATGTGATTTCTACTGAGTCAGAATTATGTCTTTGGACTGCATTGGTTGAATTACCAACTACAACTTTCTGCATTCTTTTGGTCAGATATGACATTATCCATTGTTTGGCTATACTATCAACATCATAAAATTTTAATTAATCTATGAGAAAACTGTAATTCACACGGTCAATTGCATTAGATATATCACAGAAAATACCACTCAGCATTATTTCATTATTTAATGATTGTAAAATTTGGAGACTGAACATGTAAATGACATTCTTAGTACAGCAATTCTTTTGAAATCCTAACTGTGATTTGCTGAAGATATTATTGTCACTAATGTGTTATATTATTCTAGAATACATGATCTCAAAAATTTTGGAAAAGTATGCCAACAATGAAACAGATCAGTAGTTATAGAAATCTCTCTCCTTAAATAGCAGTTTGACAACGGTATATTTCAGTCTCTCTGGAAAAATATACTAAGTCAGTGAAACACCACAAATTCCAGATCAGACTGGGCTTATTATACAGGAACAAATATTTAGTACTCCCTAGACTTAAACCCAATCAAAAATCTGTGGGACCACCATGATTGGGATGTATGTACCAGGATCTTCAACTGAGAAACCTAGTGCAGCTGACCATGGCCCTGGAGTCAGCATGGTCTCATGACACTGTCTGCACCATCCAGAACCTCATTGACACTCTTCCTGCATGTCTCATTGCAGTCTGTGCTGCAGAGGGTGGTTATTCAGGCTCTCAACATAAGGTCACATTAATGTGACTGGACAGTGTAAATACTAACATATAAAGTCCCAGGCATACTACATGAACAAAAATTAGTAGCACTCTTTTTACAGAAATTGTTCCATTACATACCTAATGTTTCAAATACAAATCTTCCATCTGGAGGCCACAGGTAGAATTCTTCTGATGTTGGATAAAATAAAGCCAGTTTGAACATGTATCGTCTTTTAGGCTTTAGGTCACTCAGAGCATAAACATATTCCTCCTCTTCATTATTAATAAATGACACATTTTTTATGAGAGTCTCAGTTGAAGCTTCAAAGCAAAGGAGTTCAAAGCTGTAATATTTTAAGAGAAAGGGCAGTTAATTTTTTTAATTAATGAAACATTAAATGTTCATTTTACAAACAAAATATATTCCAGAAAAAGCAATAACTGAGACTTCCGAATGATATTGAAAAAACAATTATTTTTCATGCCACTGCAACCAACACTTATAGCTTTGTTATTTTGTCAACAGGCATTCACTGCAACCCTCTGAAATCTATGGTAGGAGTACTTCCCATAGTACTGTTTATCCAGATTTCTGCCCATTCCACTAGCATATGAAGAATAGGAAGAATGGCTGCTTAACTGCCTCTGTGCATGGTGTAATTGGTCAAATATTGTCTAACTAGACTTGTGAGCAGGCTTCCACAGGATAGTTGGCATCGATTTTCAAGTATCTGCCAGTTAAGATTTTTCAGCATGTCCCTAATGCTCTTCAATGGGCCAAACAAACCTATCACAGAGTTTAACCTTCTTTGCATAAGTTCAGTACCCTGTGTTAGTTCCATTTGGTATGGGCCCTGCACACTTGAGCAGTATTCTAGAATAGGTCACACAATAGTTTTTTTAAAGAATCTCCTTTGTAGGCTGATTAAATTTTCCGAGTACTCTGGCAATGAACCGAAGTCTGCCACCTGATTTATCTATGACTGAGCCTATGTGATAATACCATTTCACATTCCCACAAATTGTTATATACAGATAGTTGAGAGTCGACTGATTCCAGTTGTGATTCAGTGATATTGTAATTATAGGATACTACTTTTCTGTTTTTATTAAGAGTACTTTTTAACATTTTTGAACACTTAAAGCAAGTTGCCAATCTTGCATCAGTTTAAAATGTTATCAAGAACTAACAGAATATTTGTGCAGCTGTTTTTCAGATGAATTATAGATAGCTATTTCATTTGCAGTATTGTTTACCAGGTCATTAATATACAACAAGAACAGCAAGAGCCTCAACAGGCTTCCCTGGGGAATTCCTGAAAATTCTTCTGCATTTGTTGACGACTTTCCATCCGAGATAATGTGCCATGTCCTTTCGACCAAGAAATCCTCAACACAGTCAACAATTTTGTTTAATACCATGTATGATGTATTGGTGTGGTATTGAGTCAAATGACTTTCAGAAGACAAGATATAATACATCTACCTGACTGCTTTGATCCATGGCTTTCCAGATGTCATGGGCAAAAAGCACAATTTGGGCTTCACATGACCAGTTTTTTCAAAATTGGCGCTGGTTGAAATGGAGGAGGTCATTTTCTTTGAGATTCCTCATCATATTTCAGCTCAGAATATATTCTAAAATTCTACTCCCTCTTGCAAGCAGGTATGACCTGTGCATTCTTCTAACTATTCAGCACATTCTTTTGTTTGAAGGGTCTACAGTATAGTATGGTTAAAAGAGAATCTAACTCAGCCATAAATTCTGAATAGCACTTGACAGATATTTCATCAGGCCCTGGGGCACTGCTAAATTTCAGAAATTTCAGCTGTTTCTCAATGCCACTTATACTGACATTTCCAACACTCACCTTTGCAGTGGTGTGGGAATTAAACTGGGATGGTATGCATCAATCCTCCTTTGTACAGAAACATTTGAATGTGGATCTCTGCATTTCTACTTCTGATTTGCTACCCTCAGTTTCAGTTTGTGTAGCATCCATGAGTCCCTGGGCACTAACTTCAGTCACAAAGACAGTCTTTACATATGGCAACAATTCTCTGAGATTTGTGGAAAGTCTTTTGATAAGATTCTGCTATGTTAATTAATTATGTTTGACATATTGCCCTTTTAACAGCCAAGTGTTTGCCTTCCAGCATATCTCTATCTATAGCCCTATGCTCTGTTTCACATATATTGTGCAACATTGTTTCTTGAGTAGTTTCTTTACACAATCTGTATACTATGCAGGGTCTCTCCCATCATGACCTTCTCTAGTAGATACGTATCTGTCCAGTGATGGTCACTTATTTATCTAAGCTTCAGTTACAGTTCCTCTATATGCTCCTAACCAAAGTTAACTGATCAGGACCTTATCTATTACTGAACATACAAACATTGCTACTTCTCTAGTTGCCTTTGTGTTTTGGTAACCACTGTTGCAACAACTCTGTCATCAACACTGATACCAATCCCGAAGTGAACATTCCAAAAGAGATCAGGTCTACTTGCTGCCATTAGATTTAATACGTTTCCATCATAAGTGGGTGTCCGAAGTATCTGTTCTAAGTAATTCTCAGAGAAAGCATTAAATATTAATTACTGGATCATTTAAGTCTTCCCCAATGACAGCAGTTTACACTTGTGGTATGAAGGCAAAGAGTTGTGGACTTGATCACAGGATTGTATAAAACAAGCTTACATCCCCCCCTCCCCCCCCCCCCCCCCATGTCATTAACAGTGAAACCATGAAAATTTGGTAGGGATATGCAGAAATGAAGTTCTGAAAAGTAATGTGAGAATTTACCAACAGATACACAAGTCTTGTGTTTTATTACTGTACCACAAAACTGATACCATTTGTAAGTTAAGTTGTGCTGACGGCCAGCAGATACTGATTGATCAGTTACTGCATAGCACTATCCCAGTACTCATAGCTGTGTTGCTGTAATAAACACATTCTTTATGTTTATATCAAAATATCAATGACTATCCTAAGTGGTGACTGATCTGTCTTTTCTTATATATTCAATCGAATGTCATTCACAATTTATATCATTATTCATTTTTTTATTGTGTAAATTTATATCTAGTGTATATTCTCATCTGTTACTGGACAGCTTGTAATTACATCTAAATTTTTTCGACATAGTTTGTAAACTGACTTATCCCACATCATTAAGATGTATATAGACTAACCAAATAACCATAGGTAAACTAATACCCTTCCTGGTATTTATAAGGACCTGATTGTCATTTTGAATTTTTTACTAATGCCTTTTCATTCTAAGAATCATACTGCCCCAATACCCTCATGATGGATCCACAGTATTAAATAATAGTGGGATGATATGTGCCTGAAAACAAACATCTGTGATTAAAGTAGAAACACATAGTAAAATAAAAGCAAGATTTCTGCCAATAAATTTAGTAATTTAATGGAATTTTAACATTCATGGTTAATTTGAAAACCTAGTTGGTACACTTAAAGAAATAGTATGGTCTATTTCTACCAACTTTATAAAAAAAAGTAATATTTGGTGTTGGTTTAGTTTTATTTCAGTTAGTACCTGTAAATTCAAAATGTTGAATATTTTTCATTGTTGAATACAAGATAAGAGTATGTCTTACAAAGTGTGCTTTCACCTGTATATTGTTAAATTTATAGAGAAATTCAATTTGGTATAATATTGCAGTAATAAGGGACCATATGCTATATTAGTTTTAAATTTTAGTAAATAAAATGATATCATTGTGGCGAGACAATTGGTGAAAAACTATTGTTGTTTCTCCTGGTAATTAATGCAATCACGTACAGTGTTAAATTTGCAGAGAAATTGGATTTGATAGAATACTACCAGAAGGAGGGACTATGTGCAATATTAGTTTTATATTTAGTAAATGAAATAATATAATTGTAATAACACAATTAGTCAAAAACTATCTCTGGAGTTGTGAAGTGTAAATTATATCTGTTTTTATGCACTCTGTTTTTCTATGTTGTGGACTGCCATGTTTTCTTTGAGTGATTTCTGCTGTTGTGTTTCACACGTCTCTGATCGAATGTTAATAAAGTGTGTGGCTTTAATATCAACTAGTACACACTGTACATATTGTGCATTGATGTTTCCCACAAATGGTGACCTCACAGAAAGCCATGTATCATGAGAAACACAGTAAGTGTGAACATACTATGCCAGCTACAATGGATGCCATCTCATCAGAGCAGTTATTGTGCAACTTGGAGGAAGTGGTTGTAGCTCCTATTCTTCCAGTGGTCCCAAATGATGGACGATTGCCTGATAATTTGCATGATATGTAGCCCATGGACAATTCATCAGTTAATTTCATCATGTTCTCTACATCGGAAAGCACAATCGTTGTTCTGCTGCACATGCCATAGCAGCCAGACCTGTGGTTCAAACCAGTGGAAATTTTATTTTCTGCCTGTGGTGTACGTGATGACAGTCTACAATTTGTCCTGACCATCAGTGCTATAGACACTCAGACTACTTTGTTACCATCAGACATTATCCATTACACAGCCTATGTGTGCATGTATGCACACTTTAAAGATTACGTGTTCATAGTGTTGACAAATCAAGAGACCTAGTGTTCAGCAAATTTTTAAAAGTGAGGTTATAGGTGAAAAAGTTCCATCTGGAGTTCTGGTATCAGCTAAGATCACTAGTCACAGAACCTGAAGTTTCCAAGGCAACATTAAAACTCGCTATTAGTCCTTTCACTGTTATTGACATGCTCTTTGCATTCTGTTCTGAAATGGTTTTTGTTATGGCTGTACTGCTCACATTAATGCTGGTGCTGGTGCTGAGAGACAGCATCGTGGCTAATATGATAAAATTGATTTTTGCACATCTTACAGTCTGACATATCCATTCAATAAAGAACTGAATTCCTTTCCATTATCCATCACACTTACTGTGCTGCATCAAATTAAGTAAAACATTGCACAAAATTTTAAAGAGTTCACAGAGGGAAAAACTCCTTGTGTAAACTTCGCACATGGTTAATTTTAGCTTGTACATTGCAGTGAATGAAATGTAGATAAGATACGCAGTGTGTAAATTTGGCATATGGTTCATGTTAGCTGAAAAACTGCAGTGAATGAAATGTATGCAAGACACCAAAATTTAATTTAAAATTGAGAGCAGAAGGATATCTCATGTCTTTCTCAAGGTATTGGAGATCATATCTGAACGGCACTTGTGTGTGACATGCCCTCTCATGTCCTTACACATTGCACATCATGTGGTCACAACGATAATCATACCTTATAAATGATTCGAGATACTTAAATGATATTTTCAGCAAATGATAGACCACAATGAGGCACCTATGTCATATGATAAATGCTCAAAATGTTTTTATTCACTGAGATATAGAAGCAACTTGTCCACAGTAATGAGAGGTCAGCAGGTCAGGGCACTTTCAGACATCCATAGCATGTAGGAAAAACCAATTGGTGTGCATATACATGTCCCACAACTCCTGGGGAATGGTGTAGCCCACAGCAGCAAAAGGGTTAAAAGTGCTGTGATTTCAAATAACACCATGGACTTGGATTTTTGATTGCTGGTAGCAGACCAAATGCATATGATGACATGGTGGGGGCCGCATAAAATGGTAATGGCATCATAGGTTTAGTTACTGCAGGCACTGCTAGAGGGTAGCAGCTCCCACTACCTAAATGAATCAGCTCACTCCAGCATGACTTGAGCACTATCCAGCAACAGTACAAGCAAGTTACAGAGAAAGCAGCAACTCATGAAAATCCAGAGCACAACACCTGAGGCACAAGTCCTTGCAAGTCCTTGCAGCTATCCAAACAACAGCAACTACGAACAGGCATGATCAGTCACTTTGAACTGAAGTGCCTAACAACCACACTCAAAGTACACACCGGTCTACTGCTTCATATGACGTGGAGCCAACTTCTGCCGAATTAACTCCAGATGACAGATTCCTTCTCAGTATTGGCAATGTGAGTGTCTCACAAATGCCAAATCAACAGTCTGTTACTAGCAGTCTCAGTAGACCATGTCACTTGTATGTCCAGGGCACTTGTTTCATAAACATATTTAATCGATTCAGGATCAGAGGTCTATTCCAAAAAAAAAATGGTTCAAATGCCTCTGAGTACTATGGGACTTAACTGCTGAGGTCATCAGTCCCCTAGAACTTAGAACTACTTAAACCTAACTAACCTAAGGACATCACACACATCCATGCCCGAGGCAGGATTCGAACCTGTGACCGTAGTGGTCGCACGGTTCCAGACTGTAATGCCTAGAACCGTTTGGCTACACTAGCCAGCTGTCTATTCCACCAGTAAGACTAGCAAATAAATTTTCAATTACTTCCTTACTCACTACAGCTAACACTAAAAGTTCCTACTTTTGGAAAATGTATTGAAGTGGTGAAGGTGGGTTTCAAGACACAATTAAGGGGACTTTCCTAGTTGCTGATGTCACTGAGCCCATTCTTGCCACACAACAATGTGTCCTACCCAGAAAGCTCAAATCCACATGAATGGCGAGACTGTTTATGGACTATGGGTTCTTCCAGGAGCCCTGATGCACTGAATCACACCTCTGCTTCAGGTGCAGTGACAACTGAATTAGATTTTGAGGGGTTCTGTTCTTAACACTAAAGATTTTTTGAGAGAGGAACTTCATACAACAGCGTGCACTTACAACAAATTATCATGAAAGAATCAGAGACCTGGAGAAGGTTCAAGCTGAAATTCAGAGCTTAAGTGGAAACATTTCTCCGTCTTCTGTCTGTTCAGCTACCTAGGCAGTCAATAAACAGCAATCTGAACCCATCGCTGGTGCCACATACAAAACAGCTACCACATTCCCACTACTTCAGGACAACCAGTTGCCTTCAAAACTTGCACATTAGTGCCAGAAAAATATGCTGCAGCAAAAAAAGAATTCAAAGAATTATTAACCATAGGTGTTATCTACCACTCTGGCAGCCCATGAATGTCTCTCATATACTTGGTAAAGAAAAAGGATGGATCCTGGTTGCTGTTGCAACAAGTGCAACAGGCACCAACAGCAGCTCCCACAACATACATTACAGCAGTGGTACTCCAGTTCGTGCAGCGCAGAAACTCATGCCAACCAGCTTACTAGCAGATCAACGGAGGACAACACCAATAGCCTTGCCAGCAGAAGCTCTGAGGTGCACATGCAACTCCAATCAGTATGCGCATGTTGAACTATTTCCTACCTCCATCAAAAATAAGTTTGAGTCAATCAAACAGAAGTGTTATTTCATGAGATGACTACTTATTGGGGAAGATCTTGCCTGGACAACACTTTACCATGACCAGCTCTTCTACTCTTTGTCTTCTCCGTGAAGTGGGACTGGCCAACAGACACTGCTGAGTGGAGAGGACTTGTTATTCTGTTTTGCTACTTCTCCTACACAACATGTGACTGTTAATTTTTGGAACTTATTAAGCATTCACTAAGTTATGAAAGTTTCTATTTTTGTTCTTGAGACATTAGTTATTGTGTTAATCCCAAATCTGTGAGTTTATTTCTTGGGTTGCAAAAACAAAACTGTTTACTTGATACATCTGGTGAAAGTTTTATGTGATATAACTCTGGTGACCTCATGTTGGTCCCAGTTTCCCACATAAAGGACTTTACAGGAGCATTAGTAGGTGCACATATATTCTATGTGTCTGATTTCAAGAAGGGCTACCACCAGTTTCCCGTGACACCTGTAGACATATAAAAACCGGCTGTGATCACACCATTTGAACTCCAGAATGCTGCCCAGAAGTTGTAGCATTTCAACGATGAAGTGTTCAGTGGTCTGCCCTGTTGTTTTGTGTATTTGGATGACATTAGTCAGTTTTCTCAAAATTGACATCAGAACATGACAGACATCTACAAATGATTTTTGATAGACATTCAAAGAATAGGTTCCAAATGAACAAATGTGTTCTCAGGAAGAGAGAGATGGAATTCTTAGGCTGTTTGGCTACCTCTTGTGGCATCACATTTTTGCAGCATAAAGCTGAAATAATTCAGTCTACTTATTCTAGATACCTTCAAACAGCTACACCATTTTGTTGGCATGGTGAGCTTCTATAGGTGCAATCTTCCTCAGCAGTGGCCTCACTGTCAGAAGCAAAGTCAAGAGAAAACCTCATGACTTGGACTTAAAAAAATGTTGCAGGCATTTGGCAGTGTCAAATCCAGTTTAAGTGACAACATCCTTTTAGCCCACCCTGTCCATTCTGTGCCTCTTGCCATTTTAGTAGATGTTAGCCCAGCAGTGATAGGGGTGGCAAATATGAGGTGCATGGCAGCATTTTAGCTGTTTTTCTTTTTCTTAAACTATTCCAGTCGCAAACTAAGGTGCTCCTACTGAGGCGTAGTACTTCATATTGTGCCTACATTAAGTAAGATATGTTAGCAGGCAGAGCTTTAGACAAGAAGGCATGTTTATCACATGATAGATGTACTCTGATCCAGTAGCTAGATGTAAGTAATTATGACTGTGGCCTTAAGGTGTCAGCTTCTTATGGACTATGAAATTATGAAGTAGTTAAAACATGTTTTCGAAACACAATTGTAGTTATTGTGGTTATCATGAATTCCATTACTTATTGCTAATTTGTTTATTAATGTGAATGGTGGTGTGACTGGAAAGTAAGATATTAAATGAATATTGTTACATCTATTAACTGAGTACAAGTTAGTAAGAGAAATGTGATCATACAGAGAAAGTAAATTATACTTTCAGAGGAATTTTATAATGTACAACTAGCCAGTTCATGGGACTGGGAAAACAAGAAACATTTTATGATAATGACTTAAAGAAGGAGTTAGTCTGATATTGCTGGAATTTCTAAAATTGTTCATTTAGCAAATTTTTCATAAAAACTATTAAGTAGTGATTGGTAAAATGTAAAAGATATAGGACTGCGCAATTTAATACTAACCTTGAATTTGCTATGATGTGTATCAGCCAGAGGACAGTACATTTGCACATCTTTTCTGGGTTAAAGGATTGCTTTGTTAAGTCTAAAGAATCTGTTTGAAGCTCAGCCATCAGCAAGTTCAGGTTCGGATATAAGGCGCTCTGAATACATGTGATAATTTTGCAGAATAATGATTATAACTTGACCATGAAGTGCCACAAAGTGAATGCAAACTTGTTAGAAAAATGAACACATGAAATTCCAGCTTTAATATGTAAACTGTAACTTTTGAAAAACCAAAATCTGTGTGGTATGTCGTACATGCCATGAGGACAAACTGAAAATTTGTAGTGGAAAAACTGTGTAATATTTGAGCGAGCATTCTCTCACAGATAATTCATTTGATAATACCTTTGGTAACAATAAACTGGCTGTTACAAGTGACTATAGTTGAATGTGAGGGTTCAAACTAGAACTGAAGGTTAGCACAGGCTTTCCAGGGTTTTTGTGTCAAACAAGTGCCAATATATCTAAGTTTTCACACACAAACTATATTTCAATTAATCACTCAGTTAATCTGATACTGAAAAGCATTTGTTGCACCTGCTAGATTCATATAATGCTACTGGTTCTACTATAGCTTTTCCAGTAGATGAATATCATTCCTTTTTAACAGGAAAGTCATGTGAACTAGATTGCAGAAGAAAAAAATCACAAAGTGAGTAAACATTATTTATGTAGGAAGAGCTCACAGTAATGACAACATTGCACTATGATAGCATCCATTACGCATTTCAGAGCGCATGTGGTGGCACTTATCTTCTCACTTTTCATTGATCACAAGGTATTTCTTTTGTGTTCAAAGCACCACATGAATCCTTCTTGCCAAAACAGTTCTGCCAATTGGAATTCATCAGTCAATTTACTACCGACATCTGCAGTGTATGGGGCTGATAACGTTGTGACTGACTATTTTTCTAAAATTAATGCAGTTTCTATGGACAGCAACTTAAAGTGGTTGGCAATGGCATATGACTCTGATGTGGAATTACAGAAGGTTGTCATAAAAAAAACTACTGGGCTACAGCTAAATAAACTTCCAATGCACAAGTCCCTAGTGTGGTATGACACTTCCCAAAACCTAACTCATCCTCTTGTTCTGCTGGTTTTTGGGAAACAAGTTACTGGTTATATCCACAGACACACACATTCTGGAGCCAACTGCACAATACTAATAGTGACTGATAGATATGTATGGCCAGGTGCCAAGCATAACTGTAGATCACAGGTGAAGAATTGTTTGATTTGTCAAATGGCTACTGTGGGGCACTATGTCCAAAAACCTGTGCGTTCTTTCAATGAGCCTACACAGCATTTTTGACACACCACATCAACTGGCAGGATCTCTCACTCCTGTACAAGGTTTTAGATACATTCTTGTGGCTAATGACAGCTCTACCCCCTGGGTGTAACCAGTTCCTATTATGGACATTTCAACAGAAACAGTGGCACATAATTTCCTAAACACTTTTATCTCTTGATTCAGATGTCACACCAGTCTCATAACTGACCAAAGACACCACCGGCTTTCACCAGCCAAGTAACAAGGTGGCAGAAAAGTGGCATCATACTTTAAAATTTCCCCTTATACACCATGGATCTTCATGGCTATCTGTCCTACAACTAATGTTACTGGGACTATGTGTTGCAACTAAACCCAATATAGGAGCTTCTGCAGTGGAGTGGTGAACCACTAAGACTTACTTTGCAATTTTGTGAACAGCAACATGATCTAATGGCGTGAGACCCTCCAACCCTATAGCAACAACTCAAGAACTGCATCTATAAATTTTCTCCATCTCTGGCACCCTGGCACATGAGCTTGGATATCTTCATACCTAAGGATTTACAGATGTGTTCTCATGTTATACACTACTGGCAATTAAAATTGCTACTTCAAGAAGAAATGCAGATGATAAACCGGTATTCATTGAACAAATATATTATACTAGAACTGACATGTGATTACATTTACACGCAATTTTAATGCATAGATCCTGAGAAATCAGTACCCAGAACAACCACCTGTGGCCATAATAGCAGCCTTGATACGCCTGGGCATTGAGTCAAACAGAGCTTGGATGGTGTGTACAGGGGCAGCTGCCCATGCAGCTTCAACACGATACCACAGTTCATCAAGTGTAGTGACTGGCGTAGTGTGACAAGCCAGTTGCTCAGCCGCCATTGACCAGACGTTTTCAATTGGTGAGAGATCTGGAGAATATGCTGGCCAGGGCAGCAGTCGAACGTTTTCTGTATCCAGAAAGGCCCATACAGGACCTGCAACATGCGGTCGTGCATTATCCTGCTGAAATGTAGGGTTTCGCAGGAATCGAATGAAGGGTAGAGCCACAGGTCGTGAAACATCTGAAATGTAACATCCACTGTTCAAAGTGCCGTCAATGCGAACAAGAGGTGACCGAGACGTGTGACCAATGGCACCCCATAGCATCACACCGGGTGATACGCAAGTACGGCGATGACGAATACTCACTTCCAGCGTGCATTTACTATGATGTCGCCAAACACAGATGCGACCATCATGATACTGTAAACAGAACCTGGATTCATCTGAAAAAATGACGTTTTGCCATTCGTGCAGTCAAGTTCATTATTGAGTACACCATCGCAGGCGCTTCTGTCTGTGATGCAGCGTCAAGGGTAACCCCAGCCATGGTCTCCGAGCTGACAGTGCATGCTGCTGCAAATGTCGTCAAACTGTCCGTGCAGATGGTTGTTGTCTTGCAATGACCTGTGGCTCTACCCTTGTGTGAATGCTCTGAAAAGCTAATCATTTTCATATCACAGCATCTTCTTCCTGTTGGTTAAATTTTGCGTCTGTAGCACGTCATCTTCGTGGTGTAGCAATTTTAATGGCTAGTAGTGTATTATGTACAGCTTTTATGAAGTATAGAATACTCATTTTTCTTTATACTTTGAATATATAACATTCCACATCCATGTTGAGATACATCTTCACACATTTAATACTTCGTACAGGGATTTTGGAAGCTATAAATATTTATTACTTGGTGTCATATAAAGTGGCATGGTGTGTTGTTACATAATTTGTTAAGTAATTTACAAAGGTGTCAGCAAATTGCCATGAAAATTTCTTCCATCTAATCATATGACACTACATGGAAAGGTTAATATATTCTTTAAACAAGAAACAAATCCCTAGCTTACAACAAAATCTTAGTTCAAACAGTAGCAATAGAAGGCAGTGTTACAGTAGATGTTGCATCTTTTACCACCGAAAGCTCAGTATTCTTGCGATATTTGGTTTGTTGTTTACAATTACCTTTCTACTGCAATTATATTGCTTCCACAATTATTTAGACAGGTTCAAAGTAAATTTTAATGCCATTCACATTTCACATTTTAGCCTTTTAACATAAAAGAAAAAAGAGAAGAAGTTTAACAGAAACTATAAGTAAACTGCCATGGGAATAAATCTTACCTGGTGATATCACTTGTGGAACTCCATGATAAGTTCAGATGATACGGACTTCGATCAATAAGTGTAATATTGTCAGGTTCTGGGAACATTCTCACTTCTGTGGTATCACTCTCACTGTATGACAGCGCACTTGTTGAGTAAGCACGAACCTGTGGTAATGTGACCCCAACAGGTGAGTTGTTAAAGATGAGAAAAACGTACACCTCAGTTTAATATGGATAACACTTTAAGACGATGCACAATAAACTAATACAATTAATGTGATCAATATGTAATTAAGAAGATGACGTTCAACAATACTGTTAACATGAAATCCAATGAATAAAACATATTTTACCCAAACAATGTAACTGTGTCCTGGTAAAAGTGAAGCTAAATCAGCTGAATGAAATTCTGTTGACTCATGCTGTTTATTTCCACGAACTGGTTGTGCTTTGGGTCGGACTCCTGCGACCATACCTTCTGTTCGCCAGTGCAGTTCATACAAAACATACTGGCCATTCAGTTCTTTTGGTGATAGCCATTGCACCTTAACCTTTGTTGGATTTATAACAATGACTGTAACATTCTGTGGTGGAGATGGAGCTGAAAATTTAAAATAATGATGTATTTCTTGCAAAATTTTTATTTCTATGCTTTTTACTTTGAAGAAACTTCAATATACAACTCATTGTGCTGAATTGGTGAAAAAAAGAGATTTCTTTTGTTCCCTGTAGTCCCATTGGATAATTTTCTGGAGAGATGCAGCAAGAATCAATAAAGTATTTATTCTGCAAAGGTGGGCAGCAAAAATATAAGGTTACTCAAAAAACTTACAATGAAAGACAAATCAACAACTTTTAGTGTTTTACAGATACAAAACTTTTTCTTTGTTGATCACTAAATCAGTTGGCCTCCTGGCCTGATCGGATTTGTACCAGTGGGGATCCCAGGCAAATGGAAAGCACAGAGGCAGTAATTCCCTCTGCTGTTGTTCTATGTTGGTATGTTTAGTGCTCATTAATAATATTAAAAAGTCAAACCTGGGAAGAGGAAAGGTGTATTGGCTATTTAGGGAACCTGGAGATCTTTGCTTTCATATTTATAACCCTCTATTTCTACACTAAACAGCAGTCTGAAGATTTTTGTGATCAAGAATCTTTGTAAAAATGTATTTTTTTTTCATTTTAAAAAATGTATATATGTCAAGGTGCTTTAACAATACAATTTGTAAATGAGCATCAGTGGGCACCATCTGTTTCAAATACGAGACATTCAAAAGGTGCCTCCTTATCCATAAATACTGTTTGATATTTTATAGTTATATCTCATTGTTGATAAACAAACAGATATATAAGCTGTGGTTTAGTTTTGTACTTATAGGCACTGACCTATATGACATCACTACCTAACTACATGTATAAAAATACCTTAATCTCTATCCATTTACAACCTACAAATTTGCTGATTGTACTTATTTGATTTTTTTTTTTTTTTTTGGACACTCATCATCCAGCATGGCATGTTACATAAATTAAGAGGAAAGTTGTAACATTTACTGCCACTTCAGAAAAGTTTTCTTTGCTCTGACTACTGAAAACAGGAACACAATCTGGGTGTTCAAACAATCATCTAATAAGGGATTGGACAATCATGTCATATTGAAACCTGATGTACTTCTTTTGCAACTAGTTGTTAATACAACTTAGAATGCAGATGATACACATAGAAAATACTTAAAAATTGTGATAACCATGGTTTTTTGGGCTTGGCATTTATGACAAGTTGAACACCTCCGCATATCACTATCGGTTGTTTAGGTAGGTAGTGAGCATGATGAGAGAACTGCAGCCAGGTGGAACAGCATTCTTTCAAGAGAAATCTCAGTTCATGGCTTTGTATACATATGGTTAGGAATAACTGAAGCAGTTAATGTTGCAAACAGCAAATCTGCTGGTGCTGATGATACTTAAGATAGTTATATTCCAGAAGAATTTGTCAATGGGTTAATATTGTCACATTTAATTAATAATTACCTCCAAAAGAAAAGTCCAAAAATAAAATTACCATGTTAGATAAAGATAAAACAGTGAACTAAAGTGGTTGTTACATATATAAAAAATAAAACTGCTGGTTTGGGGAATCTTGTGTGTAAATTGTAGATCGGCCTAATTTTGAAAATGAAATGTAGGGTAAAAGACTGCTTTCATTCAAAGATGAAAAACATACAAAGATAACTGAAGAGCACATTTTCCCACACACCCAGTCATACACAATAATGCCCATAATCAGCTAGATGGTAGATTGCTACTTATCTTATTTGTTTGTTTTCAATAATCATCTGGAAGCTTTGCACTACATATGAAAAGAGCTATGTTTAGTTGAGGAAATCTTGTGGCAGACACATCAAAGTCTGGCGAAATGGAAAAGGAAAATTTTACAGTTTCCACACATCACACTTTTCTTCTGTTTTGTGAGAACAAATCCCTTCACAATTCTTGGTTAAGTCATAAAAATTCTGCATCACTGTCAGCCACTTCTTGAACTCACACTGACAAATACATCCATATACTTCAAATTCAATCTGATTTGATTAATGTATTTCAACTGCAGAGCAAGAATTGTACCATCTGTGGAATGCATTTTATACAAATTTAACACAGAAAATTATTATGGACAGATCACTGCAGTTTTAAGTTCACCACTGTAAAAGGTTTCTTAAGCTGCAGTCATAGTATACTACTTCTTCTCTTTTCTCATTTTAAAAGTCTAATTAAATCTGCATCACTTTTCAAAATATATCAGTATAAGACAGGACCCATTCCTAACTATGGTCCAGTTTTCTGCAAAAATGTCTAAGCCTGTCTGTCACCCACAGAGCTGTCAATTGTCATACTTAACTTTAAGGTGCATGATGTAAAAAAAAAAGAGTGTGTGTGTTTGGAACACTGTATCAGTATTACATATTTTTGCAACAGTAGAAATAAAACTAATTTCATAATTATGTGTAAACACTTGATACCAGTTTGGAAGGTTCGGTAAGTCTGGTAAATTTCCTGAAAGAATGGAACATGTTTGTTGCAACTTCATGGTTGGTAAGCTTAATTATTCCAAGTACTGTATAAAGAATTTTGATAATTTACAGTGTACATTTCATTGTTGACTGCCATCTGAATGGGACAGTGATTGAAAATGGAGAAAACCAGTGCTGTTCTACAACATTTTCATTTGAAGGGCTGGACTGCTGCACATATCAAAACAGAGTTGGATGAAGTTTACATGGACTCCAAACCATCAGTAAAGACCATTTACTTTTGGATTAATGAATTTAAAAGTGGTCAGACAAGTACCAGAAACAAAGCACGCTCTGGCCATCCAACGGAGACTACCACAATGGAAACCACTGAAAAAATCCATCATATGGTAATGAAAGACCACCAAATAAAAATTTATGGGCTTGCTGACATTTTAGGCATCTCAACTGTGTGAGTACATAACATGAACTGCACAGAGAATTGGCTACGTAGAAGCTGAGTGCAAGGTGGGCACTGTGATTGTTCACAGTTGACCACAAGTGCATCCGGCACGTTTCATCACAATGTCCATCATTACACACCAGAGACAACATGGCAGTCAAAAAATTAGACAAAAGGCTGGTGAAAGTGCACTGAAGAAGGCAAAGACCATTTGGTAGATGGTATGTTGGCACGCAAGAAAATGCTCTTACACCAGGATAATGCAGCATCCCACACATCAGTGATAATAACAGCATAAGTGCATGAATTGAGCTTTGAATTGATTCCTCATCCACTCTATTCACCAGAATTAGCGCCAAGTGACTTATTCCTGTTCTCAAACTTGAAACTCTGGTTTGCTGGGAAGAAATTTCATCAAATGAGGAAGTCAGAGTTGCAGTTAATGAGCATTTTGCAGAGTTTGATAGAACCGACTTTTCTGATGCAATGAAAAAGCTGGAGGATCACTGCACCAAGTGTATATCCCACAAAGGAGACTATTTGACGAGAAGTAAGGTGAGTTGTTTATGAAACAAACATTTTTTCTTCCTTTTTTACCAAAATAATTAAACCACCCTCATATTTCTCAACAAATATTTAGTTATCTTTCAATCAGTTTCAAACAGAAAATCAGTGGTTGCACTGCTGTCACAAGAGCTGTGCACACTATAAACCACTTTTATTATTAGTATTAATGTCATGCTGATTGATAGTGAGAGGTGACTGGAAAGGCTTGGAAATATCAATAACCAGAACTGATGTACAGCAAATAAAGATTTACATGCAATACAGCAATGTTTGAATTATGCATGCCATGAGATGGCAGCATATACATGGTGTTTCAAAATAGTTTTACCAACTTTGGGGACAGGCTCCTTACACCAAAACAAAAAAGGTCTAGTAAATATGGGCTCTAAAATGTATGTCTTAATAGCAATGAGCACTTATTCATCTTCAATACTGTGAAACACATCTCTTCTACTACAAACTCTTTGCTCTCCATGTATTGGCAGGATGTAGTAGAGACAGAAATGAGGAAAAAATATCCAGTAAACATGGGCTTCAAACTTCATACCTTAAAAGCTATGAGTAGTAACACCCACAAGTACACCAAAAAATATGCAGTCACTTTAATGCTGACATCATGAACACATTCAATACATCATCCCTTTACATAGCCAGCTATGTACCTGTACGACATACTGTGTTCCATGAGTGGAGCAAAGTTAACAAGCATATAAATCATCACACAATTAGAGAAAAACCAATCTACTGCAGGATTATATAACATAACATGTTACAGATTTCCAAGCAAAGTCACTGGTGATGAAATTTAGCCATCTTGCATAAGTGTGGGCTAGTTGAATTAATACATGACAGTACTGCATCTCGTATCCTGTTGACCTAACATACATCCAGGTGCCAGTGTGATCTAGGTGGTAACCACAATGAGCACATGTTCCTTTTCAGTACAGTGAAACACATCTCTTCTACTGAACAAGTGCTCACAGCTCTTAAGACATGCATTTTACAACCCAAGTTTACTGGACTTTTTTTCTTGCTTTGGTCCATACTACCTCCTCCCAAAATATGGACAACAAAGAGCTTGCAGTAAAAGAGATGTATTTCACAGCATTGAGGAAGAACAAATGCTCATAAGTCTTGAGGTATATATTTTAGATCCCATATTTACCAGACACTATTTCTTGTTTTGGTGTAAGGAACCTGTCCTAGGGTTTTCTAAAAGCATTTTTCAAAAACTTGTATAAAACACACTTCATTGTTGTGGTATAGTCACTACTTAAAACGGGTAGACTGGGAGGATGTTTATCGGGAACCTGATGCAAATGTTAAATTTAACTTATTCCATGATAAACTTGTGGGTATATTTGAAAGCAGTTTTCCTAAGAAATTAGTGAATCATAACTCAAATAAACTTGATAAAAAAACATGGCTGACTAAAGGGATTAAAATTTCTTGTAGCCGGAAATGGGAACTATACCATGACACTAGAATAAGTCGAGATGAAGAAAAGCTCAACCATTATAAGAAGTATTGTAATATACTAAGGAAAGTTATAAAAAAATCCAGAAGTATGTGTATCAAGTCTGAGAATAGCACCTCTGATGACAAAGTTAAAACAATATGGAATATCGTTAAAAGGGAAACAGGGCAACCAAGGTCACAGGACAACAGTATTACTGTTAAGCACAATGAAGTTTTTGAAAAATGCTTTTAGAAAACCCTAGGACAGGTTCCTTACACCAAAACAAGAAATAGTGTCTGGTAAAAATGGGATCTAAAATATATACCTCAAGACTTATGAGCATTTGTTCTTCCTCAATGCTGTGAAATACATCTCTTCTACTGCAAGCTCTTTGTTGTCCATATTTTGGGAGGAGGTAGTATGGACCAAAGCAAGAAAAAAAAGTCCAGTAAACTTGGGTTGTAAAATGCATGTCTTAAGAGCTGTGAGCACTTGTTCAGTAGAAGAGAAAGTTATAAAAAAATCCAGAAGTATGTGTATCAAGTCTGAGAATAGCACCTCTGATGACAAAGTTAAAACAATATGGAATATCGTTAAAAGGGAAACAGGGCAACCAAGGTCACAGGACAACAGTATTACTGTTAAGCACAATGAAAAGCTTATAAATGAAAAATCACAGGTTGAAAATATTTTTAATAATCATTTCATAAATGTAGTGGAAAATATAGGCACTAGCTGCTCACCAGATAGGGCAGAACTCTATATGAAAGAGGCATTCCCGGTGCAAACAAATGAAATTGAAATCCTACCCACCTCACCGTCTCAAATTAAGAAAATAATAAATTCACTTAAGAATAAAAACTCACGTGGAACTGATGGTATCTCCAATAGAATACTAAAATCTTGTCCACACCTGATAAGTCGAGTTCTTAGCCACATATGTAATAGCTCATTGAATCAGGGAATATTTCCTGACAGATTGAAATATGCCATAGTTAAACCTTTGTATAAAAAAGGTGACAAGGCAGACGTCAACAATTATCATCCTATTTCACTTCTGACATCCTTCTCAAAAGTGTTTGAAAAAGTAATGTACTCAAGAGTAACTTCACACATCAGTGGGAATAACGTTTTAACAAAATGTCAGTTCGGTTTTCAGAAAGGTGTTTCAACAGATAGTGCTATACATGCTTTCACTGATCAAATTTTAAATGCTCTGGATAGTAGAACATCACCAATTGGGATTTTCTGTGATCTCTCTAAGGCTTTTGATTGTGTGGATCATGAAATCCTCTTAGATAAGCTGAAGTACTATGGAATGAATGGTTCAGTACACAGATGGTTCACTTCATATTTAACTGGTAGAATGCAGAAGGTTGAAACAGTAAACCCACATAGTACACAAAGGGCATCAGATTATTCAGACTGGGGATGTATCAAGAATGGGGTACCACAGGGTTCTGTCTTGGGGCCGTTATTGTTTTTAATATATGTTAATGACTTGCCTAATTATATTCATGAAGATGCAAACTTGGTTCTCTTTGAAGATGACACAAGTATTGTAATCAAGCCTAAAAAGCAAGAATCAGCTGAGGAAAATGCAAATAATGTTTTTCAAAGAGTTATTAGGTGGTTTTCCGCAAATGGACTTTCATTGAACTTTGAAAAAACACTGTACATACAGTTCAGTACAGGGAAAGGCATAACACCGGAAATAAATATAGAGTGTGGGGGAAAATCTTTAGCTAAAGCAGATTGTTCAAAATTTCTGGGTGTCTGTATTGATCAGAATTTAAACTGGAAGACACACATTGACAATCTACTGAAACGATTGAGCTCAGCTACCTATGCTATTAGTGTCATTGCAAATTTTGGAGACAAGCATATCAGTAAGTTAGCTTACCATGCATATTTTCATTCGTTGCTCTCTTACGGAATCATCTTTTGGGGCAATTCATCACTAAGAAAGAATGTATTTATTGCACAAAAACGTGTTATCAGAATAATGTCTGGGGCTCAACCAAGATCATCTTGTAGACAATTATTTAAAGAATTAGGGATATTGCCAGTAGCTTCACAATATATATACAGCCTAATGAAATTTGTTGTTAGTAACCCAGATCACTTCAGAATTAATAGCACAGTCCACAGCTACAATACTAGGAGACAGGGTGACCTTCACTACCGCTCATTGAATTTGACATTGGCACAAAAGGGGGTGAATTATACTGCCACAAAGATTTTTGGTCACTTGCCAAACAATATCAAAAGTCTGACAGACAACCAATCAGCATTCAAAAGTAAGTTGAGGGAATTCCTGAATGACAACTCCTTCTACTCCATAGATGAATTTTTAGACATAGGCTAAAGAAATACAGTAAGTATTAACAATTGTACCGTATATAAGACTAACAAAGATTATTTGGGATAAATGAATCTTTTGTACTTTGACAGGTTCCACATCATTACGAAAGAATCGTGTTCATGATCCATGGAACAAGTAATATAACTAACTAACTAACTAACTACAACACTGGCTGTAGAGACATGTCTTTATGAGCCAACATCACTATTGTTCTGTATGGTGTTGCAATTTTTATATTATGTGAGTTCATTTCATTGGTGTCCTTAAATGGAACCCTACTTTTATTGCATATGATCAGCCACTTCACCTGAAATGAGTTGACATATGCCTGTTGGCCAGAATACATGACTGCTCATCCCAAGAGAGCATCCTCTGGTTACAGAGCACAAATTCATGATTTCATGAAAAGCAGCCAGAATGCAAATATGGACATCATAATTGCCAACTATTGTGGTCAGGTTTTGGTGAAATTAGTGGAACTGACAGACAGCCTTAGGATTTGAACAAAGTATCACATCAAAAAATCACCAAGACATGCCTTTGTGTTTTGAATTTGCATCTGTTTGTATAAGTGTCAATGTGAGTATGCATCACAAAGTAGTGTGACACACAGATTTTATGAACTGCTAGCCCAGTTATTTAACACGTTCTTACTTCCTTTCCTGTGCCTGTTATCCAGCCAATGATGGGTCAGACAACCATACTGGAGAACCAACCACATTCTTAGACAGGCTATTATTACGAAATAATAACCACTCACAAAGGCATCAACAAATATGTGTGCAATTTCAGTGGTTCCCATGTGATTTTTGGGTAAGTACAAAGGCATCAACACATATGTGTGCAAATTTCAGTGGTTTCCATGTGATGTTGAGTAAGTACAACAAATCTACTGTCATTCTATCTGCCATATCATTTTCCTGTATGGATATGGAAAGTTCATCCTTTTTAAATATGATGCTTCTGACTTTATTATCAAAGATAATAAACAAGTGTTTTTTAATATCTAAAAAATTGTCCAAACTGCAGTACATTGTTCAACTAATAGCTGTTTCAGTTGTAAGTGAATTTATCCTGCAGCTCTACCTTTAGGATGAATTCTGTACCAATGAGAATTTAGCTATTATAATGTCCTTGATAACATAAAGAAGACTGTTTGGTTACTTTCTAAGACCATTCTAAATTTCATAAAATTAAAACATATCTTTTCTGTTCTTAAATGTGAAGCTCAAACATTGGTCTAGATATACAATCTGATTGGCTTCTTCAGGAACCCCTTGTTTTAATATTTGATAAAAAAAGCTACATCCTGTAATTAAGAAGAAACTCAAAATGTCAATAAACAACATAAACAGAATTTTTGCCAACTTACCACCTGCAGCTGTTCTCAGTTCTTTTGGTGCACCTACTATATGATTAACTCCTTCCATTTCACTGTAGTAGTTCTTCAGTTCTAATATAAAAACATATTTGGAGTATGGCTTCAGATTTGAAATTGTTATTATTCTGTTAAAAGTGACCTGTAATTAAATCAAGTTACCTCATATTTAGTAACATAGCAATTCTCAAAAAATTAGATTATATATATTATAAAAAGATATACAAAACTAAGAAGTGTAATTTTGACAGCTTTACAACAAATATAATTATTAACAGTCTTATATGACAGTAAGACACACTGTAAATGTAAACCACACTTCATGTATAAAAGAAAATTACATCTGTCTCAGAATAATTAGTATTTTGCTCCTTTAGTCTATAGTATATACCTCAATTTGTGCCACAAACTTCATGTTTCTCTAGGAAATATTACTACAACTGATTCCATACTCTAAGCAGGCAACAACTTCATAACATTTGTGCAGCAGCCTAATCCTGCCTTTGGAGACCATATTACTACATTATCCTTCAAATATTTGCCCCCTCCCCCTTTCCCAAACATGACTGACAACCAGCAACATTCTCTCCTATTTCCGCACATAAAATCTGCACTTAAAAAAAAAAAAAAAAAAAAAAAAAAAAGGGGGGGGGGGGCTAAATAATTCTGCATTACAAAATGATTTACATCAGATCAGCTATATTGTCAGTCTGTGGGCCTATTATTCAGAAATCCTTGTGACTGTTGAACATGTAAGAAAATCTAAAAATGTATATTTAAAAAAAAACTCGTGCAATTGTTCCTTTCAGAGATTCTAACTGAAATGGTCTCAAAAGTTGTAAAGTTTTCAATTGGAAATTATTACAAAACTTACCACAGGCATTTAAATGCACACATACTAAAATAAAGAGATAATTTCTTGTTTATCATATCCCAGCATTGTGAAAATAACAGTGCTTGCTTACACATATCACAATATGCCACTGAAGAGGTGCAGAAGTCTGATTCATGTTATGTGATATTCTTAATAATTTGGAAATTGATTGGTTGATAAACAAGTCCATGGAGTGGAATGCTCCTCTTAAACTATACTTCATTAGTAGCCAAACTTGTTATTGTTTCTGGAAAGCTATTGAAAACGTTTGCTCCTGAATAATGGACAATTTTTTGACCAAAGTACACAGTTTTTGGTCTTTATGTATATTGTTCTTATACACGGTACTGATTATGTGAACTAAGCGTGAAAGAGAGTTATATTATTTACTATAAATTTCATTAATAGACAAAGACAGTGAGAAGCAGTACTGAGGACAAGCAGTTCTCTCAACAAGTTTCTGCAGTACATTCTTGCATTCAAATCATAAATAATCCATTGTGCTTGCTTCAGTCAAAAAAAAAAAATTTGCATTGGTGATAAGTTACCCCAAAAAATTGTGTCACATGAGACAGAGGAATGAAAGTAAGCAAAGTGTGCCAGCTTCTTTATTTTTACATCACCAATGTCTGACAAAATTTGGATTGGAAATAAAGATTTATAAAGCCAAACATGAGGCTATTACAATTTTTAGGCTTTGATTTCTTCATGTGGGGGCTTCATAAAATATAGAGCTGAACCCTCAGAGTCAAAGATAAAATCAACAGTTCTGCCATCTTAATTTGTGTCTTATCATGTACTGGTACCTGATCTGTAGAATAAAGCTCATTTAAGTAATATGTATACTTTTTGGCACTGCAAACTTTAAGTAATATGTTCATGATGATGACGATGAAGATATGATTTGTTTTTGTCATTAAACATCTAGGTCTTTAGTGCAAATGTGTCTAAACACCTAAATATATGCAAAGATGAGCTGCTGTTTCTTTTACATAATTTTCTGCTAGTAAATGTTTCCTTCCTTGTGAATCAGTGAACATAATCATTTGCAGCTTAATCTTGATAACAAATATTTATTTTCAGTTCTGTTTCTGGCGGAATAAATATACAAATCTCATTGATACCAGCAATTAAATAAGAACTGGACAAGTGCTACTATCATTCATAAGAATCAATTTCTTTTCATATGTATGGTCATTATTGATAAGCATTGTCCATATTCACTTCATTTTATGGTGTTTAAGAATGCCAGTTTTGTATTTACATGCAATATGACATAGTAACCACAGTGGCTCATTACAGTATTTTCTGTTAATTTCTTTAGAGCATTTTCTGTCAATTCCACATACCCAAATTTGATGGTTCACTGTAAAGTGTGTGATGAAAGGTATATATTATTAAAGCAATAGCTTTCAATATTTCCATTATAGCCACAGATATAATGTGAAAATGAAGACAACCCTGTTTCCTAATCTCCAAATAATCTGTGCATGTGTCAACAAATTATCTGTATGTTTCTCAAATTACACTGTATTCTGAATGCACTAAATTAAATCTGCAAGTGTTCAGTGACTATTAACTGAGAGGGGGACACAAACCACTTCTGAGTTATTTTCATCTATTGTCAGATTTATCATTTAGTACACACAACATTTCTACATCATTTCTTTGCACAAGCAGTTTATCAGTTTATCTAATGAGACTAAATTCCTAGCAAGCAAAATTCAGGAAGGATTTTTGGAGTAAAACAGAAATCTTTGCTTGTGACATGGCTACATTGATCACTGGACTATATATTTGGGGAGGGGGGGGGATGCATTATGGATGAAGGTGAAAACACACTTATGAACAAAAACATTACGATCACCTGCAAGTTGGTTCCTCTTTGGATTGGACAAGTTGATAGTAACTTTCTGGAGGTATGTGGCATTAAATGTCTATGGACAGGTGATGCAATTCCTCTAAATTACAGGATGACAGTTTTTGGTGAAGAAGCTGATGCCTGCTATCATCCCAGATGTGCTCCATCAAGTTCAGATTAGGCAAATTTTGTGACCAAGGCACCAACATGACTTCACTTTAATGTTGCACAAGCCATTATAGCACAATTTTGCCTTGTAATATGGGCAGTTACCTTGGTGGGAGATGCTTCCACTGATGGGAAAGACGTCATGTCCTGCTGCCTTGGATTACTACCACAAGTCCAAAACATGCACAGATGAATGTCCTCATAGTGTAATATTGTCCCCAGCAGCCTGTATCTGTGAAACAGTGCATTGTTTGAGCAACTGTTCATCTGCATGATGGTGTATTCGGACACAACCATCGACCTTCTGCAACATGCAATTCATTTGTCTGTGCAACACATTTCCATTGATCCAAAGTCCAATCTAAATTATCCATCGCTCACTGCAATCTTAGTTGACAATGTCATGGGGTCAACATAGGAACATGCAGGAGTCACCTGCAGTGGAGCCTCATGTTCAAAACTGTATAATGAATGGTGTGTAACAAAACACTTGTGCCTGCAACTGCACTGTGTTTTGTGAGATCTGCTACAGATTATCACTTAACCTTTTTTTACAGAACAGGCAAGCCTCTGACTTCCCTGTTGCATGATGAGGCACGAACATCTAACACCTTGCCACCTCCTCAGAGTTTCACCATCTTTCAACCACTTTTTGCAGATTATCATATTAATAGCACATGAACAGCCAACCAGCTTTCCCACTTCCTTCATTCACAGGTGCTGGGCCATAAGCCCTTTGTAAAAGCCACTTACATCAAGGGAATCTCTCATTTGTGGCCTTTAGCAGCACTTGAATGATTCCCCATTCGCCTCTGCTATGCTTATATACAGGGTGGTCCATTGATCGTGACCGGGTCAAATATCCTTCAACTTTCCCCAAAGAAAGAAATCCGGGGATGTCAGATCTGATGAACGTGTGGGCCATGGTATGGTGCTTTGACAACCAATCCACCTGTCATGAAATATGCTGTTCAATACCACTTCAACCATACACGAGCTATGTGCCGGACATCCATCATGTTGGAAGTACATTGCCATTCTGTCATGCAGTAAACATCTTGTAGTAACATCAGTAGAACATTACGCAGGAAATCAGCATACATTGCACCATTTAGATTGCCATGAATAAAATGGGGGCCAATTATCTTTCCTCCCATAATGCTGCACCATACATTAACCTGCCAAGGTCACTGATGTTCCACTTGTCACAACCATCATGGATTTTCCATTGCCCAGTAGTGCATATTATGCCAGTCAACATTACCCCTGTTGGTGAATGATGCTTCGTCGCTAAATAGAACATGTGCAAAAAATCTGCCATCGTCCCGTAATTTCTCTTGTGCCCAGTGTCAGACCTGTACACGAGATTCAAAGTCATCACCATGCAATTCCTGGTGCATAGAAACATGGCACAGGTGCAATCGATTCTCAGCACCGACGTTTTTCAGATTCCTGATTCTCATGTAATTTGTCTGCTACTGATGTGCGGATTAGCCATGACAAAATTAAACACCTACTTGGGCATCATCATTTGTTGCAGGTCATGGTTGACGTTTCACATGTGGCTGAACATGTCCTGTTTCCTTAAATAATGTAACTATCCAGCGAACGGTCAGGACACTTGGATGATGTCGTCCAGGATACCGAGCAGCATACATAGCACATGCCCGTTGGTCATTTTGATCACAATAGCCATACATCAACACAATATCAATCTTTTCCATAATTGGTAAACAGTCCATTTTAACATGAGTAATGTATCACTAAATACCGTCCGCACTGGCAGAATGTTATGTGATACCACGTACTTATACATTTGTGACTATTACAGCGCCATCTACCACAAAGCGAAAAAAGTGTTCCAACTAAAACATTCATATTTATTTACTTACTACATGAATATGTTATAAAAAATGGGGGTTCCTATTTTTAAAAAATGCATTTGATATCCGTTTGACCTATGGCAGCGCCATCTAGCGGGCCAACCATAGCACCATCTGCTTTCCCCCTTCAAGCTAGATGAGTTTCATAGTTTTTTTCATTTTATGCTTATTTCATCAGATATTTGGCCCAGTCACTATCAATGGACTACCCTGTATACTTTCCTTGCTGCATCAAGTTCCTGCAATGCTACCAGGTGGTATACATTCAATCCTGTGGTGAGCAGTAAGTGTATTATTTTGGCTCATCAGTGTAAACTGACTTGAGTTCTATGGCATTACAAGACATGTCATGCACCATACATTTCATTAAGAAACTTTACAGAAATAACTTATGTGCAATAGTTATACATACCACTTTCCAACAACGAGATAAATGTTTTCTGCAATCGGAGGTTCCGTCATCAGTCACCAGTCCATAGTACACTGTGTATTCAATTGTTGCCAGAGAGGTATTTTCACAGTGAGGGTATCTGTCTGGCTTTGGGAGTTCTAACTTCAGTGTTTTATCTGTACTATTAATTAACTTCACCATGTGCATTGTTTGCATGGGAACTAAACATTCTGGAGCTGCGAGATATAAACACAACAATGTTAACTGAAATACATGTCATACAGTTTGATAATGACAATAATGGGCTATTAAAATAACTCCTTAATTAGATTTTTTAAAGTGCTAGATGAATATATCAGCTATTCACAGCAACATAATCATATGTTATGTGAATCCAATACACAAATTTTACATTCTGGGATAACATAGAGAATGAATTTAGCACAAGTGTAATTTACAACAGAATTATACAGGGAACACTGCACAGGTCACAACATCCCCACATGATACACATTCCTCAGTTCAGACTGCATAAACTCTAATATTCTGGCACTCCAGCAATATGAAGACAGACTCAGGGAATTTGTATGGCTCCTATTTTTGGTTTTGGCATTGCAACTATAGGGTGTATGGCAATGTTATGGGGATGGAAGTCAGTCCTTTATCAGAAATAGTTATCCAGCATGGCAGACATATCAACCAGTTGATATTTTTTTACTGAAACCATAGGTTCACCAAGACTCAAAAGCAGCCACTACAGCACTTTTTGTACCTGCATTTTGATTTTGGAACATTGTTGGTGTGCATGTTACTGTGTAAGCCAATTATGGCTTTTTTCATCTATACTAATTTAGGCTCACGTTACTTGTGTCATAATTCTCCATTACTACTGTGATTTTGACAATCAACTTGGTGTCAACCTTGGTTTTGCAATCGCAAATTTGTTCTAACTTATGCACCCCCTTAGTTCCCAAATGTGAGGGAGAGAGTAGTTTTTCACGTACATACAGTACATTGTATGTTATATGATCTGGAGTCCAGAAGATAGTACATTTACATATGAAACTACACTGGTTACTTAGCTGATAAGGTAGTTGACTTGTTTCCCAAAATTTTACATAAAATATAATGACTGCACATTGATGACGAAAGTAAGCAAGTTTAGTAATACATTCAAACAGATATGTAGGATAAATCCTTTATCAAGCAGCCTACTGCGACCCATCCCTAATACCACAGCTTTCATGGCCAAATGTTTTGTCTCACATTCCTATGTTGCATCCTGTCCATTTGTCCATATGCAGCACTTTCCAACACATTTTGTTTAGTGTCACATTTAGCACATTTCAGTCAGCCCCCTTCACATTCTTCAGACTCTTATCACTAGTTTTCCATAGTTTTTTCTTGTCACAGAGACATAACTTGCCTCCTAGTGGCAATGTCTGAAGCATCTTGTACAAGTCTCCTTTCCCTCAAATTGCTTATTATTTTATATTGCAACATTTTATATGATAAATGCCTTGTATGGGGCTTCTAACAGGTAAGTTCTTTTCCTTCCCTTTCCTATTCATTTTAGCTAACTTCTAACACTTGTCCAGTCTGTATGGCTATAGACTGGTTCATTTGCTAATTTTCTTTATGATTCTGTACAATTTTTATACTCATACTTACTGTTTCTTCTGTGGTACATTGTGAATGCATTTCAAGGACTCATATTCATCAACATAGTTATATCTACTTACGCCACATGAACCAAACATAGTTACATCTATTTACTCTGTGTGAACCAGTTACACATGTAAATGTTGGTAACGACTTTAATAACAATTTGGATGTTTATACTGCAACTCTACATGTAATATCAGTGCCATATAAGAGAAATAGTTAGTTGTTATTTTTCAAATGGTCTACAATGTAATTACAATGCCTGACAGCAAAAGTGAAGCACACAGAAGATGTGTTCAGATGTCAATGTCACTTCATATACATACACACCACTGGTGCATATGTCAATGATGGGCACCAGGGCACATTAGTGTGTCAGATGCTCAGTAGTCATTGTGAAGGATGTGGAGATGCCGTGTACTCATATGAGTCAATATTTCCAGCACCTGACAGAATTTGAAAGGGGCCTCATTGTGGATCTCCATTTTGTTCACAGGTCAAATTGCACAGTATCTAGATCTGTGGAGCATTTGGATGTGACAGTGGCCCAATGTTGGACTGCATAGAAAGAAGAACATCATAATCTGTTCACAAGTAATGGACTCCCTATAACATTCTGTAACACCCTGAACCATTAGTCAGATAATAGAAGAAGCTGGACTAGGGAATTACCATCCCACGTGTAGGTTGACGTTAACACCGCAACACAAATGACTGTATTTGCAGTGGTACCATGACTGGGAAGCATGGATTGCTGATGAATGGCATCAGTGATGAATCATCATTCTGCACTACCCCACAGATGTCTGTTGTTGGCAAGCATGGGAGTGAGCTGGGGAGAGGTGCCAGTATGCTTTGGAGAAGCATAGTGGTGTTACTTCAGGTGTCATAGTGTGGGAAGCCATCAGGTACAAATTCAAGTCATTACTGGTAGTGCTTGAGGGAACTCTGACGGCACAGCAGTATGTCATGGACATCTTGTGTCATCACGTGTCATCCATGTGACAGTATTGTGATGCCATTTTTCAACAGGACAGTGCTTGTCCACAAGACATCTGTGTCTATGAACTGTGTGCAGTATGTTGAGGTACTGCTGAAGCCAGCAAGATCCCCAGATATGTCCCTGATGTAAGCTTCATCTCAGTGACAGCGTCCAGGATTTCAAGAACCAGTTACAACAGTTGTGGGCCAGCTAACCTCAGAAGATTATACAATGGATTTATGATACCCATCCCAACTGAATCAGTGCATGCATCTAGACCAAGGTGTGCAATTTCATAGTGATAAGTGGGCTCATACTGCCAGGTTCTTCATAAATTTAATACAGTTTTAAAATCACTAAAATAACATCACATTCCCTCTCAACTTATGAAGCTTCATTCGATTTCTTTCTCCCTTTTGAGTTCTTTACTTTTTGTGTCAAGCAGTGTATTTAAACCAAATCATAATCAATGCAAAGTATGAAAATTAAGTGTTCTTTTTGTTGTACTTACATGGAAATGGTTGCAAATGAGATCCAAGGGCAATTATTTGCTGGACACCAAACATATCAACTGATTTTACTTTGTCAGTTGTAGCTGCCCTTGTCAAATCATCCAAATCTTTAACAGCAGAGTACACTCGCCCTTCAGTTGCATTAGACCAGTATACAAACTTATGATCCACAGTCAATGATGTTGGTGGCAGTCCTTTTCATTGAGGAAAATGAAAAAAAAACATGTTTATTAGATAAGTAGCATGGTCAAACTACTTGCAAAATGAGTTATACACTTTACACAAGGTGCCTCTTGTTGAGTATTCCAACAAGTATTTGTAACATAGCAGCATTCCAATTACGTGAATTTCTTATTACTTTTTACTGCTATTCTTACACTGTACTTACTATTTTTGAAAATTTTGAAATGTCTGAAGCTGTGGAAAAATGGATATGCAAACAGTTTTGTTTAAGTTGTGACTTTTCATGCTTTCCCGACGGATCTGCTGCAAATACTCTTCTCGGGTTTGCCGCCGGATTGTATTGTGTAACTCGCACAATATTTCGTCGATGCAACTGCTCGACATCATCAGGTGGTGGTAGCTGCTGTTATCACTGCTACAAGGTGCTACTGATGATAATCGCACGGCGGCGACGGAATTTATCATGCCGGGAGCAGGCAATACGCGTGCGCGGGAAGACGCTCGTAGTTGGAGGAAAGCGGCGCTCCTGGTGCCCCCTGCTGGGAGCCGCAGAAAGGACATCCGTGCGTGCGCTGTGGGCAATGACTGTGCTGCCGGACGCTCCTGTAGTTAAAGTCCGAACTAAACCTCAGTTGCGTGTTTCGTCACTTGACGGATCGGAAGTTCTTGTTTCCCTTTTCTTCGATTTAATGGCAGCCAGTGCTGGATTCCAGGTGGCACTTAGCTGGAACCCTGCATCCCTGTTGATAAGATTGTCAGCTGTTCGGATATGTATGGCCTCCTTAACAACACAGTCCCAGAAAGATGACGCTGGGGATAAAATTTCCGTCTGTTTGTACAGCATACGATGTCCCGTGTCCAGGCAATGCTCCGCTACCGCTGATTTATCAGGTTGCCCCAGGCATGTGTGACGATGGTGTTCGACGCAACGTTCTTGCACGGTTCGGCATGTCTGTCCAATGTAAGATTTTCCACATTGGCATGGGATTTTATACACACCACGTTTCCTAAGGCCAAGATCGTCTTTGACCGAGCACAATAAATTCCTCAATTTTGCTGGTGGCCGAAATACACACTTGATATCGTGCTTTTTGAGGATTCTTTCTATTCTCGAAGACATGCCGCCAAAATAGGGCAAGAACGCTGTTGCAGTGGGTGCCTCCTCATCTTCATTTACATCCCTGCTTCGAATTTGCTTGGAACGGAATGCGTGGCGTACCTGCCTATTGGAATAGCCATTCTGTTGGAATACCGTTCTCAGGTGTTGTAGCTCACCAGGTAGACTGTCGGCATCTGAGACTACATGTGCTCTATGCACCAAAGAGCGTAGGACACTACCGCGTTGCGCAGGGTGATGGCAACTTGTCGCCTGCAAATATAGCTCCGTATGAGTTGATTTGCGGTAGACGCTGTGTCCCAGTGTACCATCCGCTTTTCTCCTGACTAAAACATCGAGGAATGGTAAGGTGCCATCCCTTTCCACTTCCATGGTGAACTGAATGTTGGGATGGAGCGAATTCAGATGCCGGAGAAACACAGGTACTGTTTCCATTCCGTGGGGCCACACCACAAAGGTATCGTCTACATACCGCCAGAAACAAGAAGGTTTGAGACTTGCTGACTGCAGTGCTTTTTCCTCGAAGTCTTCCATAAAATAGTTGGCCACCATGGGAGATAGAGAACTTCCCATGGCAACACCGTCCACTTGTTAAAAGTACTGGTCATTGAATGAGAAATAGGTTGAGGTAAGCACATGTTTAAATAATGCCACCATGTCTCTCTCAAACTGGTTGCTGATAAGCTCTAACGATTCCTGCAGAGGCACTTTCGTAAACAAAGATATAACGTCAAAACTAACTAAAATATCCGACGCTTGTAGCTTAAGTGACTTCAGGCGTTCTATGAAGTCCTCTGAATTCCGGATGTGGTGATCACACTTGCCTACGAGAGGACCCAACAGTGTAGCAAGATGTTTGGCCATTAAATCGAAGAAAAGGGAAACAAGAACTTCCGATCCGTCAAGTGACGAAACACGCAACTGAGGTTTAGTTCGGACTTTAAACACAGGAGCGTCCGACAGCACAGTCATTGCCCACAGCGCACGCACGGATGTCCTTTCTGCGGCTCCCAGCAGGGGGCACCAGGAGCGCCGCTTTCCTCCAACTACGAGCGTCTTCCCGCGCACGCGTATTGCCTGCTCCCGGCATGATAAATTCCGTCGCCGCCGTGCGATTATCATCAGTAGCACCTTGTAGCAGTGATAACAGCAGCTACCTCCACCTGATGATGTCGAGCAGTTGCATCGACGAAATATTGTGCGAGTTACGCAATACAATCCGGCGGCAAACCCGAGAAGAGTATTTGCAGTTTTGTTTAAATTTGAAAAAAAGAAAAAGCTGAAACTGATACCAAATTAAGAATTATACAAAAATTTCGGTTGGGTATCATTGTGTGGTAGTACAGCAACAAATGAATGAGTAAAGCAATCCATGATGTTAAGCAAGCAATCACTGACTGTCCTATTGTTGATCTTTATAAAGGACACGTAAGTATAGTCCAAAAGTTGAAATGAACATGAAAGTTCATTCCTCTTCTTCTAAATTATACCTAATAAGGAGATGCAATAGTGAAGGCACTGGACTTGTTTCAAGAATAATGAAGTTTAAATCCCCCTCCTCCCATCCTTCCTCAACATTCCTGTAAATTATGGGCTGGTGGTATATAGGCATGGAGTTGACATCTGACAGTGTCCCAGATATAAATCCTCATTCTACCATCAAGATTAAAGTTCCGAGTGGTTCCGCAAAATTCCCATAAATTATGGGCTGGTGGTTTGCGGGCACGGAGCTGGCAGTCGATAGTGTCCCAAATATATTTCACAAGGTTCATTTGAGGCAAATGTTACGGTCAAGATGTCAATGTGAATTCACTGTCATGCTCCTCAAACCACTGTAGCATGTTTCTGGTCTTGTGATGTGGCAGTTATCCTGCTAGAAGATTCCATCACCATCTTGGGAGACATAACGCATGAAGGGAAGCAGATGGACTGCAATAATTTTCATGTAGTCCACTGCTGTCAAGGTGTCTTCAATTACTATCATTGGTCACAAAGAAGCCCAGGTGAACATCCCTCACACCATAACACAGCCTTCACCAGCCTGAAAATGTGGCAAAGTGCATGTTTCAAGCAGCTCTTTGTCTGGATGATGGCATATCTAGACACAACCACTTGACCCCATGTAACAACAAACAAGAGTCACCCAACAATTAACACATTTCCATTGATCCATGGACCAAATTTGATGATCCCATGTTCACTGCAATTTTAAAGGCTGATGTTATTGGATCAACATGGGAACATTTACACATCATCTGCTGCAGAGTCCCATGTTCACCAATTTGCACTGAATGGTTTGCTCAAAACCACTTATGCCTCCTCTAGAATTCTATACCATAATTAGATCTGTCACTGATCACCATCTACCCAGTTTTACAGGGCACACAAGCCTTTGACCTCCATGTTCTCTGATGAGGTCTTGACATCCAACACTTTGTCAAGAACTTGTGGTTTCACCATCCTGTAACCACTTTCCATAGATGTTCACAATAGTAACGCCTGAACTGCTGACCAGCTCTGCTACTTCCAAAACAGTCATTCCAAGTTGCCAGACCAAAAAAAAATACCAACTCTCAAAGTTGCTTATTTCAGTGGATTAATCTATTTGCAGCTATTACATTCCCAGAATTACTCCCCATTCATCTCTGCTGTGTGTTATGTACTTCCCTTATCATGTAACATGCCCAAACTGTCACCAGGTGTCATTCAGTCTTGAGGTAGGCAATGGTCATAACAATTTGGCTTATCCATGCTCATTACAACATGCAGCTTGATTGACTGAAAAGATTGTTCTCCACTCCTCTAGTAGAAAAGTGCTGTTACTTTTTTGAAGAATTCATGGATGAAAATTTCACAGTTTGAAATTGTAGACCATGTGGAGCTGTATCACAATAAGGTTTGTAAAATTTTTGTATAGCTCTGATAAAAATATATCAGTGTCTATCATGAGATGTCTCCTGTACAAGTCAAAGAATTTGAAAATTTTATACAATGAAATGAACAAATTACATTTCCTTGTGTCCAGGCACCACTTATGGAGTGTTGCACACATAATTTTTACATTAGTGTTAGCTGTTCTGCTAAGAAAATAAGGAAAAAAAGACATACCTGCTTTTCCATGTGTGGCATTCACAATTACTGTGCAATTACAGCCATCAATATCTGATGTAAATATCTGGTTTTGCCAACCATCCACCCAAAAGATTTTTGGATTTATGAAGTCTGCTGGATCAACTGTCATTGCTTTCCCCAAAATAGGATTACCAGAACAGTTACAGTAATCACTCCGAAAATTCTGCCTCCTGCAAGTAAAATGAATAAACAACTCATGTTGTAGCAATAAATGAAGGATGCATAGCAAATTTAATGATAGTTATTTTGAGAGCTTGAATAGGTCCAGATTACAATATGAGAATTTCATATATTATAGTTCTTCTAACCTCCTTCTCTTTTTATTCACTGAAAAGAATGGTTCAACATGGGTTCCATCTACTCGACTTCTCATGAGACTGCTGATAGAACTCCTGTTAATCTCAATCCAGTAGAGTGAACTGCCAACAGAAGAAAGTGTAATAAGTACTGTGCACAATGTCTATTAAGTTGTATTAATAATAAGTAAGAAATAACTACACCAAACTATCAGTACCTTCTGGTTAAATAAGTAAGTTTCTTAGCCACTGCAATTAGTGAGAATACCTTTTAGTCTCTCTTTCAAAACATCTTAAACGTATTTGGCTTTATCTGTGGTTCTACTCAACTTTGTAGATGCAAAACTGTAGATGTAGCCAAGTGAAAAGTATTCATCTCTTATTAACATAAGGCTATATCATTCTACAGAATTTAGATATCCATTATCAAATTTATGAATTATTTATTAATGAAGACATGCCCACAATGTTGTGGATTTAGCATTCTCAGTTATTATCCAGATCATCATGTAATTTACTCTAAAAAAGCTATTTTTCTGTAAATTACATGAATACATTCTTGTAAGCAGGGAAAATGATATGGGATAGTTTGTTGAGCTGTCTACATAACCACCATTACTGCATAAGAAACATAGAACTGCAGATTCAGAACTCATATGATGTATTGATGACTACTTTTCTCTATTTTACTCTGTTCAGTAAAACTGATTTTGTGGAGACAATATATGATTGATTGCTCACTTCCATCTGAATAAAATAAACAGTACAAACTGAGATTAAGGGCATGCTATGACAAAAGATATAGTTTCACAGCACTTTTGAACATTTAGAGAAAGGTTTTACTGTTTACATTGATCACTAATATAGTCACCATTTATATTCAATTGTCTGTGTGGGCCGAAGACTACAGCAGCAGCCGTGTAAGATATGAATTTTTCAGAAAGAACAGGAAGTAAGTAACACATGTCATCCCATGCTAAGACCATTGCACAACACAAGAGGTACTGAATTCATGAGATGTAACAACATTTTGCAAGTATATACATATAGTGAGACATTTGATAAAACTCTCTTGAACAAATCTTGGTAAGATATTTTATATATTGAACATTGCCCATCTATGTCCTCCATTTAATGTCTGAGTATGATTACTGTGATAAGATAGCCACACGATTGACATTATATCAAATTCTTGATTATATATGCCACAGTTCCTGTACAGGAAATTGTAGAATCTGTCCATGTCAGTCTAACAAGAATGTGCAACTGATTGGTGGAGTGAAAAGAGGAAGTATGACATAAGAACGACCAGTCGCTCTTATTGAAGGATTGTCTGAAAATGAGACACATTTAAAGCAAAGTTATGACATCAAAGTAATGATATCATATTTACAGACATAAGTATGACTGATACATCAGAGAGATAGAGAAATGGTAACAACAGAACCGCAGGTAAAGCATGAGTCTTCTGGAATTGAGAATAGATTCTTACTTCCCAGTGAAAATAAATGTGGAGCATTAAAGGATGCTTCCTCATGGAGGGATTGGATGCCAACCTATTATGATTGTTACAAAGTGGATTTATGTATAAGGTCTGTGCATAATGGTTTTAACATCTTGACTTTTTGGAATGATCAGGAGACATTACTACCACATCAACATAGGTGACAGCGAAGAGCAGTACAAATTTTTCACCACTTCTGAGATATAATCACATAAGCCTTATTTCCAAGGCCATAAGTTCCCAGAAATTAATAGAGTGCAATGTCAAATACTAAGTATTTCACAAATTATTTTCTGAAACCCAATTGCATACACAAATTCAGTTGATAGTCTGTTCATTTGGAAGTGATGCATTAAGTTATCAAATCCAAGTCATGGAGCTCTTCAGTATTGCTTCATATTATATTTGACAGAGTAATGATATTTCCTTGTAACAAAACCACCTATCCTGCAACTGCTTACAGAATCCCAATGCTCACCTACTATGTATGAGACAGCATACACACATACAAATAGGCCTACCACTCTGATGAAATGAAGCTGTCATCAGTACCAACTGCCTGCCTAAAGATTATCCTAGACACACATTCGGGAGGATGACAGTTCAGACCCGAGTCAGGCCATCCTGATTTAGGTTTTCTTTGACTTTCCTAAATCATTTAAGGCAAATGCCAGGATGGTTCCACAAAAAGGGCACAGATGCTTTCCTTCTCCATTCTTCCCAAATCCAAGTTTGTGCTCCATCTCCAATGACCTCATTGTCAACAGAACATTTAACACTAATCTCCTCCTCCTAAATACTGGCAACCTTATACCATTTATGTTAGCACATGCAAGAGACAGGCAGGGTGTCTGTATCAAAACAGAAACACATTATGAAACATTAGTTGGACTGTTCATATTGCCCACTAATTTCAGTAAACTATGAAAATATATCATGTTAGAAAGATACAGATAAGTGCACCAGGTGCTCATCAATCAATACCACTTCCTCTTACATGAAGAAGACAAGAAAATTCATCTGTGAAAGTGCCCTGTTCACTGAGAAGTGAAAACGTATAAGACATGCAATGAACTACTTGAAAATAAGATGTTAGAGTGTGGGATGTGATTGTATACAATGCAAATTAAGTTCTTGTATTTGTTTCAGGAGACTTAAAATGCATGCATGTACAATGAAGGGATCAAGTAGCCAGACTTCCTATACTTCCTGGCCTTGTTCCCTGCTACAGAATTTCAGTAGGATGACACACACACACACACACACACACACACACACACACACACACAAAATAGCTACTGTATCAAGGGATTGGCTGTAGCCTTTAGACACTATCCCACTGCCTGCAGAAATACCTGGTTTCTCCTCACAGAAATTTTACAGAATAAAATTATGTATATGCCTTATCCAGCACACCTCTGTCCCACAATGTTCCATAACTGTAAACTGTGAGTCAAGCTGCAGTTCCTGAATGTTATCAAGTAAATGTATGAATTCATAGCACAGCACTATGCAAACTACACTGAGGTGGGATAGCAATATGCACATATACATATGGCAGTAGTATTGTGTACACAAGGTATAAAAGGGCAGTGCATTGGTGGAACTGATATTTTTACTTAGGTGATTCATGTGAAAAGATGTCCAATGTGATTATGGCCACACGGTGAAAATTAATAGAATTTGAATGTGGAATGTTAGTTTGTGCTAGATGCATGGGACATTCCATTTTGGAAATCATAAGGGAATTCAATGTTCCAAGACCTACGGTGTCAAGAGTGAGCCAAGAATAGCAAATTTCAGGTATTACCTCTCACCATGGACAATGCAGTGGATATCAGCCAGCACTTAATCACGGAAAGCAGCAGCATTTTCTTAGAGTTGTTAGTGCTAACAAAAAAGCAACACTGTATGAAATTACTGGGGAAATCAGTGTGGGACAACAAAAAACATATCAGTTATGACAGTGTGGTGAAATTTAATTTCATTGGACTATGGCAGCAGACGACCATCACGAGTGCCTTTGCTGACAGCATGAAATCTACTGCAGTGATTGTCCTGGGCATGTGACCATATCAGTTGGACCCTAAATGACTGGAAAACCATGACCTGGTCATATGACACTACAAAACCATGGATACAAGTTGTCAACAAGGCACTGTGAAAGCTGGTAGGGGCTCTGTAATTTTGTGGGCTGTGCTTACATGGAATGAACTGGGTCCTCTGGTCAAACTGAACTGGTCATTGGCTGTAAATGGATATGTTCAGCTAGTTGAAGACCACTTCCAGCCATTTATGGGCTTGATGTTCCCAAAAAATGATGGAATTTCCATGGATGACAGTGTGCCATGTCAGAACATTCTGGAAAATTCAAGTGAATGGTCTGGCCACACCACATCACCCGACATGAATCCTTTCAAACATTTATGGGACACATCTGAGAGATCAGTTTGTGAACAAAATCCAGCACTGGTAACACTTTTGCAATTATGGATAGCTACAGAGGTAACTTGGGTCAATATTTCTGCAGGGCACTTCCAACGACTTCTTGAGTCCATGCTATGTTGAGATGCTGCACTACATTGGGCAAAAGGAGGTCCAGCATGATATTAGGAGGTGTCCCATGACTTTTGTCAACACAGTGTATCTCTGAAAGAGGAAAATGTCCTTCTGGGGACAACTGTACATCTGTTACAGACAATATTTACCTCAACTACACAGCTAGTCCTATTTTGAATTACTTTCTTTTATTTATTTAGTTCATTTTCAGTTTACAGTTACCTTTTTGATGGTAGAACATCAATCTTCAGCACAATTCTCTGCCTTCTTACAACTCTTCTTGGTTGGACAATACCTTTCTCAACCTGATTCAGGTCTAAGCTATATATTGAAGATCCAATATTCTTATCGTCTATCTCTGACCAGTAGAGATGTCGTGAAACCCAGTCAATGGTAATACTTGTACCAGTTCCATTTAGCATCAGAAGCTGAAAATTATGTACAAAACAGATTTTTAAAGGAAAATATTTTTCATTCAGTCACATAGAACTTTAGCAGAGTTTTCCTTAATTACTAAACACAAACAGTAAACCACAAGCTCCTCAGAATTCACTTCAAATTAGGGAATTCCAGTAGATGCACAAGTACAGAAACCACCTTTTTCAAGTAACAGAAAATAAACACACACTTAACTCTTAGAGATACAGGGTATGTCTGTAAAGTTAAGAGCTGCAACATATCTTCAACACTCTTCCATTTCCTACCTCTCTGAACAACTATGTTTTTAATGAGACTGTCTAGTTTTTAATTCCATTTACAGCAATGTATCATTGTATCATGTGGTTAGTATGTAGCCTAATATTTTTGACTTATTTTAATTTGTATTGTGCAATTCAAATAAGGAATTTAACATGAATAGTTTCCCTAAAAAGGAAGTCACATTCTACAGAAGAAAGCAGCTTTTACAATAACAAACAGAATATAATTCATCCATTAATGAAGAATGTTATATTAACTTACAAAAGTGAAATAATTGAGACTGAGTTAAATAAATTACAATTTTTAATAATGTTCTACAAATTTGGCATCTGGTCTGAGCTGCAGGAGATGGCAATCACATGTGCGTGAGGTGTGTTTGCTTGTGTGAATGAATGGTGTGTGTTTCTCTTCACTTTTATGATGAAGGCTGTGGCCAAAAGTTTGTGCGTACGTGTCTTTTGACTGTATCTGTCTGCGACTTAATGTGTTGGCCTTACAATAAGCAACAATCTATCACTTCTTGCATTGTTGATATTCCAACCTGGATTTTCCATAGTTTGATTCTGGAAAATTTCCTTTATTACAGAGAAAGTAAATGACAGAAAAGGAGAAATTGTCAGCAGACCTAAATTCATCATTTTTAAGATTATGAGAATGTCAATGAAACTTAAACATTGTTATACTAACATGAAAAAATATTGAATAGATAACTATACTAAAAAAAGTACTGCTGTGAAGAAGACAGCACTGCATGATCATTATAAACATTTAAGGAACATAGCTCATCTTTCAAGCATAGAAAGCAATTTACAGGTTTGAATACTGCCAGTATTACATAACCCTTTTGAAAAAAGATAAATGGCAACACCTGACACTGAAAATGTCTCATTGTGTACCTTTCACTCACTGCAATCAGAAGCCTATTTCTTGAAATAATATTTTTGTACAGTATGAATGGGTATCAGGTATTAGATACAGCATTATTTTAAGGAATTAACTACTGGATGACTGCAAGCAAGTCACCTCCACAACAATTCCAAGGCTTCTGACACATTTCTCAAAGGTAGTGCAACATCTTTCAAAAGCAACAAATCCTATGCAGCACCACTATATGGCTTTACTGCCCAATTAAACCTATTGTTTATTGTAACTCAACTGCCAATCAAGCTTGTAACCCTTATATCAGTTTGAGCTTTCCAAGAAATATGGTCTCTGGATCAGATATCCAATTATGTTTCCCCCAGGTTCTCCAGTGCACACAATGGTATCTTTACATTCAAGACAGTGCTATCAAATTTGGATGGTGAATAAATCCAGTACAATGCAGTTCACTGATGCATCGAGACTCAGTTTTCCAAGGATTTATCTTGTATATTCATTTGAGAACCTGGAACATGATTTAATTTCAGGAACATTGTGGAAACAAATCAATTTAATGGTGGTAATATCTCTGGAGGTACTTTTACTGGCTATACTTAAAGGCATGTAGTACTCCAAGATATGCTGCAGGATAAAAAGTTTTTGGTTAACTGGCCCCTTCAATTTTGGGTAAAATACTACGTTTCTAATGAGTGCCCCCTTCATTACTGCTGAAAACTATACTCCTCTTGAGAATGACAGAGGCAGTCAGTGAAAGTTTGGGATTGTAATTGAATTTAACACTGCAAGTCAACAGAGAATTTCTTATGCAAGGACTACATCAGGAAGGAATTTGTAGCCATATAGGATGTATTATTATCCTTATTTATTCAGCTGAGACTTTGCCTGCATGGGCAATAATGCATGTGCATATTGGCAATGTTTTCAGACACAAATTTATGTCAGTTAGAGGTTTTGTGCCAATGAAGGATTCACATATATTATTAATACATATATTATTAATTTTTCTATTAAAAATAAAGTCTTATTTTCATTTTTTCCTCTGTTTTATACACCAGATAACCTTTGATTACTGTTTGGCATGATTTGTCCAGTTTTCACACTCAAATTTAATAATGCACTTGTTCCTTTGAGATAAAAGAATGCTAAACATTCTAAAGCTTTCATACGCAGGTTTCTCCTTCTGCAGGAATATGTTTGTAGTGGGAGATAAGATGAGTCATTCACAACCTTGATGTGCGAAAAGAAAATACTTACAATGGAGTGTTCTACATCTTTGAACATTGTCCAGGAAGAATTAATACTTGCTTTGAAGTTAAAATGTGATTCAAATCAGTTAATGCCACAGGTTATCGGTTACCAATAACTGCTGAAATGACATTCAAAAAGCAGAATTAAATATATTTATGACATTTTGTTGGGTTTAAAGAACAGTTTTGCTTCATCTCTACTCATCCTCTATTGTCTCCATTGTGTCAGTAATGACATGTATGTATACTACATTTTTGTACATGAGTACGATATTTACTGTACACCCAAATACATAAAACAAAGACAATATTTAGAGGTGTGACTTATTTGCTTCCCACACAGACACATGAAATACTGATAGTATTGCAGGTCATTATGAATTGATGAGTAACCAGCACATATTCCAAGGTCTCTTAAGGTGTCAACTGTGCTGACAACAAAATATTCAATTCCTACCCACAGGGCTCAAAAGCTTAGCAAAACAGAAATCCCTCTTTTCTAAATTGTTCTTTCTAACCTGTTGACAAGTTTCTAAATATTAGTTTAATAGGTAATTTAACATCAGATGCAGCTCTTATTTTTAGACTGTTGCCATAAACACTGTGTATATATGACTGTTACCATTTAAGGATAATATTGGTTTGTACACATCATGTATTAATGTTATTTCTCAAAAATTGTCTTTCTTTTCCAGCTGGTTAATGTTTAACAAGTATCTGTTTTATTACTCTACATAATTTTTTATGTAAAACAGAATTTCTGTAGAAGTCAACTGCAGGTATAATTATGAATGCTGGTGTGTAAATAAATACATATCACTTTGGTATATTTCTCATCCTGAACAAATAATCACTACACGGATCCATGAGACACATATTCAATAAATAAACAAAATAAATACAGTATATTATTATGTAAAGTACCTCCTCCTTTCATCCTAGCCCCAAATTCAATTTTCACAGCAGATGTAACATTAAAACAAAAACCTTGTCACACTGATGAACATCACTGCAGCACTATATATGTCATTATAAATCATTCAGTAAGTGAAATAAAAGCAACAGAAAAACATAAATAACAATAGAATAAATCTACACAAAAAGAATAACATTAAACATAAATAACTGTAGTTTACAAAGGTGTCACCATTTTGATACATTTCTCATCCTGGGCAAATAATCAGTATATGGGTTCATTCAACACATAGCGAATAAATAAACATAAAGTAGCTCCTTACTTCATTCAAGCCTTTGCCACATTGGAGCATCCTGATTAGGCATACCTCATTTTGGAAGTTCCCAGTTTTTTTTATATCTTATGATGGCAGTAACCAAAATGGCATAGTAAATAAAGAAATTAATTACATCATCTAGACAGTTTTATTCACAAAATATTCACAGTGACTGTGGCCTCATACAGGGAATTTATCTCCTATATTAATAAGTCATAGATGACCTACATCTACAACCATACTCCGCAAGCCACCTGATGGTGTGTGGCAGAGGGTACCTTGAGTACCTGTATCGGTTCTCCCTTCTAGTCCCGTCTTGTATTGTTCGTGGAAAGAAGGGTTGTCGGTATGCTTCTGTGTGGGCTCTAATCTCTCTGATTTTATCCTCATGATCTCTTCGCGAGATATACGTAGGAGGGAGCAATATACTGCTTGACTCTTCGGTGAAGGTATATTCTCGAAACTTCAACAAAAGCCCGTACCGAGCTACTGAGTGTCTCTCCTGCAGAGTCTTCCACTGCAGTTTATCTATCATCTCCATAACGCTTTCACAATTATTAAATGATCCTGAGCAATTGGAAAAAAACTCGATAATGGCCTTCCTCAAGGCTATTTTAATTCCACTCCTCTTTGGTTGTAACACTGCCGATATGACAGTAATAAGATTCAGAAAATTTGGCTACCCTACTGGTTGGGCTGCAACAACCAGAAGCAAAGCAACGGAAGCATGGAGAAAACACTAACAGATTACTTGAACATCCTAGGAAATTACTTCTGTTATATCTACAATCAATGTCTAAACTGCTTAGGAGTCTGTCCTTTGAACAAAATACAACAAACATTTCCACAAACTCCAAATAAGAAATAACATCATTAAAAAACTATATGAGGATCCTCCAATAGCACATAAGACATGATCAACCCTCAAATGGATGAGGAGCAATAGTGGCAGGTGTGCTGATGCATATAATACCTACATTGTAGTGTATCCGTGGAGCTGAGAAACAGATGATTTGTCATATCACACAACACTGCAACCTGAGGGCATACGGAGGACACGAAATGATTTTCTGTTGACACCAAATGCAGCTGATTATATTACCAACAAAGATGTCCAATTGTGAAGTATGTGACATCTTCATTATAATTATAATTATTATACTGTTTAAGACTTGTGGTCTAATGGCCTACATTTTTGCAATGTGAATGAAGCGATCTCTAAAGTTTGTGAACAATTATAAGCCATGAAGCTGTTCTTCAGATCTATAACACAGATATTCACTCCACACTTCTGGACCCTTCTGCTACTAATTTATTCTCAGTTTGATTGCAAGGGGTGTGAGATGTTACGTGGTTCAGATCTCTCTGTCTCTCTTTTTAATTTCCAGCTACAGATTTCAGTTCACTCTACACTGTAAGTTAAAGCAGAAATGCAAGTAGTTTATATTCACTGTTTTGTATGATTATATTTGTTATAACCTTTAATCACAATAATTGCGTGGATTTTCACACTCTCTCTTAGAAACAATAGCTGATCACATGATTACAACTCAGTCTCTCGTATTCGACTGCTGTGCCGTGACATGCGGCCGGTGCCGTTCGTAGCTAGGTGGCGCTCCCGCGCTCATCTGATTTGCGGAGCGCCTCTATCGCCGTTTGTGCGTACTGTCGTGGCGGCACTGTTAAATGTCGTGGCACTATCACAACACTTTTCCCCCCTTGAAAAAAATAAACACTCACTTCCTTGGAGACATGGACAGCGCAGAGACATCCATGGCCTCTTGTGAGGCCCCGAGGAGATCCCGCACAGAGACACGGGAGTATGGTCGAAAATGTCCAGGACGGAAGCTCGTGCGAGGAACGTGTCTCCTGGATGAGATGATGGGTGACAACTCCGGAGCAGCATCCATAGGTGTCATTGACCTGGGAGTGTGCTCCAGCGAGATGGGTCCCGGAGAAGGCGGCGTCGCGACTGGGGCCGGTTCCGGAGTACTTGGAAGCGGCAGCGACGGCGGCTGCATCAACACGGACGGTAGATCGGCAGCAGCGACAGGACTGGCGTCTCGAGCTGGTGGAGGCGAAGGATGGGGCGGTGGCACAGGCGTGGCCACCACTCGTGGGCGCATCTGGTCGTAATGGCGAACAACCGTGCCGTCGCCCGTACGGATTTCACAAAGTCGGCGGCCACGAAGAGCCTTGACCACCCCTGGAATCCATTTAGGGCGAGATCCATACCCTCGTGCCCACACGTCGGCGCCCACCGAGTATTTTCCCGCACTAGGGGACACAGTACAAGGCCTGACAGGGTGAAGCAGGTGCAGTAGAGTGCGCGGTTGGCGGCCATGCAAGAGTTCGGCAGGGCTGTGATCACCCAGAGGCGTGAAGCGATAAGAACTCAGAAATTGCAGCAGGGTGTCATCTGTGGAAAAATCACTAAGGAATTTTTTCATCTGGCATTTGAAAGTGCGGACAAGGCGCTCGACCTCCCCATTCGATTGCGGATGGAAGGGAGGTGCGGTAACATGATGAATCCCTTGTCCAGTACAAAAATCACGGAAGGCCTGCGAAGAGAACTGAGGGCCATTGTCCGTGACGATCGTGGAGGGAAGACCTTCTAGCGCAAAGATTTTGGACAAAGCCAGCGTCGTCGCCGCAGTGGTGGGCGACGGACATCTAACAACAAATGGAAACTTCGAGAAGGCGTCAATCAACAGTAGCCAATAAGTACCGAGGAAGGGGCCAGCAAAGTCGGCGTGCACCCGTTCCCATGGCTGAGCTGGATCAGGCCACGGAGAGGGCATTGTACGAGGTGCCGCCAGTTGTTGAGCACACTGGCCACATGCAGCAACCATATGGGCGATGTCCGAATCAATGCCGGGCCAATAAACGTGCCTGCGGGCCAGGGACTTAGTCCGAGAAATACCCCAATGGCCTCCGTGCAACAGTTTGAGAACATCTTTGCGAAGAGAGGCTGGCACCACGACCCGTGGAGATGCGCCAGCAGCGTGAGACACTTCAAAGGATTGAGCGATGCTTAGAACTTCCGACAACGACGGGTTTGGCAGTTGTAGGGCACGTTGCCGAACTTCTTTATCAGGAGCAAGCCGTAGAATAGCATCCCTAACCATTGAATCCGCATAAGACTCGTGATGAGTGTCCGTGACAAACTGACATTTCCTACTCAGGCCATGTAGTTCCGCCGCCCAAGCCTGGTAAGATTGATGGGGCTGTTTACGACACCGGTAGAACGCCACGCGGGTGGCAACGACGTGGGTGTTTGTTCGATAATAGGCAGACAATAAGTCACACATTTCTTGGAAGGACAGGGAGGCTGGTTCCCGCAGAGGGGCTAACTGAGATAGCAGCTGATAGACCCGAGGGGAAATCCAAGATAGAAATAACGACTTACACATAGGAGCGTCGACAACGCCGAAAGCCAAGAAGTGTTGCCGCAAACGCTTCTCATAATTCTCCCAGTCTTCAGCGGCCTCGTCGTAAGGAGGGAATGGAGGCGGAGAAGAGGAAGACAGACGATGAGTAAGCGACGTCGACAACGCCTGAATCGCTGCCGTCAGCTGTGTTTGTTGTTCAATGAGCGCTTGCATAAGCTGTTCCGTGTCTGCCCCGTCACGAACACGCAAATCCACAACGCGGTGAAAATATCCCGACCTCGTCGCCAAAAAGTGTTATAACCTTTAATCACAATAATTGCGTGGACTTTCACACTCTCTCTTAGAAACAATAGCTGATCACATGATTACAACTCAGTCTCTCGTATTCGACTGCTGTGCCGTGACATGCGGCCGGTGCCGTTCGTAGCTAGGTGGCGCTCCCGCGCTCATCTGATTTGCGGAGCGCCTCTATCGCCGTTTGTGCGTACTGTCGTGGCGGCACTGTTAAATGTCGTGGCACTATCACAACAATATTTAAATTAAGTATGTGGGTGATACTAATCGTAATTAAAAACTGATTTGCATGTAGACAGAGAGACATGGGCCTGTATTCAGCACTCCTATCTCTGGTGGCCCCCACCCACCCATCACCCAACTTGAAAGACTGATATTTATCAAAGTTTGTCTACTGTGTGGGGCTTGTTTCTTGTCTGTGTAATACTTAACTATGGACTGCAAACCTAAAATTGTGCTTATAAAAACTACAACTAGAAATATTTAGTAAAGTGTCACACAATAAATATAAATGCAAACATTATAATTGAGCTTTTAGTAAAATTAAATATAAACAAAAAAAACTTACATTATATTTAGAAACATACTAGGGGACAAAAAAATGGTTATTTAAATAAGAAGGGTTTTTCCTTGCACTATGACTGGCATATAAGTTTATGACTTTTTCATAGTCCAGTCTCACTCTCAAGTCTGATTCAGGAGCAAGGACCACCAGGATAACTTAGATGATCCCACTTTTGTGATGTCCTTAAATAATTATTTATACATGTAACAACATAAAATGACCTTCCTGTTGAGCAACAGGAAGCAGGACTACTCAAATATATTTGAAGAGCTATGTTCAAGAGTGGCCAGAGTGGCCAAGCGGTTCTAGGCGCTTCAGTCTGGAACCACGCGACTGCTACGGTTGCAGGTTCGAATCCTGCCTCTGGCATGGATATGTGTGATGTCCTTAGGTTTGTTAGGTTTAAGTAGTTCTAAGTTCTAGGGTACTGATGACCTCAGAAATTAAGTCCCATAGTGCTCAGAGCCATTTAGCATCTTGCACAGTTCTGGAAAATAGTATGAATCATTTTCAGTCTTTACGACAGAGACGTAGCTTTTGAAGTGTAAACATTCAAGTCCAAATGTTGAGTCTTCTAGATCTGAACTGTAGACTTGCTAAAGCCTGGACACTTCCTGGATATCAAGTGGACTTATCTTCTTCAGATCTGACAAAAGCATAAATAGCTCATAGAAGTCTTTGTAAGAATAAACTCTCTTACTAAGTTCTTCACTCTAGGCAGTTTTCCAGTTTGCCCCCGTGCCATCCCCAATATTGCTTAGACATATAATGCATAAATTTATCAATCATCATAATTATACCACCAAAAATGGACAACATTATATGAACTTGATAGTGACAGTTTATTGCAAAAGGGAGATTGAGACATATTCCAGTCCTCCTAGATGCATTAATCCATATTATACAAATGTATGTATGTTTGTACTGTGTGTACATTTGCATGTATGTTTGTTTCGCATCTCTGCCTAAATCACTGGGCTGATTTCAACCAAACTTTGTACATATATCACTTACTGTCTGGAAAGAATCGCTGTGGTGGTTAAGTGCCACCTACATATCAAAGGGGAAGGGATGGGAGTGAAAGAGAAGTGTTGCTCATGACACGTGAATACACAGAATTTAGTACTTGATAATGAGAGCACTTGGTGAGTTAAAAGAAACTTTATACATAATTTCAAACCTTTATGAAACTTTTTCTCACTCACAACCCCTACAAAATTATGAAAATAAAGAAGTTTATCATTTACTACATCTTCGCTGTTCATTATGTTTAAAACTATTACTTATTTGCTACTAACACTAGCTACAATAAATTTCTGAGACAGCATCCACATATTCCGCTGAATATACCTACAAAATTATATCATTGTACAGTACACAGTTCAGAAGATATGACATCGTAAACACTGAGGTGCGTGAAACACTGCTACATCATACATGACGTTTAAATTTACTACTTCATACTTCAACTCACATTTTGAAGACAATATCCACAAAAGGAAAAATCTGATGGAAATACTGTACATCAGAAGATAATCAACAAAAGAAAACAAAAAGTGGGAGTTTATATGTGTATAGCCTCAGATGAAGGTAGCAGCAACCTCCCACAATATATCGTAGTCACAGTCAACTATTTAGTTGTTACTCTTTGGAATTAGAGTGAATTGTAAGCTCAAGTTCAATAACATACAGCATGTATGTACTGTATCTCTGGTAGCAGATTTCTAGATGATCTGTTATTTCATAGAAAATGATAATGATGATTGACTCATTAGGAAAGCAGCATGTAAATTGATAAATAGAAAAAGAAGTTCCCCATGAAAATACACATCCTAGCCTATGATGGTACTGATAATTCATGAATTAATACAGTTTCTGTATTTTTTTTAAACTTTCCATTCTACCATACAGCCTTCCATACAATTACAAACCAAGTTTGTGTCTTATAATTAGAAATATGCATTTGATCATAAATATTTTCATTTTAAAGGTAATTCTCACTGAGATTTCCTGAAATATATTTATCTTTTCTGTCTCCACAAAACATTCTTTGCTTGTACTATATAAAAATGCACACAAAATACTGAACTACACTTCTAAACATAAAATTTATTTTTTAGCTAACTTTTCATTTAGAGCATCAATGTCTTTAATTTTTGTTAATTACATACCTTTGTTCTATTTTTTCCTTCAGCTGTTGACCAGTAGAGCTCTTGAATTTCATTCAACCAAAATATTTTGTTTTCATTGCTAATAAATGCTAAATCAATAGGTGGGCCACCACTCCTTGAAAGGGTCTCATTTTCATGTTTATCACAGTCAGATATTTTTACAGCATCCACAGTTGACAACAACAATTTAGGAACTGGCGTCTCTATGTCACCATCAGCTTTCACAGGATCCGTTGCAATTCCATTGCCTACCTCTGTATAAGCTTCTACCTGCATTGAAAGTACTCAATTGCACTGACATTTAAAATTACATAAGCATTATAATCGAAAATTATACACAATTACAATTTTTCAATGAAATGAAAGAAGTGCTTCCATATAAAAGCACCCGAAGAAATTAATATATTTAGTCAGAATCAGCATACCTGAAAGTAATATGTTGTGTGTTTCAGGAGATTGTAAACCTTATATTCTCCTACTTTGGACCCCACTTCTGTTGACATAAATGTGTGGGTTGAAGAATTATCCAATATGTACCATGCCCGTATAATGTAGCCTTGTATGATGCCATTTGGATTTTCTGGAGGATCCCAACGGAAAACTGCCATAAAATTCTGTAACAAGATTTCAATTACAAACTCTTATGATAAAATTCATACCAGCTTCAGTAACAACTGGAAAGCCACTTACATGATTCACTTTTACAGGATTTCTCTCATACATCACAAACACACGAGGATTTGTTGGAACTGATGGAACTGATGGTGGTGAGTATAGCCTCTTCTCAGCTCGAGGAGATGTTCCCCAATATGTGAAGGCATTGATCACAATAAACAGTTGAGAATATGGTGCCAGAAGTTCAGGTATCTCATACATAAGGTATGGGACATCTACAACTTTCTGGAAAAAAAATATGAGCCATAAATCCACAAGTTGAGAACATTTTAAAATGTGAATTTTCTTATACCATGCAAATTCTCATAAGTCTTTCAGTTGAAGACAAATTCTCAACCACATGTGGAGAAAAAATTTAATGGACAAGAAGCAAATCTACTTTAATTCGATTTAAAACATGTCTTTAATACAATAACATCATCTTGTGTAGGAATATTCATTCTTCAGAAATGAAAATCATGTGTAAAATTAAATGACTTACAATGAAATCATTGATTTTAATTTCATAGAAGACCTTTCCATAGTTCACATTTGAAACATGATCCCAAACTATGGCAAATGACTTCCATGTGCCATTAATTCTTATTGATGATGTATTTATAGGTGATGGAATCACTGTTACTTCATCACAACAGTCAAGATCTGGAACAAATTATGCACATGAAATAAAATCACAAATATTAGCTAAGCTTATCAGATATTTCTGTGAATAACGAACATACCAGGATAATAATGCAAAGAAGGATCAAATACAGCCACCATGTTGAGTCCAGAAATACTCATTCCTCTAATTACAGCAGCATTTTGACCATTCATATCACCAATAACTGCATTTCTATCATCTTGAAGCCACAAAAGTCGATTACTAAAGTAACAAAGTGGTCCTGCAATTAGAAAAAAAGAACAATCTACATATTCTACCTATTCCAAAGTATATTTCAAAATAACGTGGGAGAACAAAGGAAAAATATGTTGAAAAAGTACTGTAAAACATGACATAATATTTCTATACATATTTATACAACCAATTGCCTTTTGGTCATCTACAAGGAAGTCTAATCATTGTGAATAAGCAGAGGGAAGAAGAACAGGTATGCATCATGCCACAAAATAGCATTTGATAATGTTCTGGACAGGTAGACCTTTCTGAATGAGATCACAGTGCTGGGATCAGGGACACAGCCTGAGGATGTATATCAGCAGGTCACTACTTACATTTTTCTGACTACTTAGTGCATTACAATCAGTGGAAATAATGAGGTATCCTCTGGAGGCCTGTAACAGACAATGATACAAGAGGAAGTTCTCACTTACTGTCAAATGCCTTTTGATTCCTAGTCATTTATGTCCACCATCTGGAGAAACACTATGTCATCAATGAACAGTTCTGTGTTAATATTATCTTAGTATGCAAAATGATATTACTACTCTTGATGTCAATTGTATTGCTCTAAATCAACATCAGAACAAGGACGGATTCATCAGTATTTTTGCTGCGAGTGGTTATTGCAGATTTTATTTATTTATTTATTGGATCCATAGACAAAATATACTTACATATATGTACTAATAAATAAACATATATATAGTCCACTTCCACATGATTCTTTTTAAATTATCTGTATTTTTTCTTCCTGTCATTGGAAACAGCACTATAGTTTTTCATGGGAGCTAATAAATGTTTTCCATGTGTGGAATGGCATAGAGGAGTTATCAAGAACAAATTACAGTTGCATTTGGACATAAGTTTATAAATAAAGATGTCACAACATGAAAACCAAATGTTTATTTTGAAGCATCAGTCTTCAAAAGCAGATGGTTTCATGGTGAAAAGTATCAGTCTGCATTATTTCCAAGGCCTTCTAATTGTACAGCCATCAACACTGACAGCCCTGTGATAGAATCAAACCATGTGTCTTTTAGTTCTCACAAAAGTTCTGCAAGCTGGTATTCCAGCAGGGCGCAGTTCCCTGCAGCATGCTGACTTTAGACTACACTCAAGACATCATTATTATCGACTAACAAACCTGCCACACTTAAAAGAAAAAAGAAAAAAATTGGATCAAAATGAAAAGACACATCTAGCCAGAACATAGTAAAAGGAACAAGTACCAACAATTGCAGCAGTCCCCTTCCATAGGAGAACATCAAACATTCAAAAGAGAGTATGACAATGTACAAACTCTCAGTTTGTAACACCTGTCTCATGGACGGGTATAAAATTTCTCAACATACAGTTGGCACCCACGCATTGTTAATTTGATCCGATACTTCAGATACACATCACCTGTGAGTTAAACTTGTTATTGATTGACTGTTTCATTTTTGTGATAGTGTTGTTTTATTTGCGACACACATCAGCCACTTTGTCTCACAGGTGGATGTTACTGTAAAGGTAAGATTTTTTCTCCATGGGTGACTTTTCAAATATCTCATTATTTCTGGATGCCTGCTAGTGGTGGGATACCTCATGTGCCACAAAGTAGCAAAAGAATGGTGCAACTGCCTTTAGAGCAGTTCAACGAGAGTGATAATGGCTATCGTTCATACGATTCTTATGTTCCTGAAGAAGATTATGTATCAGAGTCAGACCATGACAGTGCTGTTGATGATATTCTCAACACATCTGAGAATGAACAAAGTGGTGCTTATTCTGTTCATAATAGTGGAAACGATGACACCAAAATTGATACAGTTCATGATGACAAGGTTAATTCTTTAATTGGAGTTCCAGAGAGCCAGGCTGCGATAGATAGATGAGAAGATGGAGAAGAGAGGTGGGGGGGAGGCATGAGGGGATGGATAGTGAGAGAAGGTGGTAGGAGGGAATGGAAAGAGAGAGTGGCAGCAGGAGGAAATTTCAAGACAAAGAGGGAGAGGAGGAAGAAATGGACAGGGAGAAAGAGTGGAGGATAAAAAGGACAGAAAAATGGGAGGGGATGGACAGAGGTGAGAGGATGGGATGGACAGATAATGAGGCAAGAAAGTGATAAGGAGAGAGAGAGGAGAAGAGGAGATGAACCAAGAGATGTGCACATTATATGTGAGACAGATATATGCAAGTGAAGCTCCAGGGAAGAAGAGGCACGGCACAAGGAGAGAGGGGACAGGGGGGAGGGGATGGGTAGAGAGAGAGGGAGAGAGGGAGGCAGGAGGGGAGGGTGAGAAGGTTAGAAGGAAGGACAGAGACAGGAAGAAGAGGAGGAGGAGGAGGAGGAAATGGATGTGGTGAGGGGGTGAAAGAGATCCATGGGGAGAGGGTGACAGAGGAGATGAATAGAGTGAGATGGGGAAGAGAACATATAGGGAGAGAGGGCCAGGAGGAGATGTATAGGGGAAGGGGGCAAGAGGAGGACAGAGAGACTGTTGGAGGAGGACAGAGAGAGAGCAGAGCAGGAGGTGAACACAGTGTAATGACATGATGGAAAGGAAGAGGGGAGAGCATGAGATAAACAGAGAGAAAGGGGGGAGGAGGATATGGACCGAGAGGGAGAGGGGAGGAGAATGAAGCATAAAGAAAGATGTAGGCCAGAACACCAAGAATGCTAGTAGATGACTATAGAGAAAAAAGGTGTGCAGAAAAGTGGATTCTGAAAGCAAAGAAGAGAAGCTTTTTCAAAAGACATTTTCAGGACATTGAATCACTGAATAATATTAATGAGAGCGGAAAATTCTACAGGAAGGTCAATAATCTAAGAAAAGAATTTCAACCAAAAACAACACAAAAGAGTGTTACATTGCTGTGCAGTGTACTTTAGGGAATTATTATACTCAGAGAATGCTGAAGCTCAAGAACTAACTGATAACCAACAAGTGGAAGAAGAGGAAAATGGGATGTCCTTGATGCAAGAAATTCAACTAGCAATACAGAAACTAGCCAACAATAAGTCACCTGGCAATGACAACCTGCCAGCTGAGCTTATTAAGTGTGGTGGAGAACATCTAGTTAGCTGCATGCATACTACGATCTCAGATATATTAACACAAAGTCATCCCAGATGATTGGAATACTGGTGTAATATGTGCTGTGCATAAGAAAGGGGGTATCCTGAAATTTACAAACTACAGGGGACATTAGTGAACACCCCATATAAAATATTTTCCTCCCTGTTTTGTTCCCATGTAAAACAATTCTATTCACAATATACATAAATGACCTTGTCGATGATATCAGAAGTTCACTGAGGCTTTTTGCGGATGATGCTGTGGTATATCGAGAGGTTGTAACAATGGAAAATTGTACTGAAATGCAGGAGGATCTGCAGCGAATTGACACATGGTGCAGGGAATGGAAATTGAATCTCAATGTAGACAAGTGTAATGTGCTGTGAATACACTGAAAGAAAGATCCCTTACCATTGAGCTACAATATAGCAGGTCAGCAACTGGAAGCAGTTAATTCCATAAATCATCTGGAAGTACACATTAGGAGTGATTTAAAAATGGAATGATCATATAAAGTTGATTGTCGGTAAAGCAGATGCCAGACTGAAATTCATTGGAAGAATCCTAAGGAAATGCAATCCGAAAACAAAGAAAGTAGGTTGCAGTACGCTTGTTCGCCCACTGCTTGAATACTGCTCAGCAGTGTGGAATCCGTACCAGACAGGGTTGAGAGAAGATCCAACAGAGAGCAGTGCGCTTCGTTACAGGATCATTTAGTAATCACAAAAGCGTTACGGAGATGATAGATAAACTCCAGTGGAAGACTCTGCAGGAGAGATGCTCAGTAGCCCGGTACGGGCTTTTATTGAAGCTTCGAGAACATACCTTCACTGAAGAGTCAAGCAGTATATTGCTCCCTCCTACGTATATCTCGCGAAGAGACCATGAGGATAAAATCAGAGAGATTAGAGCCCACACAGGGGCATACCGACAATCCTTCTTTCCACGAACAATATGAGACTGGAATAGAAGGGAGAACCGATAGAGGTACTCAAGGTACCCTCTGCCACACACCCGTCAGGTGGCTTGCGGAGTATGGATATAGATGTAGATGAAGCAGAAATTGTGAGATATCAGGCAGACTTCAGGTCTGGTTAATCAACTAGTGACAAAATATCCACCCTGAGACAGATATTGCAAAAACAAGAGAATAAAGTAGAGAAACACATACTATAATTGCTGCTTTTAAAGCAGCATATGATACTATAAAAAGAAATAGGCTTATTGAAGCTGTGAATGAACTGGGCATACCACAACATTTAATATGTCTTATAAGTTTGACTATGGGAAAAATAGTATGTAAAGTAGGGATACAATTTTAATACCAAGTTTTGAAACTAATGATGGACTGAGGCAACGGATACTTTTTAACGTAGTACTAGAGAAAGTAATAAGGACAGCGTAAAGCAACTTATGTACAATATACAATAGAATGGTTCAGGAGCTGGTCTATACAGGTGATATGAATATTATTGCAACAAAAAGAACTAGCTGCTAAAGAAACATATAGGGCACTGGTGGAAGCAGCAACAGAAATGGGCCTGGAAGTGAACATTAATAAAACCAAATACATGCAAACAATACAGTCTGAAATAAATACAATGTTATAAATTGATCAGGCACAAATAAAATCTGTTAGTGAATTTGTCTATCTGGGAACACTGGTAACATCACAGAATGATACTAGTATGGAAATAAAGCACCATCTCGACCTAGGTAATAAATGCTATTATGAGTTGGCCCCACAACTTATTTCCATAAATCTGTCTAGAAGAACAAATTGTCAACTGTATAAAACTTTAAAATGTCTACTATTAACATATGACTCACAATCCTGGGCACTGACACGCCAGTGTGAAGAATGAATAAGATGTTTTGAATGATAGGTGTCATACAAAAGATGGAGCAGAGCATAGGCGATATAATTTTGAACATTACACATTATACAAAGATCTTGAAATAACAAAGTTCATTAAAGTAAACTGACATGGATTGGCCATGTTTTTTTGCATAGAACATGAGATCCCCAAAAAAAGTGGAATTATGTCCTAGAGCAGACCAAGGCCTTTCAAGAGCTGCAGAGCCAGGAAGAAGAAAAAGATCCTTAACATTGGCTTGCTGCACAATTCTTGAACACATTCTTGGTTCAGATATCATAAAGTTTCTTGCCCATTTCTCACATGATATCCTACAAGCCATGGACAGAAGGCAACAGGCAAATTCCATATTCCTAGATATCCCGAAAACATTTGGAACGGTGCTCCACTGCAGGTTGTTGACAAAAGTCCAAGCTTATGGTTTAGGTTCCCAGATATGTGACTGTCTCAGAGACTTAATAAGTAGTAGAATGCAGTACGCGGTCCTTGATGACAAGTGTTCATCAGAGACAGTGTCCAGGATGTATGACTGTTCATCAGAGACAAGCATATCACCAGGACTGGCCAGGAAGTATCACAGGCAGTGTGAGCAGCAATTTATGGCTGTGTGCTCATGACACAATGGTGTATGGAAAGGCGTCATCATTGAGTTACTGTAGGAGTATACAAGATAACTTAGACAAAATTTCTAGTTGATATGATGAATGGCAACTTGCTCTAAATGTAGGAAAATGCAAGTTAATGTCGATGTGTAGGAAAACAGTTTTGTAATATTCAATCATAGCATTAGAAGGGTGCAGGCTGACACAGTCACTTCAATTAAATATCTAGGCTTAATGTTGCAAAGCGATATGAAATGGAATGAGCATGTCAGGTTCATAGTAGAGAAGACAAATTCTTGAGTTCATTTTATTGGGAGAATTTTGGGAAAGTGTAGCTCAGCCATAAAGGAGACTGCATACAGAATACTAATGCGAACAATTCTTGAGTACTGTTTGAGTGTCTGGGATCCGCACCAGGTCAGATTAAAGGATGACACTGAGGCAATTCAGAGGCAAACCCTACATTTGTTACAGGTAGATTTTATCACCACAATAGTATTATGGCGATGCTTTGTGAAATGAAATTGGAATTGCTGGAAGGAAGATGATGCTCTTTCTGTGAGACACTTTTGTGCAGATTTAGACTACTGGCATTTGAGGCTGACTGCAGAATGATTCTACTGCCGCCAATGTACATTTTGCATAAGACCATGGAGATAAGATGCAAGAAATTAGGGCTCATAAGGAGACTTTTAGACAGTCATTTTTCTTTCACTCACTTTGTGAGTGGAACAGGAGAGGAAGGGAGTACTAATGATACAAGATACCCTCCACCATGCACCGTATACTAGTTAATGGAGTATGCATGTAGATGTAGAAGTATACCTCATATTTCTACCATATCAGTTCAGGACATTTGCTGTAGACAGTAGGCTTTATTTCACTGCATCAAATGTGGAGGTAGTTATAGCAATGTGGTTCAATGGTGTCATCAAGGTTACACAAAAACTACCCTACAACTAACATCTTGTAAGATACTTTGTACGTCTTTTGAACAAATATATTTTTACTTACCCTGCATATTTGGATGTTGTAACTCTGATGTCACAATTTCCAAGCTATCAATATTAGTCCTTAAATCACTTGCCATTGGAGCTTGAAACAATTTTGAACCTTCATAGCTTCTCACTATCCAAAACACCAATTGCTGATCCATATCCAGAGTTAAGCCCATAACTACAAAAAAGATAAACAAACAATACCAATTATTATCGTATCTCAACACTGAATCAAAGTTGCTGGAATCTGTTTTTCGAAAGTATTTTCATATTTTATGAAAATTCTGTATTTCTTCAATGAAACATCAGCAACAAAGTTTTCAAAAGCATTTTACCACAAATATCTTGTATTGTAAAGTGAAAAAATAATGGTCATATGTAATACATCTTAAATTAATGTGTAAATTTTGTGGAATAAGTGCATCAACAGCTGTAGTGCATCTTAGGAATGCATGCCTGTCAGTAGGGGGCACAGCCAAATGACTTGACTAATTCATATATGTAAGATGAAATTCTTTAGGGAGGGGTGAGGGTGGGGGGAATGCCAGTTTCTGAGCAGTGGCTTTCCTTTGTTAAAATGTGTGCCACAAAGAAACTCTCTTGATAGCCTTGCTATTTTTGTAGAAATATTATAGCGTTTCCTGCCAATCACATCTTATTTTCTAGAAGTATTTTATAAAACCTGATCATTTTCTTAACTTTTTTATGTGTGATGGCAGTGATTCAAAGAGTTTCTTTCTTGTGAAAGACCTTTTGTACAAATACGTAAAGCTGTTCAACTACTTCTGGATCACAGAGCTTCAACTGATTTGTTAGAATTTTCTTGCATTGTATACAATACGCATGAACATTTCAACAAAAACATGCAAATAGTTGGAAAAACAAAAACACCATTCAGTGTTTGTTACCTACGTACCCAGACTGAAAACAGCGAAAGCTATGAATGAAATAAAAATAAACACACAGTAACCATTGTAAGCATTCCTAACAGGGTCATAAAGAAATGGCTTTTGAAGCCAAAAATCAATGAGACTGCAGTATATAGGAGTTGAACAAAAATACTGAAACTCTATGAACAATATATGATTTGAACATAAGTGCAGCTGCTGGTGCTATTGTATTTGATCATGAATGGCTCCTGTGCAATGCCCAATACACTGCACGTGTCAGTGCCAGTCATGGTTAGAAAAGTGTATTGTATAGCTGTGAGTTCATTATGTCAGAGCTAAATGAACTTGAATGTGGGCAAATTGTTGGTGCTTGTATGGTAGGTGCTTCCATAAAGAGGGCAGCTGGGTAGTTGAAGTGCTTGCTGTTTCAAGAGGCACTACATCAAAGATCTATACCACATACAAACAAGTGGAAAAACATCAACTGCTAAGTAACAATGTGGACAAAAGTGTGTGTTGAGTGATCATGAGAGTCACTGAAGATGACTATGACAAAAAATGAGAGCATGACAGCTGCAAAAGTCACTGCAAAACTCACGAATCCTGTCAACAACAAAACAACATACATGGAAATCCATGAGCAGGAAAATGCAGAGTGAGCATGAATATCAACATCACTCATCAGTGATGCAAATGTCATAACTTGGACACACAACATAAACAAGAATATTAGTACAACTTTATTAGACTGTGGCATGTACGGCGATCACAATAACATACAATGAACACAATAAGATAAGACAAATGCATGCAAGCAGTAATAACAGTTTTTTTGCATGGATAGGGACTGCAACTGCTGTGTTCAGATGCAGGCTGAGTTGGTATCCCTTTTCTCCCAGCTTCAGGCAGTGTTGGCTTTGGTCACACAACTTGAGGCTGTTGCCAATGGCCATCACTGTGGGGGTCCGGATGGGGGTTTGTCGGGGACGGCCAGCTCGTCCCATGCATCCCCTGATCTGACTACGACTGTGGCTGCCAGGGATACTGCCCACATTGAGGCTGATCCCTCACCTGTGGTAGAGTGGGAGGTCATCTCGAGGTGTGGCAGGGGGCGAAAGACATTCCGGAGGGCTGAACGGAAGGCCTCTCCAGTTTGTCTGACGAACCAGTTTCAGGCTCTGTCTCAGGCTGATACTGATCTTTGGCCGGACATGGTTGCTTGTTCTGTTCCAGAGGTTGCCCCTCAGTCTGCAAGATCCGGGCGGTCGCAGAGGGTGGGCTTACTGCTGGTTGGGAGCTCAAACGTCAGGCGCATAATGGGGCCCTTTAGGGATATGGCAGCAAGAGAGGGGATGAAAACCAATGTGCACTCCGTGTGCATACCGGGGGGAGTCATTCCACATGTGGAAAGGGTCCTTTCGGATGCCATGAAGGGTACAGGGTGCACCCATCTGCAGGTGGTCGCTCACGTCGGTACCAATGATGTGTGTCTCTATGGATTAGAGGAAATCCTCTCTGGCTTCTGGCGGCTATCTGATTTGGTGAAGACTGCCAGTCTCGCTAGCAGGATGAAAGCAGAGCTCACCATCTGCAGCATCATTGACAGGACTGACTGCGGATCTTTGGTACAGAGCCGAGTGGAGGGTCTGAATCAGAGGCTGAGATGGATCTGCGACCGTGTGGGCTGCAGATTACTCAACTTGCGTCATAGGGTCGTGGGGTTTCGGGTTCCGCTGGATAGGTCAGGAGTCCACTACACGCAGCAAGCAGCTACACGGGTAGCAGGGGTTGTGTGGCGTGGACTGGGCAGTTTTTTAGGTTAGATGGCCATAGGCAAGTACAGAAAGGGCAACAACCTCAAAGGGTGCGGAGCAAAGTCAGGACATGTGGGGACCAAGCAGCAATCGGTATTGTAATTGTAAACTGTTGAAGCTGCATTGGTAAAGCATCGGAACTTCAAGCGCTGATAGAAAGCGCCGAAGCTGAAATCGTTATAGGTACAGAAAGCTTGCTGAAGGCAGAGATAAATTCTGCCAAAATTTTTACAAAGGCTCATATGGTGTTTAGAAAGGATAGACTTCATGCAACCGGTGGTCACGTGTTTCTCACTTTTAGTAATAGTTTATCCTGTAGCGAAGTAGAAGTGGATAGTTCCTGTGAATTATTATGGGCGGAGGTTACACTCAACAACCGAGCTAGGTTAATAGTTGGCTCCTTTTACCGATCTCCCAACTCAGCAGCATTAGTGGCAGAACAACTGAAAGAAAATTTGGAATACATTCAACATAAATTTTCTCAGCATGTTATAGTCTTAGGTGGAGATTTCAATTTACCAGATATAGACTGGGACACTCAGATGTTTAGGACGGGTGGTAGGGACAGAGCATCGGGTGACATTATACTGCACTATCCAAAAATTACCGTGAGCAATTAAACAGAGAACTGACTCGTTGAGATAACATCTTGGACCTACTGATAACAAACAGACCTGAACTTTTTGACTCTGTAAGTGCAGAACAGGGAATCAGTGATCATAAGGCTGTTGCAGCATCCCTGAATATGGAAGTTAATAGCAATATGAAAAAAGGGAGGAAGGTTTATCTGTTTAGCAAGAGTAATAGAAGGCAGATTTCAGACTAGCTAACAGATCAAAATGAAAATTTCTGTTCCGCCACTGACAATGTTGAGTGTTGACGGAAAAAGTTCAAGGAAATCGTAAAATGCATTTGAGACAGGTACGTGCTTAGTAAAACTGTGAGGAACGGGAAAAACCTACCATGGTTCAACAACAAAGTTAGGAAACTACTGCAAAAGCTAAGAGAGCTTCACTCCAACTTTAAATGCAGCCAAAACCTCTCAGACAAACAGAAGCTAAATGATGTCAAAGTTAGCGTAAGGAGGGTTATGCGTGAAGCGTTCAGTGAATTCGAAAGTAAAATTCTATGTACCGACTTGACAGAAAATCCTAGGAAGTGGCTCAAAACAGCATATCCAGACACTCCAGGATGAGGATGGTATTGAAACAGAGGATGACACGCGTAAAGCTGAAATACTAAACACCTTTTTCCAAAGCTGTTTCACAGAGAAAGACCACACTGCAGTTCCTCCTCTAAATCCTCGCACAAACGAAAAAATCGCTGACATGGAAATAAGTGTCCAAGGAATAGAAAAGCAACTGGAATCACTCAACAAGGGAAAGTCCACTGGACCTAATGGGATACCAATTCGATTCTACACAGAGTACGCAAAAGAACTTGGCCCCCCTTCTAACAGCCGTGTGCTGCAAGTCTCTAGAGGAACGGAAGGTTCCAAATGATTGGAAAAGAGCACAGGTAGTCCCAGTCTTCAAGAAGGGTCATCAAGCAGATGTGCATAACTATAGACCTACATCTCTGACGTCGATCTGTTGTAGAATTGTAGAACATGTTTTTTGCTCGCGTATGATGTCGTTTTTGGAAACCCAGAATCTACTCTGTAGGAATCAACATGGATTCTGGAAACAGCGATCGTGTGAGACCCAACTCGCTTTATTTGTTCATGAGACCCAGAAAATATTAGATACAGGCTCCCAGGTAGATGCTATTTTCCTTGACTTCCGGAAGGCATTAGATACAGTTCCGCACTGACGCCTGATAAACAAAGTAAGAGCCTACGGAATATGAGATCAGCTGTGTGGCTGGATTGAAGAGTTTTTAGCAAACAGAACATAGCATGTTGTTATCAATGGAGAGACATCTACAGACGTTAAGGTAACCTCTGGAGTGCCACAGGGGAGTGTTATGAGACCACTGCTTTTCACGATGTATATAAATGACATAGTAGATAATGTCAGAAGTTCAATGCGGCTTTTCGCAGATGATGCTGTAGTATACAGAGAAGTTGCAGAATTAGAAAATTGCAGTGAAATGCAGGAAGATCTGCAGCAGATAGGCACTTGGTGCAGGGAGTGGCAACTGACCCTTAACACAGATAAATGTAATGTATTGCGAATAAATACAAAGAAGGGTCCTTTATTGTATGATTATATGATAGCAGAACAAACACTGGTAGCAGTTACTTCTGTAAAATATCTGGGAGTATGCGTGTGGAACGATCTGAAGCGGAATGATCACATAAAATTATTTGTTGGTAAGGTGGGTACCAGGTTGAGATTCATTGGGAGAGTCCTTAGAAAATGTAGTCCATCAACAAAGGAGGTGGCTTACAAGACACTCATTCGGCCTGTACTTGAGTATTGCTCATCAGTGTGGGATCCGTACCAGATTGGGTTGACGGAGGAGATAGAGAAGATCCAAAGAAGAGAGGTGCGTTTCGTCACAGGGTTATTTGGTAACTGTGATAGCGTTACAGAGATGTTTAGCAGACTCTGCAAGAGAGGCATGCTGCATCGCGGTGTAGCTTGCTCGCCTGGTTTCGAGAGGGTGCGTTTCTGGATGAGGTATCAAATATATTACTTCCCCCTACTTATACCTCCCAAGTAGATCACGAATATAAAATCAGAGAGCACGGAGGCTTTCAGACAGTCGTTCTTCCCGAGAACCATATGCGACTGGAACAGAAAAGGGAGGTAATGACAGTGGTACGTAAAGTGCCCTCCACCACACATCGTTGGGTGGCTTGCGGAGTATAAATGTAGATGTAGATGTAGATGTAGAACTGAGGTTGAGCATAGCATGGCAGGGTTTAAATAGGCAACGGCCCGTGGCAGGCTCTATCTGAAGTTCGCAGCATTGCTCTTTTGTGACGCACTCTCATGGATGACAACACTGCTACCGCACATGGCTTTTAAGTGTGTGCACATTACTTCATCCCTCTTTCCTTGGGGAATAGCTCAGATTTGTGAGATGTCCATGGCATCTACCTCTGTGAGGCTCTGACTGAGATGACGTGCTGATACTGGGGCATATTGTCAGAGGTACTTGGGGCATGGACAGCATTGCAGTCCTCCTTCTTATGTCAACCCATATGGCGGGATGTATGAAGTCGGCACAAGCCCCACATCCACATCAGGTCCAGGGCTTGGTAGTGGTGGTGGTGGTGGTGGTGGTGGTGGTGGTGGTGCCCCCACAGTTGGTGGCTGAGATGGAGGAGATGGCTCCAGTGTGGATGATGGCTGCATTGGTAATGGTAGCGGTATTGGAGAAGCTGTACCTGGTTCATCCACCGGTGATGGGGACTCCTCATATGTTGTAGCAGAGACCCAGCTGCATCAGGTGATTCATCAAGTGACACAGACATGTATGGCAAAATTGGTGTCTCGGTCAGGATTGTACAGTTGACCAAGTGAAGGTGGAACTGGTCGTAATGACATGCAAAGAGGCCCTCCTCCTTACAGATGTCACAGAGACAGTGGCTGCAGCACTGGGAGATGAAAGCGAGAATTCACTGTGGGCAACAAATAAACCTGCATTCCCAGAAGGACACCACTGGGCTTAAAATGGGATGACAGCTGTAGGGTTGGCAGTCCTGTCCAGGCCACAGGAGATGCAGGAGTATCCAGGATTGATTCCCATAGAGTAGTTCAGCAGGACTGTTGTTACCGAACATCATAAACCAATAAGAAGACAGAAATTGATCCAAGGCAATGTCAGATAGCAATTGAATCACATACTTCTTCATTTGCATTTTGAATATTCAAATTAACCTTTTGGCCTCACCATTGAACTGCTGATGGAACATCAGGGCAAAAACAAGGTGAATCCCATGGGCATTGCAGAAGGAGGGAAAATCCTGCGACACAAACTGAGGGCTGTTATCAGAGACCAACATTGCCGGAAGCCCTTTGATGGAAAAATATTTCGACAGGACTGCCACAGTGGCAGAGGACAAAGCTGACGGGCAATGAACAACATATGGGAACCAAGAGAATGCTTCAATTACTATTAGTCAGTATGCATTAAGAAAAGGGCCCGCGAAACTGATGTGGAGACGGCCCAGGCCTGCAACGGTTGTGGCCATGGAGACAACATTGCCTGCAGGGCAGCTTGCTGCAATGTGCATTGAGAACATGACGTTACCAAATGAGTGATGTTGGCATCCAAACCAACTCACACAAAAAAATGACACCCCACCCCCAGTGATTGGCGTGTACCAATAGCAGGATCTCAGGATGGGAACCACAACACAAGGAGCTGAATAGTCCGTATCAAGAAACAGAACACCATCATGACAGAGAAATGATGCCGAAACACTTAGTAGTTATGGAGGGGGTCAGATGCCCACAATGGAGGCTCCTCAGGCCAGCCATGTTGCACACAATGAATCACTTTCCCTAACATCAGATCAGTAGCATTAGCCTGCATTACCTGAGCACTAGTGATTGGAAAACCATCGAAAGTTCATTGAGCACATGCATCAACATAGAAACAGAGTAACTACTCCCAATCAAAAACTAGATCTGGACCAACTGGAAGACAGGACAGCATTCACATGTTTAGCCATGGGGAGAAGAGAATCTCATAGTTGTAATGAGAGAGGAACAGTGCCAACGTTGAAGGCAATGTGCTGGTCTGTCTGGCAATTATATTGAGGAGTTAAACAGCAAAATTAATGACCTGTGACCCAAGATGAGATGGAATTTTAAACCACACAGGAAAAAATAAAACTTCTTTAAGGCATAAACAATGGTGAGGGCTTCCTTCTCTATTTGTGAATATTTAGTCTGAGCCAGATTAAATGTCTTTGACACGTATGCAACAGGTTGCTTGGAGCCATCAGAATATTTATGAGCCAATATCACTCCCAGCCCAAGCTGGGACTCACCTGTTGCCAATACTAAATGACGACCCTGTTGGTAGGTTACAAGGCAAACAAGGCAAAGTGCAGATTGTAGCATGGACTTCTGTTTGGAACACACCATTTCACCTGCCTGAAGTCCGCCCCTCGTAGCTGAGTGGTCAGTGCGATGCAATGTCATACCTAACAGCCCGGGTTTGATTCCCGGCTGGGTCAGAGATTTTCTCCGCTCAGGGACTGGGTGTTGTGTTGTCCTTATCATCATCATTTCATTCCCATTGACACGCAAGTCGCTGAAGTGGCGTCAACTCGAAAGACTTGCACCAGGCGAACGGTCTACCCGACAGGAGGACCTAGCCACATTGCATTATTATTATCTGCCTGCGGCCAGTGGAAAGATGTCCCCTTTTGCACCAAGACATGTAACAGTTGTGCAACCAACACATACCCCACAAAAACTGATCATAATAATCAATCTTACCCAAAAAACCTGGAGTTCCTTGGCCAACATAGGATGCAGAAAAGCAACAATGGCAGGGACATTCTGATGAAGGGGACTGATTCCAGTGCTGGAGACCTCAAACACAAATTAAACAATAGAGCCTGAAAGAAGTGGCTCTTTCCCAATTGCATTTTAAACTGGCGGCCTGAAACACCAAACAGAGTGTATGTATGTTGTTGAGATATTCAGAAGTGGAGGAGCTGGAGACCACAATACCATCAAGAGAGTTAGCACAGCCAGGCATACACCTCATGAGTTGTTCAAGAAGCCACTGAAAAATAACAAGGGCACTGGCCATGCCGAATACTAAATGCAAGCATAGATACAAGCCAAAAGGCATGGTAATGACCAAGAGCCATTGAGAGTCAGCATCAACGGAATGCTACAACTAGTCATCAGAGAGGTTGATATTTGGAAATTCATCAGGGCGCAACAAGGGATACATGTCAATGATAGACTGAGCATTGACAGAAACTTTGAAATCACCACACAGGCTTAACCATCCCAACAGATTCTTGAAAGTGACTAAGGGGGTAAAGATAGAACCTCCAGGGGGCACAGTTGGCAAAGGAGTTGATACATACTAGGTGATAACTGAGAAAAAAAAGAAAGCATGACATAAGGAAACAGCAGTCAAACCAAACACACGAAAATGCAGCTGCAACTGTTTTTCTTAGGCTTCCCATTCTTCGAAAGACTCATTGTAAGCCAGAATGGGCAGGTTAAATGTCCAGGGTAGCAAACGGAAAACAGGAGTTACAAGGGGTGATGAGGCAGGCGATGTAGATTGAGACAGACCCAAACTGGGCAAAACAGAGGAATGCGTTTGCAGTACCTGGGTCTGAATGTGTCATGCTATCGTGAACGCCTCCTCCTGTTGACTGAGATGATGCAATGTCACAGTAAGAACCCCTTGCTGATCAACCAACTGGCGTAAAAACTCATCAGTAGCACCATCAAACATTGTCGATGCAATGGAGGATCAACCAGAGAAAGAAAAGTGTGCAGAGAGCAATCCCAGACTTTTAGTCACTGGTGTTGTAAATTGGACACACAACACAATAAAGAATTTTAGTAAAACTTTATTAGACTGTGGCATTTACGTCAACCACCATAACATACGCTGAACATAATAAAATAAGGCAAAGGTATGCGAGCACTAATAATATGATAACTGAGTGCAACTGTAGCACGGCAGGGCTTAAATAGGAACTCGCAAGTGGAGGCAGCCACTGTGGAAGCCCACAGTATTCCTCTTTCATGGCTCACTCTCTCGGATGACAACACACAGCTGATGCACACAGCTTTCAAGTGTATCTGCATTACTTCACAAAACATGGTGCCAAAGCCATAAAACCTGAGCTATGGAGCATTGGAACAAAGTCATTTGGTCAGATGAATCTTGTTTGACATTGTTTCCAGCTTCTGGCAAAGTTGACATCTAAAGAGCGAAACCTGGCATGGGTTTGGTGATTATTTGGGCATATTGTAGTATTCCAACAGTCCCATGGTTGCTCTGTAAAGTACCATTACTTCCAAGAATTATGTGACCATATGAAACTTCCTGGCAAATTGTAACTGTGTGCCAGACCAAGACTCAACTCTGGACCTTTACCTTTCACGGGCAACTGATGGGAAGTCCAAATGTGTTTCATGGACTATGAAAGCAGCTCACTTCTGATGTTCAAGCGGTTTTTGGAGGCAGTACACGGCTTATCTTGGCAGTTGTATGGGTCAACCACGCAGACTATGGTGAGCTTGAAGCTTTTCCAAATGCTAACATCTTGGGTTGGAATACATGGAGTATACCAGAGAGTACTGGACTCCTTGCTGAAGTTCGTTATGGGACTTTGGTGACAGACAAGCTGTTTACTCTGTCTACAAGAAGAAGGAAGAAGCTCAATGCAGATGAGTATCTGTTCATATGATAATACTCAATAAATGTGCAACAGATTAGGATCCTAGGAGGTAAGAAATAAAGTTATTCTAAATTCTTTAGTGAGAAACTGTTTTTTTAAACACGCAATATATTGTTCCTTGACACATTGCATGAGATTCAGGGAACCCATGAGTAAGTGTTCTGTGCATGGCACATGAACATGAATTCCATCCACATCACTTATTATTGTGTCAAGACGTACATGGGGACATCTTACAAAACTGCTTGAATTTTTGCAATTGGATACAACACCAATAATCAATTGAATTGGCAGAATGTGCATTATTAGTCAGTGGAGAATCCGCACTGGTTATTGAAAGTCAAGTATTATCTGTAAGAGAAATTATGCTAATAATGTGGACAAAATAGTATATTACATTCTGTAGAATCAAGTTTTCTGCAATAAAAAATGGATTCCTCAATAATCATTTTAGAATAACTTCCTTTCTACCTCTGGAGTTCCTAATCTAATGTATTTTGCTTGAGATATTACCATCTTTCAATGGTTTTTAACCCTTTTTGGTTTCTGTCAATTACAGCACCATCTATCACACAATGAAAAAATGTTAAAACACCATAGTTAGTTTTTTTTCAGAAAATCTGAATCTGCAATACAACACAGGGGTACATACTGAGATTTCAAAGTTTTATTTATTTATTATGATGTAAGTAGTGAAACATAACATTCAGGTAATTTACAAGCTCTTTGACAGTAGTTGGAGATAATATTATCTACTAAAGTTTGAGAAGATTAGGTTAGAAAAGGACTGTCAAAGCTGCAAACAATTGGTTCCATTTGCATGTTTGTGTGGTGCAAATGACAGTGAATACATATACAGCATAATATGATTTGATTTAGTTCTATTGGGCTCTTAAGTTGAATAAAGCCACATTAACTTAACTTTCAGTGGTTTCTGTGTTTTATCCAGCAAGTCCTGATATTCTTCATTCAAATGCTCGGTCTGTGCTTGCATATTGCCACAGTAGTTTATGAGGCATTGTTTTGCAAACCACACAGAAATGATATATTTCTTAACAGAATTTAATTGTTTATTTATTTACATTTCTTTCTGTGTATAGTTGTCACACGATAACTATTGCACATGCCATATTGTTTACAAGGGTATAGTAAATACCACTATATGTGTACAAAAAAAAGAGTTCTTTTGGTCAGTACAGACATTTATATGAAAACATTTTAATTCTGTTTTAAACTGATACCCAGTATGAGCTATTTTGGATTCTGGCAATTTGTTGTACCTCATTGAGGTATGTTACTTTTAATTTGGTTCTTTTTCTGTAAAAACTGTGCTTATTTCTTTTGTTGAGGTTATATACATCACAACATTTGTATGTGTCACTATGGTGGCTGGAAAAAAATACTATAAGTCACTATATACACAATGAGTATACAGAGAGTTATTTATTTTTGACAAGAGCATCACAACAGGTCTTTGTCTATTTGTCTAACAGTGCTCTTTTGTAGCACCAGCATTCTGTTCAACTGCACATCAGTGGCATACATTCACAGCTCTATTCCATAACTTGTAAATGGGAAAACTGTCCCACAGTATCCTGTTTTCAGCATTTTATTACACTCAGTTTTGGACAGTTGGCTAAGCAAATGCAATGACTGCTTATTCTCCTGCATACATGGATTTTCTATCAAAATTTGTTATCCAGGTACATCTCAACCTTCTTTGCCTGTATTTGAAATTCCACAAATATTTTCTACGCATCTGTGATGTGTGTCACCTGCTTCCTGTGATTTTGTAATACAGAGTTCCAGGTCTTGGTTACTAAATATTTAGTCACTTTTGATGCACCATGTGATGAAAAATGTTACATATTCCTCACTGTCCCTATAAAACAGCTCAAAGCTGTCATAGCATAAGCAATTATATGAGAATTAGAAGACTGTAAAATATCATTTACATACACAAGAAAAAGAAATGGTTCCAGTATTGCAGTACTGTTTCAGTCATAGACTGAATGTTGATTATTCTCACTCCATTTTGATAATTTTTATCTTTGCATTGTTTATGGCTTTTTAGGTGCATGGAAAGGTGTTCAAGAGATGTGTCTGCGATACTGCATTGTATGCTCTCAGTTTCTGCAAAAGGTGTGCATGTTTGGCCACATCAAAAGATTTTTTGAGATCTAAAACTATGCCCACACTATTCTGTCCTTCCGTCAGATACCTACTTATGCAAAAACTCTGAGGCAAATTGTGGTGTTGCAGCCTTTTCAAAATCCATGTTGAAGTCCTGCAAGGAAATTGTTTTCTGTGAAAAATGCACTAAGCTGTACCAGCACCACTGACTCAAAAATCCTTCCTCCTTTGATCTTTTTTTATGTATTGGGCTAAAAACGATCCTCTTCAGAACACTGGGAAACACATACCTTGTCTGATGCAACAACTGTTGAGGTATATAAAGGTTTTAATTACTGTGCTGGAAAAACCATCCCAACAACTTGAGCAGTATCTGGATAAAACACAAACATAGTACAGTGTTATACTTGGCAGATAGGCTTTGTTCCTCTGAGGCTGGTATTAATATCATAATTAGAGCAGTGAGTATTGGTGTCAGGCAATAGAAGTGAATGAGACACCAAAGTGTGTTAAAAAGTAAAGCTGTCCTCAACCCAAAGGTTGGTTTGAGGACCACAGTGCTTTACTACAATGTCCTATTGGAGATGGTATGCCATTGCCTTCCTCTAACCTGCTAACTGACATACTCAGCCATTTTTTAATACTTTTAATGAATATCAATACACATTACCATTCACCGTACTAAAGAGGAAAGGTTAGCAGTCATTGAATGTATAACAGATGGTTGTAGCATGACAGAAACCTACTCAAGGTATCACCAGATACACCATGTCTGCATATTCTGCTATTTGTCAGCTCAGAGCTTTTAAAATAGAAGCTGTCAGTCACTACACAGAGTATTACTAAGTTGCCACTAAACTCTCTGAGTCATATTCTGGTTATACCAGATATCCGTTTCACAGAAATTCATGAGCAGAAACATTGTTTTGTGCTACAGTATCAAATAATGTAGTCCACTCTCCCCTGTAACTGCGTAAAACAGTAATGGTATTCACTGTAATGTTGATAATTATTACATACAAAACCATATAATATGGTAACAGTGACCAATACTAAAGGGCAAACAAAACATACAACATTCACATTTAATACTGTACACTTAACATCCCCTTTGTCATATGCCGGCTTCACTGGGTTTATAACAGCAGTTATCACAGGGAACTGTCAGCAACTAAACTGTTTACACTGCCAACACACTACACAAAGGAATATATCATTACTTATTTTAATTACAGAGACTGTATGTGGATTGTATCCTACACTAATAACAGCAGCATAAGAATACAGAGGATACCTTGTTTTCCAGAAAAGAGTTCTGCAGGATAGTATGAATGCCTGTCTTCACCATTGAGCCTGGAACATTCAACAGAATGACCTGTTGACCAATAAATGTAAGCATGAACAGAATCAATATTTAGTTCCTTTGCTACTGTAAGAATTCGTAATGGTTCCTGGTGAGTACCATTCAGGTTTCCTCTAATGATCTGAAATATAATGTATGCATTGTCACATATTAATGATATCTTTGTCAAACCTTGTTGCTCAAAACGAATTCAGTGACTCTCTAACACTTACCAACTGCTGTTTAGGACTGGACCAATATAACTTTTTTCCCAACCAGTCTACAGCAATACTCCCAACGGAATCAATTTCCTTTATTTTTCCTCTCTTATGACTTGTTAAATTGAACCAATAAACATGAGTTGTATTTGTAACTAAGTACAGTTTATCATCATACCAAGCAATGTCTGTGATGTGATATTCACCATGTTCATCCTGAAACCATGAAAAAGTTTTAAACAATGTAAATCATGCCAAAATAATTCTATAAAAATAGAACACATGTGTGTGAAGTAGTATATTGTTTATATTTTTCTACTAATGAAGGGAGTAAACACTCGCTGTATAGTTGAGGTGATGCATGGTTGACAGGCACATAAAAACATGTGATTGAAATGTTGCTGAGCTTTCAGACAATGTCCTTCTTCAGAGATAGTTGATAAAGGTGTTGCAGCACCTAGACATCGTAGTCTAATGGGTCAATGTAGCCATGCATTTCTATGTGTGTGTTTTGTATTAGTTAACTATGAAGAAGAACAATTTTCAAAAGCTGAAGATTGTTTTCAGACTTATTTGTGTGTCCATTAATCACTCAGTGTTTCAGTTATATGGTAAGTCATTACCTTCATGCCTTGCATTATTTACACTCCACCAACAACTGTCTAGTATGTTATATTGTTCCTTCTCTGTATAATTTCTTTGCTTCACGGTGGAATTCTAATCACACAGCACACATAATACCACTAGAATACACACTATGATACACAAAGGGAAGACTGTTGGTATCAGATTCTTATAGTAAATCAATTACACACATCAAAAAAAATTTTGCATCATATCAGTTCTGAGAGTTCCGGAACTTATACAGAAAACTGGAATAGAGATCAACATAAACATCATTTCTGCCCTTTTTATTGCTCACGAAAACCGCACATTGCATGTTGTACCACCATACAGCGAGACCTTTAGAGGTGGTGGTCCAAACTGCCATACACACCGATACCTCTAATACCCATTAACACATCCTCTGGCATTGATGCATACCTATATTCATTGTGGCATACTATCCACAAGTTCATTATGGCACTGTTGATCCAGATTGTCCCATTCCTCAACGGTTATTTGGCATAGATCCCTCAGAATGGTTGGTGGGTCACGTTGTACATAAACAGCCCTTTTCAATCTATCCCAGGTATGTTTGATAGGGTTCATGTCTGGAGAACATGCTGGACACTCTAATCGAGTGATGTCGTTATCCTGAATGAAGTGCATGGTCAGGGAATGAAGTGCATGGTCAGGGAATGAATTGTTGTCCATGAAGATGAACGCCTCACCAATATGCTGCCGATATGGTTGCACTATCAGTTGGAGGATGGTATTCTTGTATCATACAGCTGTTACAGCACCTTCCATGACCACCAGTGTCATACGTCAGCCCCACATAATGCCACCCCAAAACAGCAGGGAACCTCCACCTTGTTGCACTCGCTGGACAGTGCATCTAAGGCATTCAGCCTGACCGGGTTGCCTGCAAACACGTCTCTGACGATTGTCTGGGTGGAGACATATGTGACACTCATCGGTGAAGAGAATGTGACGCCAGTCCTGAGTGGTGCCTTCGGCATGTCATTGGGTCCATCTGTACTGCACTCCATGGTGTCGGGGTTACAAAGGTGGACCTCGTCATGGACGTCGGGAGCGAAGTTGCGCATCATGCAGCCTATTGCGCACAGTTTGAGTCATAACATGATGTCCTGTGGCTGCACAAAAAGCATTATTCAACATGGTGGTGTTGCCGTCAGGGTTCCTCTGAGCCATAATCTGTAGGTAGCAGTCATCCACTGCAGTAGTAGCCCTTGGGCTTCCCGAGCAAGGCATGTCATCAACAGTTCCTGTCTCTCTGTATCTCTTCCATGTCTGAAGAACATCGCTTTGGTTCACTCTGAGATGCCTGGACACTTCCCTTGTTGAAAGCCCTTCCTGGCACAAAGTAACAATGTGGACACAATCAAACCGCGGTATTGGCCGTCTAGGCATGGTTGAACTACAGACAACATGAGCAGTGTGTCTTCTTCCTGGTGGAAAGGCTGGAACTGATCGGCTGTTGGACCCCCTCCATCTAATAGTCACTACTCATGCATGGTTGTTTACATCTTTGGGCAGATTCAGTGACATCTCTCAACAGTCAAAGGGACTGTGTCTGTGATAACATGTCCACAGTCAATGTCTATCTTCAGGAGTTCTGGGAACCAGGGTGACGCAAAACATTTTTTGATGTGTGTAGATGATAATTTGTCGTAGCAAGAAACTATTATTTATTTGCTCTGTTTGAAGAAGAAAAATTTGCAGAACTGATGAGTTACATTTTTCAATGAAGTTTAGTTGTTTATGGATGGATGTCAAGTAGTTGAGCACAGGAAAGAGGTAGGGTTTCAAACACACAACTTCACTTAATCACAACTTGCTGGGACACAGTGATATAGATACAAAATGAGATTTGCAGCCACTGAAAATGTGTGATATAAACTTCTTCATATTGATAACACATGTAAAGAAATAATAAATACAATGACTAAGGAAATCTTTTATTGTAAAAGAGCACTGAAGTAAGTTTTACCTTCAAATTTGATTTGTGTACCAAAGTCTCTACATTTTCACCCATAATATCTGATTTTAGCAAGCCCTCTGCAGCAGACCAGATTACTGATGGGTATTTCCCATCAGTGCGAGATTTCAGTGTCTTCCCTTTAAACTCTGATGACCAAGGACCTTTTCCAGCACTAGTGTAGGCTGCAGTTTTGATGATGTATTTGCTATTTCCCACTAAATTTTGAACAGTACAGGAAGTAGTGTTAATTCCTTGCTTGAATATTGTCACATTACGGATTACATCTTCAATATGGAGTTCATATGACCAGTTCTGCCATGCTCCTTTCCCTGTAAACAACCATTGCAGAACAATAAAACATTTAGTTTTCTATTTTCCTCAGGGAAGGTAAAACTAACATCACCTCTAAATAAAATACGAGTACAGAAAACATATATTTATAACTGTTCTCTTCAAGGATAACTTGTTACAGTGAATGAAATCATCACAAACATAAAATATGATAACAAAACAAGAAAAATTTCTACACTCCTGGAAATGGAAAAAAGAACACATTGACACCGGTGTGTCAGACCCACCATACTTGCTCCGGACACTGCGAGAGGGCTGTACAAGCAATGATCACACGCACGGCACAGCGGACACACCAGGAACTGCGGCGTTGGCCGTCGAATGGCGCTAGCTGCGCAGCATTTGTGCACCGCCGCCGTCAGTGTCAGCCAGTTTGCCGTGATATACGGAGCTCCATCGCAGTCTTTAACACTGGTAGCATGCCGCGACAGCGTGAACGTGAACCGTATGTGCAGTTGACGGACTTTGAGCGAGGGCGTATAGTGGGCATGCGGGAGGCCGGGTGGACGTACCGCCGAATTGCTCAACACGTGGGGCGTGAGGTCTCCACAGTACATCGATGTTGTCGCCAGTGATCGGCGGAAGGTGCACATGCCCGTCGACCTGGGACCGGACCGCAGCGACGCACGGATGCACGCCAAGACCGTAGGATCCTACGCAGTGGCATAGGGGACCGCACCGCCACTTCCCAGCAAATTAGGGACACTGTTGCTCCTGGGGTATCGGCGAGGACCATTCGCAACCGTCTCCATGAAACTGGGCTACGGTCCCGCACACTGTTAGGCCGTCTTCCGCTCACGCCCCAACATGTGCAGCTAGCCTCCAGTGGTGTCGCGACAGGCGTGAATGTAGGGACAAATGGAGACGTGTCGTCTTCAGCGATGAGAGTCGCTTCTGCCTTGGTGCCAATGATGGTCGTATGCGTGTTTGGCGCCGTGCAGGTGAGCGCCACAATCAGGACTGCATACGATCGAGGCACACAGGGCCAACAACCGGCATCATTGTGTGGGGAGCGATCTCCTACACTGGCCGTACACCTCTGGTGATCGTCGAGGGGACACTGAATAGTGCACGGTACATCCAAACCGTCATCGAACCCATCGTTCTACCATTCCTAGACCGGCAAGGGAACTTGCTGTTCCAACAGGACAATGCACGTCCGCATGTATCCCGTGCCACCCAACGTGCTCTAGAAGGTGTAAGTCAACTACCCTGGCCAGCAAGATCTCCGGATCTGTCCCCCATTGGGCATGTTTGGGACTGGATGAAGCGTCATCTCACGCGGTCTGCACGTCCAGCACGAACGCTGGTCCAACTGAGGCGCCAGGTGGAAATGGCATGGTAAGCCGTTCCACATGACTACATCCAGCATCTCTACGATCGTCTCCATGGGAGAACAGCAGCCTGCATTGCTGCGAAAGGTGGATATACACTGTACTAGTGCCGACATTGTGCATGCTCTGTTGCCTGTGTCTATGTGCCTGTGGTTATGTCAGTGTGATCATGTGATGTATCTGACCCCAGGAATGTGTCAATAAAGTTTCCCCTTCCTGGGACAATGAATTCACGGTGTTCTTATTTCAATTTCCAGGAGTGTATACACCTATACATTTAAAATAGAAAATACAAAAATCTGAACTTTATTACACTCATTTTATGAGATGAACTTCTGTTAATCAGATAAAATTAAACTTGGTGCTTGACAGTTTCTGTTCCAGTAAAATAAACAAAAATTGAAACATATCAAAACATCTACATAAATTTCAAAGGATATCAGAATATTCCAGCTTTTGTGAAATGATTTCAGAGCAGTAGTGTAAATATCTTTAAACAATTTAGTCAGTTCAATCAGGGGAGTCATAAATGTAGCTTACTCTTCACATGCTTGATAGGTATATAACCAGGAATTTGAACATTACATCTGAGCTAAAATGATCAAGTTCAAGATTATTCTCTCACTGACTGCTCAGGACCACAACAATATGATGAACCCATTTTACTCATTCCTCTCAGGATTTTCCAATATCATTTTGATATATGATAATGTTGTTTACCTATGAAAATCTTCCTTTGTTTGTCGTATTTTAAGGAATGAAAAGAAAATGTTAAATACATTTTAAATTATCCAGAAGGAAAGCAACCACTTCAAACTAATATAAACTAAAATATGGGGACACATTCCAAAGTCAAGCAGTTTAGCAGTTGTGGAACTGGTGTGCTAGCACATATGTTGGAATAATGAGATTGGCTGTTTACACAGCCAAGACTTGTCTCAGAGTGCTTATGTAGTGCAACAGTGAACAAAAACACAACTGATAACTAGCAGGCAGCAATGACCTGTTGCAGAATGCAATTTGAAAGCTGTAACCAGGCCACAAACATAGGAAGCTGCAAAACTGATAAGTGCTCATTCCATGATCATTTGTACACCAGAAATATGAATCAGTTAAGGTAATGTGTCTCATGAACAAACTGTGATTCCCATTATCAGCTATAATAAAATAGGCTTGATCAGATCTGTATTAGATCCAAATGCAGTGTCATTTCCCAGAAGGAATTTTAACTCCCCAGCAGAATGTGTGCTGATTTGAAATTTCCTGCCACATTAAAACTGTCTACCAAATCAGGAGTCAAACTTAGAACTTGTAGTGATCAACTTATGAGAATTTGCACATTAAAGGCAAGGTTCTTAGTTTGAGGCCTGGTTGGCACACAGTATTAAACTGCAGTGCCACTTAATCATGCTTGTAAATGAATTTCAGTTTTTCTACAAATATGTTCTTGAAGAAAGTGACCTGGAACAAATCCAGAATACATTACCACCTATTCAATATGCACAAGGTACAAGTGTAATTATTTGGGGTGGCTTTTCTCTGAGGAACTTAAAACATGAAGTGGCCAGCTTTGGCTTCAGATAACCATCCTATTTAACACTTGTAGAATATTATTATTGATGTCTGGCTAACGCTGTCCCTGTCTGTGAACTTTACAAGAGTTGTAAAATGCTCTGACAAGACTATAATCATAGACATCAACAAAAACAGTTCCCAACAGAACATGGTCTCACCATGAGATTTGTATTGGTCTTCAGAGTGATTATATTAATTATTAGAGCTGAAATTGAACATTTTCAGTTTGTATTACTGATATGTGAAAATTTTATTTTATTTCAATATTTTCATAGGTAAACTGTCTACTGACAATACAAATCCAGTTATATAGGTACCACATGAAACAAAATTTACTTTATAATGCATATTTTACTTGCTTTCCTTAATTTACAACAAGTACATCATGACAATAATGTGATGTTTATGTGTGACACAATTTAATGGAGATACAGACAAACAGACTTCCTGTGAAATTAATAACTGCAAAAAAATATATATACAGACATATTTACCTTGCCCTCCAAGCAGATGTGGTGCCTGCCAGGACACTTTTGCAATATCTGTACCTAAAACGGCTTGAACATTTGTTGGTGGATTTACTGGAACTGGCATTGGTTGTGTAGATGGTAAGTCTACACAGACGGCAACATATCTGTGATCCACTTCAGGAAATGCAAAATGATAATAACTATTTGTCTCTCTATGATACTCTTCAGAAAATATTTGGACTCCATTGGTCCAGTAGAATAAGCCATTTGCCCGAGCAAGTGACACCACATCTTGAAACATTGGCTGTTGGGTGTTGTAGCGAAAATCGTACACTTCATGCCTATTGAACCAAAAATCCATATCATATATTATGGCATAGAACATAACATTTTTAAATGGAATATTAGTGCCTTAAGAAAATTTTAAAAAACGTTGTTTAACAATCAGTGTGAGGAATCTGTGGACTTTTTATAGCAAATATCACTGTAATTATTGCTGATAATGATGCTACAGTTAGTTGGACCATTACTGACTAACTGTTACTGCTTAACAATTCACACAAATATAAACAGACATGAAGTATTTCTGTCTGAGTTAGACAAGGTCTTTCAAAGAAATCACTCTAGCCATGCATGAGGAATAATGTTTTGCACACAATGTCTCTGATTTACCAAAACAGTTGGCAACACAATAATGATTCATAACTAGATGAATTATATTACAGAACTAAACACAGTAAATACCACTGAGTGTTTTAATTCATAACAAATGAGACATCATTGCTAATGAACTTGGCTGTCTGCCATGACAGTAAAACAATTCTAACGTCAAAAACCAGATAAATAAAATGACAATACAATGTTATACATCAAGGAATCAATTTAAAAAATATCTAAAGGTTACTTTTGCTACTAATTTTAACATGTTTCTGGTATTATCAAAAAATTTACTCTTATTCTGTTGCAGATGTCTCAAAATGTAATAGCTGCTGCTCCTTTGGCCAGAGTACTAGCTATTATTTCCCAAATCAGTTATGTTTTCACTTCATCTCTTTCCTTTGCAATGTCCATTCCTATTACTGGTGTCTAAATGAATTGAAGTTTCAGTAGACCATTTTTTCATCATATCTACATTCTATGTGTCTTGTGTTGTAAGATTTTCAACAGTTTACCATCTGTTTTGACAACTGTGTCACATATTTTGGAGTTCACTCATTCTCCTTCACAGCCTAACCCACCCCATCAGCAGAATATGTGTGTCACAACTGTGTTCATCAAACTTCTGACAATCTTCAGTTGAAATTGGTGAGCCCATTACTAAACTGGAGAGACTACTTTAATGCAATTTTGTACAGAAAATTGTCAAACACTTTAGTGGTGTCAGCATATTTTAGGGAAATATTTGAAACTGCTGTGATACTTGTGCTTGTGGATTTTGAGTGCTTCAACCTCTTAGATTCTTCAGAAAAATGATTACAAGATGAGCTGCTTTCATATGCAATAAGGATGGACAACACCTTCACAGGTGAGTCGTGTAGCCATTTACCCTGAATAAATTTTGTGCAGCAAACAATTTTTTGTCTCATTCTTGTGACATTTGTTTTGAAGTCTTAGCAGATCTCTCTCAGGATAACTGATTCTGTGTGCTGTTTATTTGGACAATCACATACAAAGTTGCAGCTACTCATGAAGACTTACAAGGGTCATAGTTAATTTAATGTACTGCAACTGTGTATCTTTGTTTCAGATTAGGAGAGAATACAAAGAAAACAGCATTTTCCATGTGTAACAAAGGTTATGGAAGCTTTAAATGAGGGCGTGCTGAAAAGGAATGCCCTCAAATTTTTTATGTGAAAACCCTTAAAGATTTTTAAATAAAACAAACATTATTAAGATTCTACATCTTCGTTCTCCATGTCTACATATCTGCAGCTCTCTGCTGCTAGATGGCTCTGAATTCTAGCATGTAACAAGGTGGCGTGTAACATAACTATGTCAATGAGTGAGAAACAGAATGCTGTAATCAAGTTTCGAATTTGAAGAGTGCACCCACACATGAAGCATCTTCTCCTTCAGCATGACAATGCCAGACCGCATATGAGCATTGGGACATCTGCAACAAACTGATGCAATGGGTTCTTTGTCACTGAACATCCTCGATACATCCCTGACTTGGCCCCATTTGATTTTCACCTGTTTCCAAAGCTTAAGGAACATCTTTTAGGACTTCATTTTGATAGTAATGAAGCAGTGCAAGCAGAGGTGAGGTGGTAGCACTGTCAACCAAACCAAACATTCTGTAGTAACGGTATCAATAAACTGGCTCTCACTGGGAGGAATTTGTTCGTTACCAAGGTGGTTATGTTGAGAAATAAATATATAGGCATGAAAAATAAGGATTTAGAACATTAATAATATTTTTTTATTTAAAAACCTTGAAACGTTAATGTTACACAAACATTAATGTTACTTTAGCAGTGCACCAACTCACAGTAATGTAAAAGCTAGTTTTGTATGCTGTTATCAAGACAGTCTGTGTGTGGTTTTCAGTCATTTTTCCTGACCCATTTAAGCTAATGCTAGGCTAGTCACCAATCTTCACCTCAGAAAACACTATACACAAAGAGTTAAAAGGTTATTTAAAATGTTTACACATTATACATACAGGTGGAGCAGATGACTTATCTCTCTTACGTTAACTGACCAAGTGTGATGTCAGGAAAACGATAAAACAAATTTACCAAATGATGAAAACCAGTGGATGCTGTACTGTAGGTGCATGCTAGGAAAGAGTGAGTCATACGTCTGTAATAAGAAACAATGACTGATCAGTTTTCCTGAGAGAGGGAGGGAGAGGGAGAGTGAGAGGGAGAAAGAGAGAGAGAGAGAGAGAGAGAGAGAGAGAGAGAGAGAGAGAGAGAGCGCAACATGATCTCCAGGCATCCTAAATTAGCTCACATTTAAGTGATTTATTGATTAAATTGTCACCACACATCTAGCGAGACAGCCATACAGGCATACTATCTTGTAACATGACATTGCACTTATGTGTTGGTATACATGCATCACAGCATCCTGGGATTCTGCAAAGGCAGGTAAAAACAAAATCTCACCTGCCTCTGAGGTACAGAGGCAAAAGTTTCATTAGGGATGGTGTTTCTAATGCTGATAGGTAAATTACATAAATAGACCATAGCATCCAAGGCATAAATTTTCAAAAAGGAGGCTACTAGCTAATATGGAACATTAACAGTGAATTACATGAATTACAACATAAAAAAGTAAAATCATATACTATCAGTAAATACAAGAGTCAGTCAAAAAGAAGTGCCCCTACTTTTTTTTATTCGTTTATTTATATTTTTATTTGTCAAGGATATCAAATGTGTATATGTACATTTTGTCTTATTTGTTTTCCAACCTCTTTTTTCTGCAGTTGCAAATATACAAGTTGCATAGATTAGTTACCGTATTTTGCAACTGTAATGAAAGTCATATTAAGACAAGAAGCATTTCACTTTATTCTAAGGCATTGTCAGTGGTCAAGTTTTTTGTTGTTTACTGCATTCTTCTTCTACTTCTTCTTCTACTACTTCACTGTGTATGTGCTGGGCTTTTGCATACAGCACTTTCACTGCACTAAATATATTTACATTTCTGTGTTGGAAAATATCACTGTCTTCTTGCCATTTTATAGTAAAACAAAACACATGAAATGGTGAGATGACAGTGATGCTTCCAACAGAGAAATGTGGATATATTTAGTTCACCACTGTCCTCTCACCATTTCATAGCAAAACAAAACACAGTTACGCTTCCCAACACAAAAATATGAACATATTTTGTGCAGTGAAAGTGCTGTGTGCAAAAACCCAACACATATACTTGGAAGACAAAGAAGAAGAAGAAGAAGAAGAAGAGTACAGTAAACAACAAAAGATCTCACCATTGAAGGTGATTTAAAATAAAGCAAACCCTGTCTGGCCTTAATAAGACTTTCATTACAGTTGCAAAAGACACTAATTAACCTATACAACTTGCAACTACTTAGTTTGAAAATCACAATATTTTCAATTAATTTATGAGTTTTCAACATAATCTCCATTCATTCTCCAGTTTCAGTCCATCTTCTAACAAGGGAATGTATTCCAGTCTGGTAAAACACAAGGCCCTGCTTCCAAAGCCACTGACAAATGGACGTTTTCATGGCTCCACATTTTCAAAGTGAATCCCATGGTGAGCTCCTTTTACTGGCCTCATAAGATGGGACTCTGATGGGGCCAGGGCAGGTCTGTAGGGGCATGAGGCAAAACTTTCCATCCCATTTTCACAGTCTCTTCAGTGGTGTGACAACTGTTGTGTGGTCTTGTATTATCACCCAAAAGAAGAACCTCCACCTTCACTTTTGTTGGGTGAACTCACTGAAGATGTGCTTTAAGCTGTTAGAGGGTTCTGATGTATTGGACTGAATGTATTGTGTATTCCTGCTCCAAAAAATCAACCATAATCACACCCTCTGCATTGCAGAATACTGTACTGCAAATCACACAGTTTTGAACTTTTTCTTCTTTGGTGAGTTTCTGTGATGCCATTCCACTGACTGCCTCTTTGATTCTGGTTCAAAAGAATAAATCCACATTTCATCTCTGGTCACAATTATTTCTCGAAACTCCTCTCCTTCCAAATGGAAGTGCTGCAGGAGTTGGGAGGTAATTGTTTTTCTTGTCTCTTTATTCTGGTTGATTAATGTTCTTGCTACCCAAGTTGCAAAAACCTTTGAGTATCTCAGCTATTGAATAATTGTCATCACACTGCCTTTGCTGAAGGAGGGAATGTGACACAAATCATCTACAGTCACCTAACGGTCACCACATGATGCCGTTGTCTCGCATTGTATGGAGTCACTGCAGTCACTAGCCTGCCACTCCCCACTTCAGCAGCCAGTGGGGTTTGCCCTTCAGCTTAGTTACAGTGACGAACCCATCATCTAACAGTGCTGAGTGCTGATATCTACTGTTGCATCATCATACACATTTTTCAGTCTTTCATAAATGTGAATAGTCATTTCACCTTCTGCGTTCAAGAATTCTATTACAGAATGCTGTCTAATATGAACATCAACGTCAGTCATTTTGCAAGCAACGGCAAGTACTGGTATTTGTTGATGCAGAATGAAACTACTGCAATGGGCTCAACAAATTTTATTTAAGGAGAAAAAAAGACATTACTTTTTGTCTGATCCTTGTAGCAATAGCATCTTTTTTGCCCGCATAGCAGAACTGCTTACCTTGGCCTACCATGGCAGTTGTGATGTCTTATGTAATGACTTGGAAACATGGAATTAGACTTTCCAATACAGTAATGAGTTGGGTTTCTTGTTAACAAATTACCTGTAACTACCAAGGAAATTTTTGTTTTTGTTTCAACGAGTTTCACCACTGATGTGAATATACAAGGGTTGCCCAGAAAGTAATGCATCACATTCTTTTTCTCAGCCAAAAACAATGCTACGAATGCAAAACATTATCTATGTATTGTTTGAAGTCTCCTTAAAGTCTCACTTACAACAGATAATGTAGCTGCAGGACAGTTTCAAAATGGCCTCTGTAGGTGATGCACATTACAAACAACATGCCGTCATTGAATTTCTCACTGCAGAGAAGGAAACTGTGGGGAATATTCACACTCGCTTGCGCAAAGTCTATGGAGCATCTGCTGTCAACAGAAGTACAGTTAGTCATTGGGCATGGAGGGTGGGGTCATCAGAAGGTGGTTCAGCAGAGATCCATGATTTTCAGCACTCAGGGAGAGCATCCACGGCTGTCACACCCGACATGTTGCAGCGAGCTGATGTCATTCACAAGATCATATGGATTATGATTTGGCAGTTGGCGCTGCATCTGTCAATCAGCAAAGGAAGTGTGGGTACAATTATCTGCTCTCTTGGATATTCAAAAGAGTGCACAAGATGGGTTAACAGTGGATCAAAAATTTGTCTTGACTTGTTACAAAGTTTTGAAGTTGAGGGGGAAGCCTTCTTATCCCAGACTGTGACAGGTGATGAAAGTTCGGTTCACCATTCTGAGCCCAAAACAAAATGACTGTTGGAATTTCCAGTCCCTCCCCCCCTCCCCCCCCCCCCCCAAAAAAAAAAAAATAGAAGCAACTATCCACCGGTAAGTTCATCATCTCCATGTTCTGGGACTGTGAAGGTGTTATTCTCATTGATATGATGCTAAGAGGTGGTACCATTAATTCAGAAGCATATGTCAACACATTAAGAAAGCTACAGACTCACTTCTGGCAACTTCAGTGCCACAGCAACCCAAGGAGATGTCTTGCTGCAACATGATAATGCTCAGCCCCACACAAGTCTGAGGACTGCTCAACACATCGCAAAACAGGGTTGGACAGTGTTACCCCAACCACACTACAGCCCTGACCTAGCCTCCTTAGACTTCCACTTGTTTGGGCCATTAAAGGATGCCATTCATGGAAGACATTTTGAGGACAATGAGGAGGTGATTCACATAGTGAAACACTGGCTCTGCCACCAGGACAGGGATTGGTACTGACATGGAATACATGCCCTTGTTTCAAGCTGGAGGAAGGCCATAGAATGTGATGGAGATTACGTGGAAAAACAGGGTGTCCACATGAAACACCATTCTTTTGTGTGTGTAATTCCCACTATATGCAATAAAGAATTGTTGAAGATAATATCTGGGCAATCCTCAAGTGTCAGGACATTCTAAAGACATGCAAGTTTAAAGAAGTAAAGTTACTGATCCCTCCTGTTAAGCTTGCATGTCTTCAATAGTCATTTTACCTTGCCTTCATACTATAATCCAATACTGTTCAATATCTTTGACATTTTAAGACTGGTTGGTTGATTTGGGGGATGGGTCCCAACAGCAAGATCATTGGTCCTATCAGATTAGGGAAGGAATGGGAAGAAAGTCGGCCATGCCCTTTCAAAGCAACCATCTTGGCATTTGCCTGAAGTGTTTTAGAGAAATCATGGAAGACCTAAATCAGGATGGCTGGATGTGGGTTTGAACCAACATCCTCCCGAATGCAAGTGCAGTGTGCTAACCACTGCGCCAACTCGCTCAGTAACATTTTAAAATTTTAAATTACCACTTGAAATCAAATTACTCAGATCAGAATACAGCATTGTGGCACTAAACAGCACATCTTGCTAGCAGTGCATCGTTGCTGTGACACGGGTGTCACCTGTGAATGGCACCTGGGTGCTGGGCATGGAACATGTGAGCCTGTCAGTTGGCGTGAGCTGATGAACAAGCACTGACTCGAGGTCACAGTTAGCGTCACCTGTGGTTGGCTAGTTTGTCCAATGGGTATGTTCCGTAGTAGACATTATTACACTTCAAATTACCACTTGCGAACAAAGAGTTTGAGATGGACTGTGTTGGGTGTTCCATTTCATGATGGCATTGGAATTTGGATTAACACCAAACTTAAATGGACTTCATTTGTTGGTGACTGATGGAAATTGAATTTGAAGGCTGAACTGTAAGGAGAACAAATAATTGTATATACTTAAACAACACTGTAGAACCTTACATGATTGAAGTTTCACATTAACACTCATTGAGCCAGTCGCTGTGGCTGAGTGGTTCTACACGCTTCAGTCCAGAACCACGCTACCGCTATGGCTGCAGGTTTGAATCCTGCCTCGGGCATAGATGTGTGTGATGCCCTTAGGTTAGTTGGGTTTAAGTAGTTCTAAGTCTAGGGGACTGATGACCTCAGATGTTAAGTCCCATAGTGCTTTGAGACATTTGAACCATTTGAGCTTTCATTGTTATGTCTGAAATGGTGTGGCTCAGTTAACTAGAATAATATTTTCATCTTGTAGATAATGACTTGAATGGCTCTAGTGTTATGCTTCCTAGAGAGACATTAAGTTGGTTCTGCAGTGCAGTGCAATGCAGCAGTGCTATGTTATCTGCAGAGGAATGTGTGTGTGTGTGTGTGTGTGTGTGTGTGTGTGTGTGTGTGTGTGCGCGCGCGCGTGCGCATGTGCGCGCACTCATATGCGCGCGCACGCATGTGCGTAATCACTGTCAGAGCCCGCCACAGGCCCCAGTCTATTTCAGGCTAGCCAAGGTACACTCAGTATCAGATCTCTATGTGTATTGCTACAGCTCTTTGTGTATGTACTTGGTTCTGAATGTTACTTGTATACTATGTTCAAGTTGTTAATGCTTCCATGGAATAAAGTTGTGTTCTGTATAGTGGTCATGTTGCATGTATACCCAATTACAACATAATTAGAGATGAGTGTGGTTCTGCTCTCCATTCAAATTTCTACTCTGGTTGGTCCTCCATTTATTCTCACAATAGCTGAGGGTGTTATAGAGAATATTTTATGTTGGTTGGTCAAACAGCAAGAACCATTCACCACAGCGCTGAACCACTGATCACATATGCTGGACAATCAAACTCAGGTACTTCAATCACTGGCTTCTGTTTTGTGTAGGCAGCATGTTCCTCAGCCTGTGTTGACTGCTGTTTTGCCCTCTGCAGCCTCCATGATTTATCTGACCCTCTTTCCTACATATGATGCATCCACTGAGGAATGGGATGCATATGAGACATGTTCACAACAAAACTTTCATGGATATCGCCAAGCATGTATCATGTCCTATGTCAACTCATCGCTTTGCATGATCTTTTCAATGTAAATAAACTTTACCAACAGCTGTGCACTTTAAGATATTTTATTTTATTCTGAAAGTAACCAGTTTCAGCAGTTTATTTTGCCATCTTCAGGTCACCTTATTTAACATTTCATCTAATGTGTGAGCTTCTTTCAAAATACTTCTGTAAGTGCACCCATGTTAATGCATCCCGGGTTGAGTTTTACAGTTGTCCAAAGCAACCACATCAATTCTATCAAGCATGGGTGGCTGACATCCAGGGGTTCAGTCATCATTGTCACTTCATTTCTGATGTGCATAAAGAGCTGTATGCTGATCAGATGGTGATAGATGCTATCATTCTTTTAGCTCTAAATGATGTGATGCAAGAGTGTGCCCTCCAATTTGAAAATCCATCCCCTTAACTATTGCACAGTCATTCAACATATTGTGAGCAGCAGGTAACCAGACTGAGTCATGGTATAAGGTATCAGAAACCCAACCCTCTCCTCCACACTAAGCTTCAGACAGTTCGTAGGGGGAAAATAAGGTCACAGTAGTCCACACACAATCAGATCACAGCGTCAAGGCAGCTGGCCTCAGTCCCAGCAGCAGCCACACCAACAAAGCCAGTGAACAGCAATATACATCTTCCTCACACCCATCCTGCCCTTATTGTTTCATTAACAATGAGCACCCAACAGCCCGAAACGCTGGGTTTACCTGTCATAATTGTAACAAAAAAGGTCGCATTGCTTCAGAACAATGATCCTGATGCAGATATGAACTTAAACATTCTATCAGCTATTTCTGTCATGCCAAACTTGCTTTTTATTGATGTTATGGTTTTTTGTAAGGTTCTGCACATGCAAGTGGATACAGGAGCTGCGATAACCGTGTTAAACTCACAAACTTACTTTGGCTCCCAGTCACTTTTCTCTGTGTCATGAATGTTAGTAAATTACAATAAACAGGTATTCCTGTTCTCAGCCAATTCTCTTCCCCAGGTACCTACAAATCAGTAGTCCGGTCTCTTACATTTCTCACTGTAGATAACATGCATACACAGAATCTTTTTGGATTAGATGCTTTTAAGTTGTTTGGTCTTACCATTTCAGATGAAGTGAATTCAGTGACACATACACAGTTAGATTCATTATGTTCTTAGTTTTCCTCTTTGTTCTCTCCTTGACTGGGGTGTGCCAACAATTTTCAAGCACACCTTACCATGAAACCTTGTGCTCAGCCTTGTTTCTTCTGGGTCCATCCAGTTCCAGTAGCACTCAGAGAACAAGGGAAAGAAGAATTAGATCACCTCATGGAATCCGGCATTGTTCAGCCTATTGCATCAAGTGAATGGTCTAGCCCATTAGTTATAGTAAAGAATGTGTTGGGCTGGTTACGCCTCTGTGATAATTTTAAAGTTTTTGAGAATGTACAATCTATAGCAGATACATACCCTATATTGCAGCCAGACAAACTCTTTACAAAGTTATCAAGTGCTTAATATTCCTCAAAAACTGACTTGTCAGGTGCCTATTTGCAACTCCCTCGAGATGCAGAGTAACAACGTATGTCAGTTGTCAATACCCCTTTTGGACTATACCAATACTTGCAGTTGCCTTTTTGTGTTACCAGCACTCTCGCTATTTTTCAGCTTCATTTGGTAGAACTTACAGCATCTGTGCCTTGTTGTGCAAACTAATTGGATGACATTGTAGTTTCTGGAGAATCACTCAGGAACATTTACAAATTCTCTGTACTCTTTCTTCTGCACTCCCAGCAGCCAGCTTGAAAGATAATTCAGAAAAATGTCAATTTTTTTCATTCTTCTATGATTTGTCTTGTGTTTGAAGTTCCTTGTGAGGGTCTCAAACCACTATATCAAGATGTTTCAGCTATTCTGTTGCTTTCCTACATCAGTCAAAGCACTTCAGGTTTTTCTAGGCAGAAACACCTACTACCAGCCACCACCGTTATGGTAGTAGCCCGTTACATGTGCTGCTGCACAGAGGGAATCAGTTTTGCTGGTCGCTGGTTTGTGAAACCGCGTTTTCCACCCTTAAGGCCATGCAAATGCCGATGCTTTGTCTCACCTGCTGGCCCGTCCAGACCTGGAATCTGATCAGGATGAATTGCTCTGTTTTCACAGTGATGTCACCACACAGCAGACATTTGATGGTTTTCCTAATTATCCCATGGCTTGTGAAGGCTGTAGCTTCGGATCCCACTTTTCTGAAAGGTCATAACATTTGTATAACATCACTGGCTGGATTCACTACTTTCTCGTGTGTCCAACCCCCTCCATAATTATTACATCCTTTGCATCGATTCTCTGTTGTGAATGGTGTTCTGCTTTCAGACAAGGATCACATGGCCCATCTGGCAGTAATCCCCTCAGTACTTCATTCGGAGATTCTCCATTTATTACATGCAAACCATTGGGGTGTACCATGCACAAAAGCATTGGCCTGTCAACATATGCTTTGGTCCAGCTTAGACAGTAATATTACTTGCCTGGTTGCCTCCTGCCCACAGTGTGCGATGAATCCAGCAGCTCCCCAGACATCACTGTCTCCTTGGACGATGCCGTCTCATGCATAGGACTGTATACACGTGGATTTTGCTGCTCCCTTTCGCAATGCTTATTGGCTGTTGGTTGTTGATGCACATTCTCATTTTCTGTGTGCCATTCATTGTGTTTCCACATCCACAACTGCCACTGTTGTAACCTTGTTCTAAATTTTTTTCACCCAAATGCTTGCCCATGATGTTAGTGTTCGATAGTGGTCGCCAATTTTCATCGCAAGAGTTTGAAGCATTTTGCGATTCCCATGGTATCCATCACACTCTCACCCCACCATTCCATCTAGAATGTAATAGTGAGGTGGAAGCCCAGAGAGTATACTCAAAACTCAGATGAAGAAGTATGTTGCCAACTCTTCATTCAACGTTGCCTTAGTTTGGTTTCTCTCTTCATACTATTTCACACCGTTCAGCTTGAAGAGCTCGGCAGAGCTACTCCATGGGTGGCAGTCAGGAACACTGCTACACCTCCTGCATCCTCCACCTGGACATCAATCTGTGCAGCCATTGCGCCTCTTCCAGCTGGATGTAGCTGTCTAAATGCATGGTTTTGGACATCGCCCTAAATGGACTCCAGCTGTCTTTGCCAGATGTTGGGGGGCGGTATCTCTGTGACACGTGGAGAACTGTCTCTGCTTGAGGCACCATGATCAGCTTCACCTTCACATGGATGGCTGGGTGCCCCCTGATATCACACCATCACCTCCAAGCCCTACCACATCAGGTGTTACATCACCTGCTGCTGCCCATTCTCCACTCCTGTGCGGGCGAGAGCATCTGTCCTCTGTGGCCATACCAGAATTTCCTGAATTGCTTCTGACACCATCATCAGCGATTCTGTCACCTATTCCTGAGCAGCTGTTGATATCGGTATCATCTGCACTGCAAGCACCATCACCATAGCCAATGCCTCGCGTTGACATTGAAACAGTCCCAGTGTTGCCGTATGGTTTGACATGGGTGGGTGCAGAATGTAGTTGAGGAGGACAACATGGACGCCCCAAGAATCCATGATCTCCCTAAGAGAGGAGGAATGCAGTGATGTGTGGGGAGCCCACCATGGATCCCAGTCTATTTAAGGCTAGATACACTCTGCCTCAGTTCTCTATAAGTACTGCTACTACTTTTTGTGTTACTTAAATACTGTGTTCAAGTTGATAATGCTTCCAAGGAATGAAGTTGTGTTTAGTCTACTGATTGCATTGCACTCATAACTAATTACAGCAGGTTCTGTAACATACAGCTGACATTGTGGTAGCATTTAGTAATATGGTGCCTCCCATGTGTGTATACATGACATTATTAAGGTTACTGTCTATTGTATTTGCTGTGCTGGTTGTCAGGGACAGTACTGTAATTGATTATATATTGCTCTTGCTCAAAATGTTCTCTGGGATGTCTATTTTATTGTGGTGTTCATCCCAAGTTTGCCAGAAACTTCATTATTGAGTTTGTGAAAAAGTATATCCAAAAATCATTTACAATGGGGGAGAAAACAGTTGACATCACAGACAATGTGGCTTCATGTAACTTCAATGATGGCCTTACAGGTATATGAATGTGCTCAAACTTGAGACTGGACTAGCCTGTTACAACTTCTGCACAAAAGTGAATAAAAAGTGTATCAAGCAAGCGCAGCAGACAACACAAGCTGCCATAGAGGGCTGCAGGATCACTGTGGTCAAGAAGAACATGGAGGAGGACCTCCTTTAGATCTGGAAGGGTTACAGTATGGTTTTGGGGTCACTGGCTCAAGGTATGTTTAATTTAACTACAAAAAATGTAATCCAAAATTTTAAACATGTTTCTCTCTCAACCATAAATTTCAACTAGATAAGAAATGTAACTTGAGAATGGTACATATGATTTTGATTTGAATTTAATGCTGGAATTCTAAATTGAGTTCTCTATGAGCATACATAGCCATCTTATGATAACTTCAAAAGTCGATTTCCACTTCACGCTTTTGTCTCTATGGTTTGGGCAAAAAACATGACATTTGTTTCAGCATGTCACAATTTTGTTTTAACTTAATATTTTCAATTGCCCTATATATGCTGACAGAAAATATATTGAAAATGATCTATACAAAACTAGCATGTTACAGATCCAATTAGAAGGCTTTGTGAATTCCCTTCAATGACACTGTTCATGCTGCAAGGCGTCCTTCCACTTGGTGCAATGGTGACAGGGTTTGTTCGACGTGGACACGAAAATGATTTCTTAAACAAAAAAGTCTAAGAAATAACAGCATATCATAAGATTTAGCATTACTTTTTAATTTGGCTGATAAAAAAAAATTATGAAAAATCACCTATCTGTCGCATTCAAAAAGGGTGGGCAACCCCCTTAAGGAATTTTAAATGAGACACTGGGTTCTAAACTGAGTTTTCTTATAAGATGTGTATACTACTCTGTAAGGAGTATCTTGTGTAATAAGGCTGTCATTTATTTAAGGTTACTAGGGAATTTACGTTCATGTTAACCTGAAAGTCCTGCCTTGGGTAGCCATATAGTAAGAAATTGAGGATCATTTCATCAAATTGGTTCTAGGTGGTGTAATTTGTTGTTTTGCCAAAGGGCAGTATTGTTCTCGTTTCAGATGAGCAGACTCTATCAGCATATAAGTTGTATTTAGAGGCCGATCTGAAACTAAAGTGATATACTATGGTCACAAAAGCCTCACGTCAAACTATTGTTCACATGTGTACTGAGTGGCCTAGTAGAAATTGTTTGTCATATCTTATCAGCAAGCCAGCTGCTCATCTACTGAAAAGGAATTGTCTCTAAATGTATGGCTATCTAATATAACTTACTATTGATTGCTCACATGAAAGTATTATTTTACTGCTTTACCTTTTTAATCTATTAAATGAAATTAATTGACAAATGTTTGAAAGTGTCACCACAGAACATTCTCCGTACCATCCTGTCACACAGCCCTGAATTGCTCATTTCTTATAGTGTTGAACCAACACACTTGCTGTTATTTTCACTTAATAATATGCTGTAACATCTCCGAAATCATATGAAACCCATATTGTAACTAAAAATGACTGATAACACGAACAGGGATTTTTCTATATTTGCTGTACCCTGGATTCATCTTCAATGAATGTTTTAGTGTATTTTATAAACACTTTTGGATTAAATGAGACCATTCAACGAAAAGTTGAAGTGTTGAGTTGTCAACAGGCATACACAAAAGAAAGAAAACTCAGCTAGCTTTCAGAGATGTCCTTTGATATTTCATTTATTTCAAATTCCATGGACCCATATCATGTTGAATCACAAGAATGTGGAGAAAATCAGGTTTACATTTTTATACAGATACAATAAACATAAGAACAATAACAAAAATGTAGGCAATTGATTAATAAGCATGAAGGTTGAAGTTTAAGTAACCATGACATAACCTACTGAAATAACTTTGGCAACAAAAAAAATAAAATATTTATACATCATAAACAAGGAAGACAAATTACAGCTAACACATTTAATTGGAAAGTCTCAAGACATAAATATAAAGGAAAATACAATTTTACAAATGCAAGCACTTATTTTTCTGCAGGTACCCATCAAGAGAATAGATGGATTTATCAATCAGCAGGTATTTTATTAATTTAAATTTAAAAGTAGGCAGGACATTAATGGCAGAATAATGAATACTTTTTGTACAAGACTTATATATTTTAGATCCCCATGTAAATCATTTTTACACCTTGTATTGTGATCATGGTATTTACAATTAAATGTAAAAAGAGAATAGTTATTACAGACAAAAATCATCAAAGAAAATAAGTATTGAGATTTTTTGGGCAATGCGAACATGTTTATGTAAGAATGTCTTAGATGAACACCACACATGTTTCTAATTGTTCTCTTTTGTGCAATAAAAGTATTTTTGGCATTAACAACAGAGGTAATTCCATGCAGGGCGTAGTTGCCACAGTGAGTCTTTTTTAATGATAACATGGCCAGACCAGTCTAGCTTGTCACCAATTAGTGCCCAGGAACTCAGAAGATTCACAATGTAAAATATTTTGGTTATCAAAGTTCAAGTGGATTACTTCATTTTCTTCCTGATATGCATAAAATTGTATATATTGAGTTTCTTTCAATATTTAGAGTTAATTGATTGGACTTCCATCATGTAAGATGTCTACAAGTGCAGCACAACATTTATTTTCTAGTTCTCTCATTGTTCGGCTTTCAAGCAGAATAGTAGCACCAGCAACAAAAAGAGTAAATTTGTTCTCAATGTTTGCACAAAGTGGGAGATAACTGATGAAGATAAGAAACAGTAAAGGCCCCCCACACTTAAATGAGCTCCAGTCAGATAAATAGGACAGCCATCAATACCATTAAGAATTACCTTCTGCTTTCTATTGTGTAGATATGATTCAATCCACCTACTGGTTCTACCATTCAAACAATAAAAATTGACCTTCCTTAAGAGAATGTTGTGATCTACGCAGTCAAAGGTGTTTGAGAAGTCACAGAAAGTTCCAATAAGTGACATTTTGTTATTTATTGACACAATAATTTCATTTGTAAGAGAGAAAATTGCCTACTCTGAAGATCCATTTCTTTGGAAATCAAACTGGTCTCTATGGAAGATGTTGGTGAATATTGAGGAGGTCTACAATTCTTTTACACATTAGTTGCTCTAAAATTTTTGAGAAGAAACTTAGCAGGCATATTGGACATAGTTGGACAAATTAGTTTCTTAACCCTTTGTGAAAAGTGATTTCACAATAGCACACTTTAATCTCTCTGGGAAAGCATCTTCCTGCAAAGATTCATTGAAAATACAGCACAGGACTCGACATATATAATAACTACAATGTTTCAAAACTTTAGATGAAATGTTGTCAATACCTGTGGTATTTTTGTTTTATATATATTCAGTCACTATTAGTGAAGTTAAAAACATAATATAGTATGTACAACCTTGTCTCATCGCAGGTCATCTCTATGGTATTATCATTCTTATAGCTCTAACCACACTCTTCCTTTATGACAATCAAAACTGTTTTTATTTTGTTCTTAGAGTTATCAATTTTAGATTTAATATATAAACTTCAGGACTGTTTTATCACTGTTTTTAAAACTTTACAGTACAATTTATAATAATATATTTCAAGAGGATCATTTGATTTTATAAATGAGCAATGTAATTCACTCTTATTCCAGTAACAAATTTTAATTCCTTCAATAACCTTGGTTTACTGGAACAAACCTCAATGTTCTCCCTGCCAGCTCTTTTTTGAAAAGTCATTTCAAATGTAAAGATGAATTCATTTAAGAAAATGTTAAATTTATTGTTTACATTAGTTCTACTATATACAATCTGTTTGTGACAAATGGCAATTAAAGGAAGAAAGAGTTTCAGTATTTACACATCTAAAGGACTGATAGGCATAAGAAATTTTGTTGCACTAGTGGGGAAGCTAGCCATAGTAGCCAAGTTGTATGAATTCATTAAATGCTATAAATCAGTCTTACAATTATTATTAGTTACAAAGTTAATGTTAAAGTCTGCTGTAACCATTAAACTCCTGATTTTGAAAAAAAAAGGTAAAAAAGATGCTAACTTATTTAGAAGAATTCTAACATTTCCTGTGGAAATCATATTGACCGTAACCAATGTGTCTTTTGCAGTAATTTCTATTGCACAGACTTCGAAATATTGATCTGTACAATATTTGTTTCAGTATAAAGGTTTATAAATAATTTTCTTGTCAATATAAATCATAAGAATACCTAAATGATAACCATCAAGCTACAGCCCCTAAATTACAATTGTCATACAGTACTCAGTGAGACATAAAATATGTGCATGGATCCATTTCACCTACAACTGTTGATAAAAAACCTAATTTATTTTTGAGATCTTTGGTATTTTGGCGAAAAATAATAAAATTGTTAGAGCTACTTTCACTGGCCTGATCTTGGTCCCTCTGTATATTTGCACCATATTTCACTGTTTCACTTAGAGCTGGGATGACAATATTGTGACCTAAATTTTCCACTAACACATCTCATATGAAGCACATATTAGGTTGTCAAGTAGCAATAAACAAATTTTCTTGCTTCTTCTAATACTTTTTGTTTCCTGGGTATCCTTTATACACAGTTTCAAGAAACTTCACTTGGTCTGCCTGTGACACTATAACTTTGTCAACTCTCAAGATGAAACCCCTTGAGAAGATAGTTCATCTCTCAACTGAATATACTTATGCAGTTTCTTATAGCTTCTTAGCTCTCTTCATTCAGTAATCATTGGTATATTTCTGGAATTCTTCGGTAGCATTTTTCACCATAGATGAGGGCTGGACATATCACTATCACCCGAGACAAAGGAGCAAAGCACACATTTGAAACATGTGGATTCAGCACCACAGATGCTAACAGAGTGTGCTCATAAGAGTCAAACAATCACAGGAGGATGCTATCAAAATTTTCTGATGAGGCTGCAGGAGGCTATAAAGATGAAGCATTACAGTAAGTCATCCAAGGAGGAGTTTCTGCTCCACAACAACCACCCAGCTCATTCTGCATGGGACATAGTCCCACATGCTTCATCTTTGGGTTATCAAATTCTGTGTTACCCCCGTATTCTCCTGACATGGTACCCAGTAACTTATTCCTCTTTCCTTGGATGAAGAAACCATTGGGCGACAGGCATTTTCAAAATGATGACGAGGTGATGTTTGAGGTGGAAAATTTCCTGAACAGCCACAATACATACTTCTCAACCATAGTCTGTGCAAAGTCATCCATCACTGAGTAAAATGTGTTGCACATAATGGTGAATATGTAGAGGAAGGGTAACACTATAGCCAACATTCATGGTCACAGCATCATTTATTCCGGGAGATAATTACAACTTTATGGTTATCTCTCATACTGTTTTGAGTCAAATAATCTACTTAATATGACTGGTGCTGAAATGTTTAGGTTTTTACTGATTTTTCTGGGAAGTTGGAAATAATTTTTCTCCTTCATGCTTTTCTCTACAGACAGTCTGAGATGTGGAAGTGTTATGTCTGTCCACTCTTTGTACTCATCATCCGTAATTGGAAATATTAAAATAATGAAAGAACTGATCAAGTATAAGCAAGTCTAGCTGTATAGAGAATTTTATTAGAATAATTATGATGAAAACCACAGCCTGATATGAATAATGAATAATGAGATATTCAAGCATTAATTTAGCTGAGTGATCAAAATTTATAAGTGCCAGTAGTGAGTGGGCTCTGCCATTGTCACAGATGGGGCAGTATCAGCTGAGATAACACTGGTCATCAGAGTGTGGGAGAAGCCGCGGCATCTGGAAAGTTTCAAAGGTTGGCAGATGCGTATGGACTGGGTCCTAGACAAAAATGCTGCTAATTTGCAGTGGGAGACACCCCTGTTTTCAGAGTGGGTGGAACAGTCCACAGGGACATAAAAAGTCACAGGAAAAGAAGAGCTTGATAATGTCGGGAATGCCTCAGTGTTGTGCATTTATCCTCACTGATGACCATTTGTTTGCAACAGGGAGAGAATTCAGTTATTTTGAGTTTACTGAGAAAGTGGAAGCATCTTTTAAACTATCCAGGTGGTGTGGTAGCAAGACCCATGTGGCAGATACAGGTTTCAAAGCATAGTACAATTAAGGAAGATTAGAATATGGATCATGTGAATGCAGCATTTGTGACTGTGAGTACCTCTAGTATCATGAGAGGAAAACTGTTTGAATGAGAGACCAAAAAATCAGCTACATTCCAGTGCATATCACGAGTATGGCGTCCATTACTATGAGCCTAATTTAAGTTCAGAATGTAAAATGGGACTAATTGTACTTCAGGTCTTCCACTATGAAGAAACATATAGACCTTCAAAACAGTAGCCATGTTTCTGAAGTGAAGAAAATATTGGGGAAGGAAGCACACAAGTGTTTAACAGAAACTAGTGTTAATCAGCAATCTTATGTGGTTAAAATCGAATTATTTTGCTTAAATATATTTATTGAAATTGTGTAATATATGAATGTTATATGTGTAATGTTAATAAGTGGCATCTGCAGTAGCTCACTTTTTCCCCCAAGATAGGCTGTGACAGAAAGGTATTCCTAAATGAATGCAAGTGTAAATCAGACCTGTGGGGACACTGATTACATATTTCTGCAGTTTGCTACTTCATTAATATTTACTTCAGAATACTATAATAAATGATTATATAACTGTCCGTGGCCCTAGCACTGTAACATCTTGAAAGAAGACATAGAAATCCTGATGGTATGGTAGCAACAGGGAAGTTTATTGTGAAAATGCTCCTGAAGAGAGAGAACATTAAGATGTGTTGTCGTACAGTTGTGGGGTTTTCACAGTTAATTTTGCTGCAGTCTATTATACAATCATCATTTTCAAAATGCTTTTTCAATGAGTTTGGCATAGTGCTGTGTATCGTAAGACTTTTTCTGACCCAAATATCCACACCTTAGGTTTTTCATATAAGTGATACAGAATAAATCTGAAACTAGAAGGCACTGTTATCCTATGACAGTTAAAAAAATGAAAGAGCTGCACAACTAATTCCTCATTTAATTTTTATTAGAAAGGGGAGAAGCATATTCTCTTTGCTTGATATGCAATCTGGATGAAAACACAGTAACAATGAAGATAAAATATCAGACACTAATTTTACACCAGGTGCAGCAGTGAGATTTTCTTCACTATTTTTTATAGACATGTAACCTTGAAATGTGTCAGGATTTACTAACTCAGCTTGAACACCACAACTGGTCTTTAGGCAACACTCAACAATTCATTGCTTATTCACTTGTTGCAATTGCAAATTTGTTTGAATTTCTGCCCCATAGTCACCATTCAATCTTGAAAAGAATGTATTTATGCTATTAGAAGGATTTATATTACTCTACTCCATCTGGATTACTTGCTTAGGACGTTTCAGACTCACAAAAAAGTACATCGTTGTCGTTCCCAACAGATTCTTCTTCCCTGCTGTGTCTCCCTTTTCTTCATTTTTACCTCACAGTAATATCATTTGTTACAACCTCTAGCCAAGATAATTTTGATGTCATGTGCAATCGTGGTACATATATCTGAGCTGTCAGGTTCTCTTGTGGGCACACCACTGATGAAACAACAATTACAAACATGAGAATGTTTTGCAAGAATCTACTGCTTACAATCAGCTTTATTCCTTTTCAGTGCTGTGGTCCAAGCTTTCTGTCTAGTTGTGTTTTGCTTTTCATTTGGAAAGGAAAACAACTTCACTTTAGGTGGAGAATTGCGATCTGTGAAGTTACAACCAATGACACAACAAATACAACTACCCTTCCTACAGTCTTAAGGTCTAAATCAGATATCATTACACTAGCACACTGCTTTTTGCATAGCCATTTACTCCTTCACAACTGTTGCAAGGATATCCACTAGAGTGTAGCACTAGCAGTTTGCACACTCCCTATAGTGCCTTCTGGTGTCAGTAACAACAGTGCCAAGCAGATAGTCAAAAGTTACATTCACAAGAGCACTATGAATTCTGATTGAAGCATCTGGAACTTCATGCAATTGCTGTAAAGAATGTACACCTATGAGTTTGGAGGACACAGGGCTGTAACAATATATTAAGATTTTATAAGATTTGTCTGTGATTCATTTACAGGTGTAACAACTTCCCTAGAGTAATTTTTTTTCCACAGCACATTCATTCTCAGAATTCATATGCTGGTGTGCAATGTGCTGTTCACTGTCCTGTACATAGGAGCAGGTAAGTTTTACAGGTGTGGATGGTTGAGATGGACTTCAAAGATGCAGAACCAAATAGGTGGGTGCACTATGCACTAGATCCATGTACATCAGTTAGACCACAGCTTCTTAATACAGGCAGTTTACATGTGGTACACTGTCAGTTGGAGCTTGTAATATCATTATTTTCCCTCCTAGCATACCAATGTGTATTATTTTGTTTGACGGAAGAAAGGTGACAAGTCAAATCCACATAAAATACAAGATGGAAGAGTGATTATATTACGAAGTGGTGCATAAGTAGCCAGGAAATGGTTTGAATATTGCTGAAGAGATAGTAAAATACAATTTCAAAATAATGTGTTGTATTGTTAAAAGGATATGCATTATTACTGAGGAAGTAGCAAGAAAGTTTTACAAGACGGTAGAGTAAAAAGAGGCACACTAACACTGAGGAGTAGTATGTGAAGCTAGAAAGGCATCTGGCTTGTGGTGAGGAAAGGATTAGTGTAGTAACAGGTCAGGCATTTTGGCTGAAGCAGATAGGACCACTGAACAATGTTATCTTTGGTTCTGACAGATCCAGCAAAATCCACATCAATAGGGGAAATAGAAGGTATAATTGACATGGATCAGATTAATAAAGAACTATAACAAGAATTTTAGATGAAGAGGAAATGGGCTTAGAAACTCCAAATATTGTAGAGTTCGCAGAAGTGAAAATGGAACCACTGGTAATTAATTTAAGTGATTCACTGCTAGCAGGCATTGATGATTCACAACGAATGGCAGATGACAGTGAGAAACAGTTGGCTCCAGAGGTAAAGCCAGATAGGCAAAATGTTTTGCTGCTGAAACTTGCTAGCTGACTACAAACATGTGCCTGATCAGGACTTGAACCTGGGACGTTTGCCTTTAGTGGGCAAGTGCTCTACCACATTGTGGTTTTCATCACAAGTTTTCTAATAAAATTCTCTTTACAGCTCAGACTACAAACATGTGCCTGATCAGGACTTGAACCTGGGACGTTTGCCTTTAGTGGGCAAGTGCTCTACCACATTGTGGTTTTCATCACAAGTTTTCTAATAAAATTCTCTTTACAGCTCAATGTACCTATACTTCCTCAGTTCTTTCTTTCTTTCTTTATTTATTTATCTGATTACAGACAAGGAGTAAAATTGTATGAACAGTGGACTTAACCTTCCACAAATTTTAAAATAACAATACTTACATTCTCATCCTTTTGTGATAATGCAATTATGTAGATAAAATTCATTTTCATCCTTTTTTTTTTTTTTTTTTTTTTTGCCCTAAATATTGTTCTATATATTACAGCTTCTTAGTCTGGCTTTTCCATCTCCTTTACGAGTTGACGTATTATAAAATATCTCTAGTCTAAACTTAGACTAATACATTGAACTGCACTCATATCATTTCTTTATGGCTAATTATTCACTCATTTACAGTTACTTTGTTGCATAATTTGCCACCTTAAATGAAACCTCACTGCACTATTTCACATGCATCCGTGGCCCTGGCTGTACAGCTCACAAGAATGCTGTATTGTCAACTTTGCTGAAAGTGAATAGACAGGAACTACATTATAGCCCTGCATCTTGGCAATGTCACAGACTAGCTCATCTGAATCTGCCTCACATCTGAAGAATGAGTACATTTTAAAAATCACATCCCTTGTTTGTTTGTGAAACACTTGGCACCTTCCAGGTGTTTCAGCCATTATGAGGAAGCTCTCAGAACACACAGGCTACCATGGAAATTAGTCAATCATAGTTCTGTGCACATAAAACACAACAGAATGTTCAAATATGATGGAAATTTACATAGTATGGAAAGTAGAAACAGACTGAGCACTGACTGGCTAGATGTGCAGCTGTCTATTGTGCACCTGTGGCCCAGTGGCCATAAATGCTGTCAGGGACTATAGTGTTAATATAATAATCAAAAGGACCTGAGAGGAGAGATTTCTTGACTTCTGCAGTATGCTTCAACCGTTACATCTTTGCTCCCTTTCCCAACTGAGGATGAGCTTTATAATTTTCAGACATGTGTGGCAGGCACAGGCTTCAAAGCACAGCAAAACTGTAGTAGATTAGTATTGTGTTTTCTGAAGCAAGTAACTTTTTCTTGTGTATTGTTAGTGTCAGGTTGAGAGTCATAAGTTATGTTCCTGAGGGCACTGTGAATTCTGATCGAAGCACCTGCAACTTTGCGTAGCTGCTGTAGTGAATGCACTTTTAGTAAATTAGATGACACTAGGGCATGACAATATATTAAGCTTTTACCAGATTTGTCTGTGATTTATTGAAGAGTGTAACAGCTTTCCAAGAGTATTATTTTTGTCCCACATTCATTCTCAGAGTTCATATGTACATGTGCAAAATGCTCTTAGCTGTCCTGTAAGATCATGTATGTTTCACAGGTGTGGATGGTGCAGTTGCAGTTCGAAGATGCATAACCAAAAAGGTGGGTGTGCTATGTATTAGATCTACACACTGTTGTTAGACTACAGCTTCCTGATACCAGTTTCCACTTAGTACATTGTTGGTTAGAGTTTGAACCATCGTTATTTTCTCTTGTAACACATCAATGTGTTTTACTTTGTTTGAGACAAGAAAGGTAACAAGTCAAATTCACATAAAATACAAGATGGAAGAGCAAATAGGTTAAATGTCCTAATGCTGTATCTGTTTTTTAATTTTTATGTCAGATTGTTAATGATTCCATACAATCTCAGCATACATACAAAGTCTCTCCTTCCCTCCCCCCCTCCCTCCCCCCCCCCCCTCTCTCTCTCTCTCTCTCTCTCTCTCTCTCTCTCTCTCTCTCTCTCTCTCTCTTACACACACACACACACACACACACGTCGTGTGTGCACATGTGTGCTTACCACACCTCTGCCTCCTGTTTCCTGCCCCCCATGCACACACAAACATACACAAAAAATTTATTTCGTGTGTAAGATGCTTATTACTGTCCTCCCTCTGACAGATTTCCCTAATGAGTCATACTATTTCAAGCAATAGAGTGGAATAATTACTTCACTTGTACATTTACTTAACTATAGATTTTAAAAATTATTTTTGCCAAACATGTATTTCATGCCTGAAAAACTTTTTTATGTTATATCGTGTCAGTGTCAATACATCCCTGGATTTGACTGACCTTCACTTCATAGTACATCCATGATGCCTGAGTTTACTTACTTGTGTATCTTAAACTTACCCGTCTATCCTTACAGATGTAACTGTGTTTTGAGTTTTATTTGCCACCAACAAATGGAAATTAGTGTGGTCAACTGTGAAAGCCCCCAAGTAATGATCCTCTAGAATAATGTCAGGCCGTGTTTCATGTTTAACTCCATTGCTGATATTAGCAAGATCTAATCGGTACAATCCAGATTTTGAAGTACCTTTTATCACCCAGAATAAATATCTGGAAAGTTAAAACAGACATAATATAATTTATTGTAAAACACGGAAATCACTCGAAAAATTTAAAAAAATTGAACAAATTCTTGATTTACCACATGTAATGCACACTGTTAATAATTTACACTAGGGTTTTTATTAATTGTAAAATTTTATTTGTAATTTCCTGACATGGACACGTACCCATTGTAAGGATCAACTTCAATATGATGTGGTTTAGTAAAAAAGCCAGCAACTGCAATGGTAAGGCTTCGACCATCCAAACTGCACCGTGCAATTTGCCATCGTTTTCTTGGTGAGTCTGATATCTCTGCTAGCATGTACAACTGATCATTTAGCCAGTCCACACTCAGATCCCACGGCATAAAGCCTGTATGAGCATGAGTTAGAATCGTAACTGGTGAATCATAATGAGAAATTGATGTCCTCAAAACATAGCCTTCAGAATCAGACACAAACAGCAGTCTCTTCCATGTGTGAACTGCTATCCCTGTATAAAGAAAACATTATCATTGTAGCAAAAATAACTGACATGAAATAAATTAGTTTATATGTAGGCCTAATTAGACATGAATTACAAGTCAACAACCAGAAAAACTGCACTGTGTGCAACAGAGATGACGGTCTTGGGTAAGACAGCCTGCATCCAGTGGAGGAATAAAAGATCCTGAGAGACATCTGGAATACAAAAAATAAGGTGAAGTCTGGATACATAGATCAAGGCAGGAAATGTATAAGACTGTTGAAGCAGTTTCAGGCATGACACAGAAGAGAAGACTGAGGTTTGCTGGGCACACCATGAGGATGGAGCACATGTTGACCAAGACCATATGGAATACAACAAGCTTAACAGTGAAAAACAGATGAAAGAAGTGAGGGAGGGATAAGAGAAAATTGGAGTAAGCAAAAAAAATCCATATGCATGAGTGTACAATACATCCAGCTACAGGTCATAGGTGGACTGATGCCATAATCAAAATTAAGATCACTGATGCAAAGAAAACCTGGTGGAGCAAGGGAATGAACAGGTACTGGGAAGAAAAAAACATACTAAACAAGTCACCCATTATCCTACATGGTTGAAAGAAACTGAAGAAATACACTAGATAGTATTGCTTTCTGCAAATATGATACATATCAGCAGAAAAGCAACCCTGAGTAATTTATATCACCATATGACAGCACTGGCCACACAAATATATTCACATAAGAGAAAGATAAGATATCATCCATGCATGTTACACTGGACAAGTAATATTAAAATTTCCAGTGAATTGTGTGATGTTACCGTGTTTCGTGATTAGTGGGGACTTATTTTCTGGCCATCTTTTCATATTAGGTTTTTTCATATGAAATCCCGTTTTCTGTGCAATTTCGTGTAGTTTTTTAACTGCATGAATCACTTCTTTCCTGTTTTTTTCTGATAATAGCAATATTGTTTGTGAAGGCAAGGCATTTTACTTTAGTACAGTTTTCTTTTCTGAAACCAATTTGGACACCTTTTACATGAGGTTCCCATTCTCTAATGATCTTTTCTAGAACAATATTGAAAAGAATCAGAGACAATCCATATCCCCTACCATACTCCCATTCTAATTTCAAAGGGTTCCAATATCTCACTGATGAATTTCACTTTGGAAGTTGTTCTTGTAAGTTCTATGATTTTCTGGGTCTTTCGGTTGATTCTGAATTCTCCATGGTTTTAAAGAGGGTTTCAACATCTATTAAGTCATAAGCTTTCTAGTAATCAATGAATGTAGTTACTATATCCTTGCATTTTCTCATTTGTAGTATCATCTTTAGGCTCCAAATCTGTTCCATACATGATCACTCTTTTCTGAATCTAGCCTGGTATGCACCAAGTACTGGATTCTCCTGGGGCTCTATTCTGTTTAGAATTTTGTACACCACTGGGAGCAGAGAGATTCCTCTGTAGTTGTTGGTGTCAATCTTGTCACCCTTTTTGTGTAACGGATGCATCAGAGTACATTTCTGTCTTCTGGTATTTCCTCTGTCTCCCATATATCTGAGATTAGGTGATGAAGTTTCTGTGTCAGTGTAGAGTTCTGTGATAATCCCATCTTCTCCTGGTGCTTTGCTGTTCTTGAGCTGCTTGATTATCGCCGTAATTTATGTATGATGTGGGGCTTTCGAGTCCAGGTGTGTGAATACCAGGGGTATGAAGTCAAATTTTTCCTGTGGTGGTTCACAGTTACGAAGGGAGCAGAAACACTGTGCTAATGTTTTGCAGTTCTTTTTGAGTTGGTTTCCAACAAGCTGTCGGTCTTTTGAAGCACCGACTGGGTGCTTGGTATTCCTGAAGATTTTCTCTAAATGTCATGTAGAAATTTCTTGTATTATTTTTGTCAAAATCCTATTGGATTTCATGGAGTCTATTGTTGTCATATCCTCATTTTTCTTTTCGAATCACTATTGCAGTCTGTTTTCAAGTTCTAAGAAAGATGTCCCAGTTTTCCTTGGTTTTGTGGCTGTTGAATTTTTTCCAGGCTGTTATTCGGTTGTCTACTGCCTGATCAAAACTCTGTTCCACCAGTGGTGTTTTCTGATGCGAGGGGGTTGTCCTAGTTTCATGGCTTCCTGAATTTTCCTTGTTAGTTTCTTCCAGTCTATTGATTTTTCCTGATTAATTTGTTTGATGATGTGTGCTTTGTTGAGTTTCAGAAATTCTGGATCTGGCTTTGTGTTTTTGGGTGGATATTTTTTCCTTCTATTTGGTTGAAAATTTGTCTTTATTTGTAGGAGATAATGTTCTGATTCAAAAGCACCTTTACAAGGCCTGACACTTAGAATTTCTTTCATATTTTCCTTGGAAATCACAAATCAATCAATTTGGTATTCACACTGCTTCAGATTGGGAGATCTCCATGTGGTTAGCTTGTGTGTAGGTTTTTGGAATTGGGTGCTCTTAACTTTAAATCCAAAGTTCCTGCAGAAGTTAATTAGTTTCTCACTGTTCTTGTTGGTACATTTGTGTCAGGTATAAGGGCCTGTTACATCTCTGAATTTTCTCTCTTTTCCTAGCTGTATATTAAAATTGCCCAATAGGATTTTCACATGGGGCCTTGGTATTTTGTTGGTTTCTTCCTCCAGAGTTTCCCAGAAATTATCCACGGCTTCAGGATCAGTTTGTTATGTACATTGATTAGTGTTTAAGCCTTATTATCTGATTTCACTGACAGTAATGAGATTCTTTCATTGGGAGAGGTGAAGTCAATAACTGAGTCAAGTGCTGAGTCGTGTACGGTGAATCCAGTTCCCAGGAGTGGTAGTTTGTAGTTTGTTTCTAACTTTTATAGCAGGCTTACCCTTGTAGATTCTGAATTTCTCTGTGTTGAAATGTACTTTGTCAGTAAATCTAGTCTCTTAGCATGCAGTGATTTTTTTGTCAAATTTTTGGAGGGTGTTAGTGAATCTAATTTGCCTGTTTTGGTAAGAGTGTTTACATTAATTGTGCCAATAAAATTCTTATGTTTAGCCTTGAGGGAGTTCAGAGTTCTTGAGGAGCTCCTATTCTTTCCTGCATGGTGTCTCTGAGTCTCTGACCCCCCCCCCCCCCCTCCCCCTCCAGAATCTGATGATCAGGTGAGTCCAGTCTATCGACTAGTGCCTGGAGTAGTGGTTCAATGATTGTCTTTTTCCATCATGAATTCAAGTAGAATTTCAGTTTTTGTGGTGATCTCGACTGAGATCACATGTATATGACTCGATTATTGAGTTTGAGAAGACTTTAGTGCAGCTGCCTCAACTAGAGGAACAGACGCTGACCAGTGGCTGTTGGATCCCAAACAGATGCCAGTGGGTTTGTGATGTTTATTAGTTTTTGGTCTGCCCTGGGTATTTCATTTCCCCAGTACCACTTAAATCTAGGAGACTTTCCCCTATCCGCCACCCAGGAAGCGCCCAATAGGGGTACTAACTAACCCACCATACTTCTCTTTTTGTTAAAGATTTCATTTTTCTGTGAATTTCTTCCAATTTACAGTTGTTTTCCAATTCTTCTAATTGCTCACAGTGTTCCCTCATTCAATCCTCTCTAGACTGGTAAGTTAACCTTCTTAGTTTATTGTTCAGTTTTCTATACTGGCTTCTGCCTTAATCCAAATTGTCATTTTTTTAATTGCTGTGTTCATCCATTCTATCCAATAAACTTCCTATTATCCACTCTTTCCTGTCCCTTGTTTTTCCCCCCCTAATCCTTCCAACATTCAATTTTTAATTTAATTTAATTAAAGCAATTATGAAAACACAACGTACTAATGGTTGTGGCCAAGACTAAACATAACCACAGAATATATGTATAGGAGAAAGAAGTATTTGAGGGCTTACACAAAACAACACATGGAACTGCTTCCACCCACACAGTTTCACACATATGGAGTAAAATTGGCTAAATGTTCATGTCAGGATTGAGGTTATTGAGGGAGAATGTTAGAAGGCATTACTGAGTAGCAAATGACTGATGGTATGAATAACCTTTAATTAATGGGTCTGTACAATTGAGTAAAATAGGAATAGAAGAATCGTATGTATCATCATAAATATTAATTCTAAATACATATTTTTATGACTTGCAATGTTATAGAGAAATTTATGATGGGCCTGAGACCAATGGTTGAAATCCAAATACTGCTAATGGCTGATATCTCTGATATGCGCTGAGGTCTCAATGGAACTACCACACATCAAGATCTCAAGCGAACTACCAGAGACAGTGCGCAACATTAAGAAGTGAAGTGTGTATGTTTAATACTCAAGAGAAGTAGGGGCACTGAGAATAAAGATTATTACAAGAAACCTAAGAAAAAGACTGATCATGGCAGATAAATTTCTACGTTGAGCTATAACTGAAAATGGTACATAATTTATCCAACACACTCGAGACTTTCAAAATTATTTGCTGAGGTATATCATAAAATTCACAACACAATGTGATCCAAAACACAGACATTGGCCTTAATCAATAATAATCTCAGACATACATTCTTTATACTTTCTTGTAGTCTTTAGACAACAAGAATAACAGATTTTAAGAGACACTCTCACTACTATTGATGGCTTTAGTGGAAGAAGAATTGGAACAATAGCATAATGCATCTACTCACTCTAGAATAACTCTGAACGTCAACCCATGTAACATTTTTATGCTTGTTAATGCCACATTAAATGTTTCATATCATGATTTTGTATTGCGTAACTGTAATTTTTGTTTTCACAACAACAAAAATCTGAGTAACAATTGAGCTTATATTATTAATAGAGTAGAGCAAGTAAAATAATTGACTGAAAATTTCTACATGATGGGGAGTTGTAAGTACACTAAGCATTCAAAATATAAAATAATTATTTTATTTTAAAATTTTTGTTGGTGAACCTCATGCATACACAAGGCATATAACAATTTACTTTTCCTTTGATCATCCTATAAGCAAGTAACTGTGTAATAACTGTTTTAGAACTGTGATTCATAGATTCTGCTTACTTCTATTAATAAAAATGCATAACAACAGAAGGCAAGTAAGGTACATTATTTCACATTCACTGTTGATTTACCCTTAATTTTCTCTTTTGTCTTATAAATGACAACAGGTTCATCCACCATATCCCTTGACTGCCTTATAATAGCATCTTCAGCTGCAAGAATAAGTACTGGCTGCACTGTTGTGCTGCTGTCATTTACTGAAAAAAAATTGAAAATAAAGAAATATGAATAACTATACATAAAATTCATTAAATGTCTCTGGAAAATGGGCAACAAAATATAAATAACCTTTTAAAAATAGGAAAACATATCACCCAATGGGATAATATTTCTTTCTTTTCACAGGCAAACAGAACCCTTTTAACTATCTGTTTGCTTTCACATGTGATATTGTTTCTACATATTCTGCTCTTGATTATGTTTCATACTCAAGCATATTTATACAAGGTTTTTTAGCCATCAAACTGCTGGTCAGACTAATAAGCGTGCGGTTCAGAAAATACAATTAGTGACAAAACAGGAAGGAAAATTATACTCCATATGGCAAAAGAAAATCCCTGACAGCTGGTAACACTGTTGTCAGTTTTAAACTGTGAATCTCAAGAGGCAGTTGGTGTGTTAAAGTCATCTATTGAACTGTGTCAAAACTGAGTTTTTTTCCAAAGAGACATATACAAAATTTCTGTATATGACTGGCTGCTGCAGAAGCATGAAGCAGCCATGCCAAGATCGGTTAAACTGCTTGGAATTACTTTCACTGTACAGACTGTAATTGTACCCAGAACATTGAATCCAAATGCAGTGAATTTTGTGATTGAAGAACACAATAACAGTGATATGGAATTATGACAATTTAAGTGATCACTCTGCAATATTTGTGCACAATACATGAAAACCTCTCACACTGCCCACTTCATTTTGCAAACTGCTTACTGGACATTTCAAGATGGATTCATACATGTGTGTGATGAAATGCTCTGATAATTTATCTGAGACAGTTTGGATCACCACCCATAGTTCCCACATACAGAAGTGTTTCTGTTGGCTATATACAAACTCACCATACACGTTCTACAAGGAAGATATTTTGTGACACTGCGACTAATAGGATAGTTTCTATGATCTGCATTCAGTCTCTTGATATAATTCATCAAGGCAATTCATCAAGCCAAATTAAAGTTTTCTGGGCATAAAAATGTGCAATAAGAGTTATATGTGATGTGAACTCAAGAACATTCTGCAGAGACCGAGCGAGGTGGCGCAGTGGTTAGACACTGGAATCGCATTCGGGAGGACGACGGTTCAATCCCGCGTCCGGCCATCCTGATTTAGGTTTTCTGTGATTTCCCTAAATCAACCCAGGCAAATGCCGGGATGGTTCCTCTAAAAGGGCACGGCCGACTTCCTTCCCCATCCTTCCCTACTCCGATGAGACCGATAACCACGCTGTCTGGTCTCCTTCCCCAAACCAACCAACCAACCATTTTGCAGAGGCCTGTTTAGGGAACTAGGGATACTAACTATTGCTTCCCAATATATTATTCCTTAATGAAATTTGTCATTAAAATATATCAATTTTTCAAATGAGCAGCTCAGTTCATGGAATTAATACTATAAATAAGAATAATCTGCACAAGGATTTAAAGTCACTTACTCTTGTAAAAAAAAAGGTGTCATTATTCAAGAACACACATTTTCAATAACTTGCCGGCAGCCATAAAAAGCTTAACAACCAATGAAATTCAGTTTAAGAGAAGCCTTAAGGATTTATTGGTGGCCAACTCCTACTACTCAATTGATGAATTTCTCAGTAGAACCAATACACACACTACCATCTAACTTTTGCACCATTTCAGTGAAATAATGTGTTCATTGTAAATAAGTATTGTAGTAGTTCTATTATATGTTTATTACCTTACAAATAAGAGAAACATTTTTTCTTAAATTTTAATTTCAGTGCATTAATGCAGTCTTAGTGAATGAGTGTTGTAAAATGTTAAAATGTTCCTTTCATATAGTGTTCATTTAAAAAAAATGATGATAATTCCACTTGGGAGATGTGGAAGGTACATTAGCTTATTTGTTTTAGTTGTAAATATTTGTCATGTATTATTGTTTGTCTGACATGTTCAAGTGTGTGTGAAATCTTATGGGACTTAACTGTTAAGGTCATCAGTCCCTAAGCTTACACACTACTTAACCTAAATTATCCTAAGAACAAACACACACACCCATGCCCAAGGGAGGATTCGAACCTCCACCGGGACCAGCCGCACAGTCCATGACTGCAGCGCCTTAGACCACTCGGCTAATGCCGCGCGGCTTTCTGACATCTTCCACACCCTGGAGGACCTCCTCACTACGGATCAATTGGAATGAAGGTAAATGTAATCTAATCTAATCAGTGGTCCTTTAAACTGTATAGTGCCTAAAAAATAAGTGTGCAGGTTACGATTCTTCTGCACACAGGTCCTGTGGTCCACTCAACACTTACAGAACAAGGATTACCTACTGGCTGGCTTACACTAATAGCATGCATCTGCATTTGAATCTCTTATGTATCATTGTACATAACCTTGCTGAAACTGGTATGCAAATAAGGAGAAAGTTGTCATAAAGTGGAGTGTTACCATCGTGGACATCAGGTAGTGGTGTAACTGAACACAGGATAATTCACTGGGGATCTCATTTACATTTGGTTTTCTGAGAATGGAGATACCAGCAAATTTACGATCTATTGACTGTTCCAGTCTTCACTCCCAGGGTACGATCTCTCTGGGTACCTCAGATCTCATCGAAATGATCAAATCATATCATATTTCCAAATTGGCTGCTGCAGTGACTACAGAAACAAAAGTGACAGATCCTTGAAATGTAACACACTTTTATAACCAGTCATACTTGGTAATCAGTACACATTATGTTGCTTAGAATGCATGGAAAGGCAAAGTGATACCTATTTGCTTCATTTTAAACAATCTTATTCACGCCTTCAGTACCCATTATTTTTGTACTTATGGATGTACTGCTGACTATAAATGACTAACTGTTACATTATCCAAGCATAACTGTGTTAAAAAATTTTCAATGAATTAATCTGATTAGGAAGGGAAACCCCAGACATTCCTTCAATAAAATCATCTCATTGTACTGGCTATATCCATCCCCCTTAATCATAATTGTTATAGCTCCCTGCAATTGGTTCAAACTCCAAACACAGTGTTTCATTAGGCTTGCTTATAAACACACACATACACACACACACACACACACACACACACACACACACACACACACACACACACACAAAACACTCCGTTAGTCAAAACAATTTAAAAATCTAGAAGCATATACAAATATTAACCATTATGACGATATTAAGCAATCCAAAATGTACGAGCGTGTGCTTAAAAGTAATGCCACAGAATTTTTTATGTAAAACGTCTTAAGGCTCTTTAAATAAAACAGATGTTATGAAAATTCTACATCTTTATTCCTCATGTCTGGAAATTTATTTCTCAACACAGTCTCCCAGGGACGAACACATTTCTTCCGACAAGAGACTAGTTTGTTGGAACACTGTAGCATGTTTGACTCTGTTGACAGAGACACATCTTCATCTCTGCTTGCACTGCTTCGTCACTATCAAAGTGAAATCCTCGAAGATGTTCATTAAGTTTTGATGACAGTGAACCCAAGGCATCAGATTATTGCAGATGTTGCAGCACTCATGTGTGATCTGGCATTGTCATGCTGAAGGAGAGAATGCTCCATGTATGGAGGAACTTTCTGAACTTGAAACCTGATTACAACAATCTGTTTCTCATGCACCAACAGAGTTACGTTACACACCACCATGTTACACACTACAATTCGGAGCCCTTTAGTGGCAGAGGGCTGCAAAAAATATGAAGTATAAAAATGTAGAATGTTAGTAGCCTTTGTCTCATTTAAAAATCTTTAAGCATTTTCACATAAAAAATTCAAAGGCATTACTTTTCACCATGCCTTCATATACAGGAGCTCTCTAATCTTTTTTGTCAGTAACAAAATTCACATACCTTTCTGCTCCGGAGGAGTCGTTACAAAAGTGGAAACTGAAGGTCCTTGACCAACAGAGTTTCTCATTGCAACAGATAAACTATATGTCTTGTTTGCCTCCACGTTTGTAAACATATATGATCCAGTCTGTTCTGATGCAGGCACATCCTATAGAAACAGGCAGTAAGCACTAGAAACTTTAAGACACATAATACAAAGGTTTCCAAAATACTAATTAACGGAAGCCCAAAATGAGAAATATATAACATGTTAACATAGAATGAAGGAGAATAAACATATCTCTCTCTCTCTCTCTCTCTCTCTCTCTCTCTCTCTCTCTCTCTCTCTCTCTCTTCATTTGACCCTCTCTCTCTCTGCCCCCTCCCATTTTATGTCCTACTTTCATTTTCTTTATGTACTTCACAACACTGAAACTGTAACATAGATCCTTACACTTGCATTAAATGATAGTCATATTATAGTAGACATTTCATGCAACCACTGAAAACAGAAAAATAAAGTACATATATATAAACACATGCACACAGATACACACACACACACACACACACACACACACACACACACACTGAGGTGACAAAAGTCATGGGATACCTCCTAATATTGTGCTGGACCTCCTTTTGTCCAGCACAGATCAGCATAGAGGAGCGATTTGATTTGGCATGGACTCAACACGCCGTTAGTGGTCCCATGCAGAAATATTGAGACATGGGGCTCTACAGCCAGATTTTGTGCACAAACTGACCTCTTGATTATGTCCCAGATATGTTAGATGGGATTCATGTTAGGCAATCTGGGAGGTCAATCATTATCTCAAACTGTCCAGAACGTTCTTCAAATGAATTGCGAGCAATTGTGGCCTGGTGACATGTTCATGAATTGTTGCAAATGGTCTCCAAATTGCCGAACATAACTATTTCAAGTCAATAATCAGTTCAGTTGGACCAGAGGACCCAGTCCATTCCGTGTAAATTCAGCCAACACAATTATGGAACCACCACCAGCTTGTGCAGTGCCTTGTTGACAACTTGGGACCACAGCATTGTGTGAGCTGCACCACAGTCGAACCCCACCATCAACTCTTGCCAACTGAAATCAGGAATCATCTGGCCAAACCACAGTTTCCCAGTCATCTAGGGTCCAACCAATATGGTCAGGAGCCCAGAAGAGCTGCTGCAGGTGATGTCAAGATGTTAGCAAAGCACTTGCATTGGTCATCTGCTGCCATAGGCCATTAATGCCAAATTCTGCCTCACTGTCATAACAGATACATTCGTTGTATGTCTCACATGGATTTCTGTGGTTATTTCATGCAGTGCTGCTTGTCTGTTAGCACTGACAACTCTATGCAAATGCTCCTGCTCTTGGTCATAAAGTGAAGCTGTTGGCCACTGCATTGTTCGCGGTGAGACGTAATGCCTGAAATCTGGTATTCTGGGCACATTCTTGGCACTTTGGATCTTGAAATATTGAATTTCCTAACCATTTCTGAAATGGAATGCCCCATGCATCTAGCTCCAGCTACCATTCCCCATTCAAAGTCTGTTAATTCCTGTCATGAGGCCATAATCATGGTGGAAAACTTTTCACATGAATCACCTAAGTACAAATGACAGATCCGACAATGCACTGCTCATTTATACTGTGTGTACGTGACACTACCACTGTCTGTATATGTAATATATTACTATTCCGTGTCCTTTGTCACCTCAGTGTGTATAATTATTTGAATGATGTTAGTTTTTCAAGCTGCTTATTAGAGAAGGAAAGAGGCATGCATTAGAGACAGGTGCTAAATGAATGAAGAATGGTAGTTATAAAGTCAGAAAGTGGAACAAATAATGTTTTACACATAGCGCAGGCAGCAGCATAAACATGGAATCTATCATGGGTTAGTAATATTCTTCACTGTCAGGAAACACAATCATAAGTGAAAATAACACTCTCGTGTATAAGTTGAAGAGGACGACTAAAACATGTTCACAGTTAAGAACTAAAAGTACCTCACAGTGGAAAATTCTGTACCAGAAAAATCACTGCAGCATAACCATAACAAGATAAATTTACATAAAAATAATTGCTTATGATTCCCGTACATTATTTTAAGCTTCATTTATTTAGATTGCAAAAACCCATTTTTTTCTACACGCATCAAAAATAGTTTTGCATCGCCCTGGTTTCCAGAACTCCTGAAGATAGATGTTGGCTGTGGATATTGTATGGCAGACACAGTCCCTTTGACTGTTCAGTGATGTCACTAAACTTGGTCAAAGAAGTAAACAACCATGCATGAGCACCTATTAAATGGATGGGGTCTGACAGCCAACCAGTTCCAGTCATTCCACCAGGAAGGAGGTACACGGCTCGTGTTGTCTGTAGTTCAACCACGCCTAGACGGTCAACACCGCAGTACGATCGCATCCGCATTATTACTTTGTGCCAGGAAGGGCTCTCAACAAGGGAAGTGTCCAGGTGGTTTGAGTGAACCAAAGTGATGTTTGAACATGAAGGAGATACAGAGAAACAGGAACTGTCAATGACACATCTCGTTCAGGCCGCCCAAGGGCTACTACTGCAGTGGATGACCGCTATCTACGGATTATGGCTCGGAGAAACCCTGACAGCAATACTGTCATGTTGAATAATGGTTTTCGTGCAACCACAGGACATCATGTTATGACTCAAACTGTGCGCAATAGGCTGCATGATGCGCAACTTCACTCCTGACATCCATAGTGAGGTCCATCTTTGCAACCACGACACCATGCAGTGGTGTACAGATGAACCCAGCAATATGCCGAATGGACTGCTCAGGATTGGCATCACAATCTCTTCACCAATGAGTGTCACACAATCATCGGAAATGTGTTTGGAGGCAACCCAGTCAGGCTCAATGCCTTAGACACACTGTCCAGTGATTGCAGCAAGGGGTAGGTTACCTGCTCTTTTGGGGTGGCATTATGTGGGGCCGATGTACGACACTGGTGGTCATGGAAGGTGCTGTAATGGCTGTACAATACATGAATGCCATCTTCCGATCAATAGTGAAACCGTATCAGCAGCATATTGTCAAGGCATTCGTCTTCATGGATGATAATTTATGCCCCCATCATGCACATCTTGTGAATGACTTCCTTCAGGATAACAACATCATTTGACTAGAGTGTCCAGCATGTTCTCCAGACATGAACCCTATCAAACACATCTGAGATAGATTGAAAAGGTCTGTTTATGGATGACATGCCCTACCAACCACTCTGAGGGATCCATGCCGAATTGCTGTTAAGGAGTGGGACAATCTGGAAAAACAGTGCCTTGATGAACTTGTGGAGAGTATGCCACGATGAATACAGGCATGCATCAATGCAAGAGGATGTGCTACTGGGTACTAGAGGTACTGCTGTGTTCAGTAATCTGGACCTCCACCACCGAAGGTCTCGCTGTATGGTGCTAAAACATGGAATGTGTGGTTCTCATAAACAATAAAAAGGGTGCAAATAATGTTTATGTTGATCTCTATTCCAATTTTCTGTACAGGTTCCGGATCTCTGAGAACTGAGGTGATGCAAAACTTTTTGATGTCAGTATTTTTTCCGCACTACTGATTCACAGCCTACCTGGCACCCTAAGCTTTATCATTATTACTTGTTTACGATGCAAATGCTTGCTATTTCGTTTTCAACTATATTCTTACTCTTTTCATTTTTCAGTCTGTAATAAGTAACTAAAACTATTTTGTCACAGATATAAAAGACTGTTGTGATTGGCAAGCTTTTGGAACCAGTGGCTCCTTCTTCAGGCAGAAGGGTTGATGGGGAAGGAAGAAGGGTGAAGGAAAAGGACTGGAGAGATCTAGGAAAAGGGGTAGATTTTGGAAAAGTCACCCAGAACAGCAGGTCAGGGGACACTTACCATATGGGGTGAGAAGGAAAGACTGATTGTTGGGGACTGCATCCAAAGAGATTTGAAAACCTGAGAGCTTAAAGGTGGAAGACAGGGTAATATGCAAGACAGAGAATACTACTAAAACATCATGTACGAGTTAATAAGAGTGAGAAGCTAAGTGCAGTGTACATGACACAGGTGGGAGGGGGCGATGAAAAATAGACAGGAAAGACAACGAAAGAGGTAGAAAACTAAAACGGAGTGAAGCAAAGAGTAATTACAGGTCAGAAAATCTGAGACAGAAGAAATTAATGTAAATTAAGGCCAGTAGTGTGGCGAGAACCAAGGACATGTTGTAGTGCTAGTTCCCTTGCGGAGTTATAAGAGACTGGTGTCTGGGGGAAGAATCCAGATGGCGCGTGTTGTGAAACAGGTGCCGAGGTCACGAATGACATGTTGTAGAGCACTCTGCAACAAGATATTGCAAGTTGCCAGTATATACCCTCTGCCTATGCCCATTCATCCTAATTGATAAGATGGTGGTAGTCATGCCAACGTAGAAGGCTGAACTGTGTTTACATAATAGCTTGTATATGACGTGTTGTCTCACAGGTGGCTCACCTTTGACAGTACATGTTACGCCACCTGCGAAACAACATGTTATATACTAGCTATTATGTAAACACTGTTCAGCCATCTACATCAGCATGACTACCACCAAATTATCAATTAGGATGAATGGGCACAGGCAGAGGGTATATACTGGCAACTTGCAATATCTTGTTGGAGAGCATGCTCTTCAACATAACATTCGTGACCTCAACACCTGTTTCACAATGCGCGCCATCTGGATTCTTCCCCCAGACACCAGTTTCTCAGAACTCTGCAAGGGAACTAGCACTACAACATGTCCTTGTTCTTGCCACCCACCTGGCCTTAATTTACGTTAATTTCTTCCATCTCAGCTTTTCTTCACTGTAACTACTCTTTGTTTCACTCCATTTTAGTTTTCTACATCTTTCATTGTCTTTTCTGTATGTTTTCACTGCCCCCTCCCACCTCTGTTATGTACAATGCACTTAGCTTCTCACTCTTATTAACTCATTCATGATGTTTTAGTAGTAATCTCTGTCTTGCATATTATCCTGTCTTCCACCTTTAAGCTCTCAGGTTTTCAAACCTCATCCAATGCAGTCCCCGACAATGTCTTTCTTCCACATACCATGCGGTAAGTGTCATCTCACTTACAATTCTGGGTGACTTTTCCAAATTCTACCCCTTTTGCTAGACCTCTCCAATCCTTTCTTTTCCTTTACCCTTCTTCCTTCCCCTTCAACCCTTCTGCCTGAAGGAGCCACTGGCTCCGTAAGCTTGCCAATCACAACAGGCTTTTATGTGAGTGTATTGCTGCACTTGGTGAGTATATTTTTATCCATCGAATTAATTTTATCAATAATTGATTGTTTCCATTGTCATAAAGGTGTTTTGTGGATTACAGAAATTTTGAATTAACATCATTATGTGAAATGCTATGTTTCTTTCATAATTCAATTATTGATTAATGTTCACAAAAGACATGCCTCACCGATTTTGGTAGCCCATATGTTTTTCACAGTATGCATGACTTCAAACCTTGTTGCATGTCTTACTTTTTTAACTTTTTTGAACAGGGTATTAGACTGTACAATAAGAAGGCAACTTCTGTAGCAACAGGATGTTTTAATATTTTTTATTGTGCAGCATCAAAATTTCTTCCTGTTCCTTTAACAGGTAGATGGTCAGAAGGATGATTACCCATTTTACCCTTTGTGACCTAATTTTATATTTTGATCCCTACTATAGTCATATATGGGGGGCTGAAGATACTAGCAAAGTCCAATTTAAAAATTGGCTCTTGGGTTTTCTGACAAAGTTTTCACAAGTTATTATTAGATCTTGTTAGAATATCTGTCAGTCAAAATTTTTCTGTCTTTCCATGACACCCTGTTGGGAATCATACAGGTCTACCAGCATTCACGTTGCTCCTTTGTAAATGTTCAATGTTCTCTGTGAACCCTACTTGTCACTGATCTTGCATACTTGAGCACAATCTCCGTAAAGATGCTACCATGGAATACCATACACTAACATAAGTAGGTGCAGACTGTGGTAGTTTTGCAAGTACCTTTCATCAGTTAAGGTCATAACTGCATTACCTGTATGTTAGGTTTGTTGCATACTAATCAGGTGTTCCCTCAGTTTGATCTCTTTATCTGCATATGCAATCAGTGTCTTACTAGATTCCCCTAGAAACCGGAAATGGTGAACCATCAACAGAAGCTTTGAACTATCTCGAAACTGAGTATAGATATGTATATGCATATGTAACCCATGGAACATTTTTGTTCTACATTGCTATCCTCCTGCCTGTTAATTAAAAATAATGGTATTTATAGCAAAACTGAAACTGTTAATGTTTGATTCAGGTTTTATTCAAAAATTGTTGATTTCTAACATGAAACAGAGTGTTGTTCTGGTAAAAATAAAAAATACAGGCTTATCATATAGCACTAGAAAATGTAATTTTCTCAAAAACAAAACAGATAAAAAAGAAAAAAAAACATCACTTTAGTACTCCCATGAAAAAATATAAAACATGTTTCTGTTATTCATAAACAATTTCTGTACTTATCAACAATAACAGGAAACTCTAGCCTTGCTGTTCTATTGAGGTCAAAATAACAACAATAATTATATAGCTTTTTATGTTTGTGGATGTAAACTGTACTTGCAGCAAAAGTAACTGCCTTGATTACCTAAATGTGCAAAAGTTACATGATCTACTAATTTTTATTGCTTGTAAAATGCAACTGATATTTTACAAGGATATAAAATACACAATGGATTAACACTCAATGATGTGCAGTTCTAATTATGTGCAAAAGAAATAAACAACAAAGAAAATTCATCGGCTTCCAGTTTCTCTTCACACATTTGTTTGTGTTTCATTCCCTAGCAATGCTACCAAAACTATTGATAATCCTACCATTTACTATATCACTTAATGTACTGTACCAAAGCTACCAAACTATAGTTTTGGTAGATGAACTAGTTTTGGTAGAGTGCAACTCTAATGTCAGCAATGAACAAATGGTTGTCACTTGCTTTATCTATCTCATATGCTCACACCTTCATTAACAGTCTGCTGTGGGACACTGAATCAAATATGTTTTGGAAATCTAGGAATATGGAATCCATCAGTTGCCCTTCAACCAAGTAGTAACGTGTTAGAAAAGAGCCAGTTGAATTTCACACAAGTGATGCTTTCTAAGACATGATGATTTGTGGACAGAAGGTTTCCTGTCTCAAGGAAATGTATTATATTTGAACTGAGGAAGTGTTTACGAATTCTGCAGCACAGTCAGTGTGACTGAGTCCCACTGTGTCTATATTCTCAACACGTTCAAATTTTAGAAAAAGGATATGACAAAAAGCACACGTGTTCCACACTCTCCCAGTTTATCATTTCACATATGTACAGTAGGAAGAACTGCAAAGCGCTTTGATGCCTCATAGATTTTGAAGCCATTCCCTGAATTAACTGTCGGATTTGATCGCATGTCTGATAATTTTGTAATTTTTTTTAATATGTTGGTTTGGAGATAACATACTAATTTTCTATGGCAGTTCACTGAGTTGATAAGTTGACATGGGAATTTCCATTCAAGTATTTCCCATAGTTCCTAACTTTATGCTTCATTTTATATTATTATTAATACTGCAATTTTTTAAATATTTCATTTCTGAAGTTTTTCTGTTTTCTAATGAACACATAGTTGTCTGCACAATAAATACCCTTTGATACAGCCTTGCTGCACTTTTTGCTACACCACACATGGCTAAAAACAATTGGAGAGACACACCTACAAATTAAATCCTGTAGTTAGTCTTCAACATCTGTATTTATTTATTACTCTCCCTGTGATCTCTCACAAACATAAAAACCATAAAATATCATCATTGGATTACAAAGAAACTCAATTACACATAGCACACATATTCTAATCAACATAAATAAGCTGCTGTCTTTTTTGCATTTATTTCCTCTTTACCAATGAAAACTGCTTCTAAAGTGCAGTCTACAAACAAAAAATGATTTCAGTTTGTGTGGTTTTTTTTATGCTAGCCTACATTCAATCAGATGTGAGGAGTACACTAAACATCAAGGTAAACCAATTTTTCCTTATGTGACTCCACTCTTTGGAGTCCATAACAACATATGATTACAGTACCAACAACACATTATATGTACAAGTTTTCAGCAACGTTAATTCTTGAGAACACCACAACTTTCATTGGTGCTTCACAAATATAGTTACATTCCATGTAAATGGCAAGGAATCAAATTAGTAGAGTTAAATTTGTAAATTTTTAGAACAAGCAGTAATTTAAGCAAAGTTTTTACGTTAATCATTCCATTACATAAAAGCAGATTATGAATGTTGCAGAATAAGCCTCATTTTATGTAGTATTGTGAATCGAACATTATCAGAAACACACACAAAAATTGAATAGGTCTTCCACAGGGATGTGATTCATGGTTCAGGAGGCTAGTAACTGAGGTGGTACAGCAGGTGTGTTTGTTTGTTTGTGTGTGTGTGTGTGTGTGTGTGTGTGTGTGTGTGTGTGTGTGTGAAAGAACCTTCATACTCATTAAAGCAAATCACCACTGTTCATGCATTGTGGAGATAGGTTGCAGCAGATAGTAGATTATAATACCTGCTCATAATCTGTTTATTTTCATGTTTGAAGGTTAGCCCTAGTGATTTCTGCATAATATTTACTTGTTCACAGTACTTTAGCCCTGTTTCCACCTCATTTCTTCCTCCAAAAATCCAGTTCACTGTAGTTATATTTATTTAAGTCGAATAGAGACTCACAAACCAGTTTTGCAACTTTTAAGTTGCATCTTCTGGTGTATATAATGCTATGTCATAGGGTATAGGGAGTTATTACAGAATGCCACAGTGTAACAGCTGGTATGGCTAGGCACAGTTCCCAGCCTTCTTCCACTGGTAAAAACCATCATCAATGATGAATGTCTAGCCTGTACTAAAATCACAAATTGTCATGACTTTACTGATTAAAAAATGTTCCTGAGGGCTTATGGACTGATGACCTCAGAAGTTAAGTCCCATAGTGCTCAGAGCCTTATGTCAAGCAACAGACAATGCCCCTCATAAATGTTATCCAGTAAAATATTGGTTCAGGAAGCTGACACCCTTAAATATATTTGTCACAGCAGCTGACAACACAAGTTATGGGTGTCAAAAGCATGTTGGCTTCCAGACTCAATATTTTCCTGGATAACATTTATGAGAGGCATCGTCTGTTGCTTGACATATGCACACAGGAACACATTTTAATTGGTAAAGTGATAATAGTTCATGATTTTAATACAGACTAGATATTCATCACTGATGATGGTTTTTATCTTCGCCTAGCCATGCCAGCCGTTACTCTGTGGCATTCTATAATAACTCGCAATAACATAGGACATAGCATTATATACACCAGAAGATACAACTTAAAATCTGTGAAACTGGTTGTCTGGGTCTCTAATGGACTTAAATAAATACACCTAAAGTGGACTATTGTACTTTTCATTCAGTTCAATATTTTAATAGTTTTAACGCCCATATCTTAACATCTGTTATGCTGTACAAATTGTTCAATGAAGCATGTATAATTACTTCAGCTATGGCTGCCTTAGTTTTAAAATTACCAGTTTACTTCCACTTGCGAAGGAAACTATATTTGTCATTGCAGCACATGGTGAGAGGTAGTCAAAGCCCTGATGTGAATGAGTGGTTCAGTTGTTCCAGTGATGAATGATACCAAATAGCGAGATAATGTCCCTTTGTGGCAGGTTTTAGGTGCACTACTTGACCCAGTCAAGCTACAGTGACAGGAAACAACAGTGACTGTTCTTCATGTGTGTGTGTGTGTGTGTGTGTGTGTGTGTGTGTGTGTGTGTGTGTGTGTGTGTGTGTTATTAGCTCTCTGAAGAACTTTTTCTTATAGATTAGCTGTAATTGTTCTTTTCTAGTGACAGTCTGCCACTCAATACCGGTTATATATCGTCAGCAGTAATGTATCATATGAATATCTAATCAACACTGTTTTCTCAACTGATTCACATAAACAAGGTTCTCCCAGTCCTTACAACAGTTCTCTTTCTGCATATATTTTTCTCCTTCTTGCTTTTTTCCAATACAATGCTGCTGTGTTGGCAACTGCATCTTACTGTTATTATCATGCAATCTTTTTCAAAACTTTTCCGCATCCCAAGAAGAAGCTAACTAAGTTGGTTTATTTCCTCTCTTCAGTGGATTATCTTCATAGTTTCATCATTTACTCATCCTTTGGAAACTATAAATATTCAACAGCAACAGACCCCACCTGCTTTCCATACACGATTTTTCCACCAATGAAGCATGATGTTCTCTCTCACATCTAAAAAACTAGGACTACTCAATAAAATAAGATATAAAAGTAAGAACTCAAAAATACTCACAGTAGTTTTTGTATCTACTTTTCAGTATTTTGTTGTACGTGCTGTTCTCATTAAAACCAAGCACTTTATTAAAAGTGTGATAAGGAAATTCAGGAACTATAGCACAATTTTGAAATAGTGACACAATGCATGTTGTCTGCTTTCAAACTCATTTCCCTGATTTCATCTAGAATATGTTGTCTTTGATGTGAGGTGATTGTTATACTACAAGTCATTGTCACCAAGTATAGGCTGTTACTGTGCAGCATGTAAGAGGAATGGCATCCGTTTTATGTGTCATTCTGGTTGAATAATCAATTCAGTGGACATATGAGATTGTTATAAAATATAGACCAAATATTTCACGATGCAGTACAAGAATAATAATGGAAGAGCTGGACTTTTTGTTACTGTGTACCTTAGAAGCAGTATGTTATGAAAACCAAAATTTTATACTGAGTGTCAAGCATGAGTATCACTGGTTTGACACCTGTGTACCAAGTCATGATGAATCCAATGGTATTTTATTAGGCACTATGGTACTTGAATATCCCAGTGATCAGAGACTTCAAATTGGATGACTAATGGCTGCATGACACCAGAAAGTTGCTACACGCAGTCAGTTTCAGATCGTATGGAGCTAAAACGTCACTTAGGACTTGGAATTCCATGAAAGATTGTTATTTAATGTGTTTGCTGCACTATGTGAACTGAATGGATACTGGAGAAGAAAAGAACCACATTTGGCACCCTTTGTGAAGGATGGCTAGGAGCCATTCTTCATAATATACCTGTAAACTAAGGAAACATCTGTGTCCTCTTCCTGTTAGTGATCAGAGGATGTCAAATTACATGACACTGATGGTGGGATCTACACAAGGGAGGAAATAGAGACAATGTACACAAAGCAATCTTGGACTAGATATCCAGAAACATAGATGAAAGTCATATTACTGGCAACTAAGGCATGGTGTAAGTTGAGGAGAGGTAACGAAATTGAAAGTAAAATAACAGATCCGTTGAGACCAGGCTGCTACAGTTTTCTAGAAAGCTATTACCTGGAATGATAGCATCAAATCCTTTGTAAATTAGGATGGATCAATGTCTTCATGTTACTGAAGTCTGTTTTCTTGAATGACTTCAATAATCTTTCAAATGGATTGTGACATGTACCAATATTTAGATACAAACCACACAATCAGGAAATATTTCGGGAGATGATTTTGCTAGGAACTCAAGTCTATTCAAAGACGAGCCACTGTTCAGGACCAAAGTGACATTAGGTATCAGAATAGAGGATTTTAGTAATGGTAACCTGACTGCAAGGGTACTCTACAAAGAAGATTTGAAAGGCACCAGTTCCACTGCATCAGCACTGATACAGCTGAAAGCAGGTGGCAGACACACACTGTGAAGCCACTGAGGAGACTATAGATTCTTTAGACATACTTTATAAGGCTGATAACACAGCAGTATCAGGTGGGTTCTTATAGTTTAAGGACTATTCTGCCTCTTCAAATAGCGTTCATGTGTAAAGTAAATCTTATATTTCAATAATATGTGTATGGAAGGCAGTATCATTAACATTTCAATGAAGAAACCACTGCACAAATTATATATGATATGGAATATTGTGTAGTCCTAGTGTCTACATCTCATGAAGATTGTACACACACATACTGCTGAAATACTCTCCAAATGGTTACATGGCCCATGTCAATAGCATACGCACACATATAGGTTGCAACTGTGCTACTAAACCTTTGAGGTCTTTAACACCCATTGTTCTAATATCATGCCTTCCACAGCCCACATGCTCAGTATGGAGACTCTGTTTCTTGAAGGCATAAATAGCTTACCAGACTTTCTGTGGATATAGCCTATTTCTAAACCTGCTCATAGATATGACATGCATCCCCTCCATTATCACCTAACCTATACAGTCACATCAATGAATTCAAACAATTTATACTCGATGATGGAACCAGAATCTCACCTGTAAACAACTAGTAAGGCACAGTGAAGGATTAGAAACAACTCAATAACTAACTACACATTGGCTATGTTGCAGTGCAAACAATACCCAAGGTATTAAAATCATGCACATAATGCCTCAATGACAAGATGGTAATGGTTTATTCCTTGGCAAAAATGATTCTCTGAGTGTGATCTATCCTACTATTCCCCAGTTTTTTTGATGAGGTGCTGAAACTTACAGCAGTGTCTTTCTGTACATGTTTGTGGGTACACTGCACAAATAATCTTTTTCACAATCTACTCAGAAGTGTACAAGTCACTAGAACAGTGCGTGAACATGGCGTGAATTTCAGCATTTTATTGAAAGTGGAGAAGTTCTGATGATTTCTGTCCCTTTTTTAAGCTCTGTTCTGGTGTTCTGTTAAACGTCCTTAACAGTGTAGCTTGCTAAATTTTATTTTATGTAATTTATCCATTTCAGTTGAACTCCATTCAAACTAAACTATTAACTCAATCAAAAGCAGCAATTTTTTTAAAAAACAAAGGGAGTAATGAGTGACCATAATCATAGTGAAGGAAGTTGGCATCGTGCACTGGCTAAACAAATAAAGAATATAATACCAATAAGAGCAGTTATTAGACAAGAATGTTACAATAAATCATACGTTAAGAGAATAAGTTAAAAATTCTCTATCCCCTTCCCAGCCTCCATAACAAATATACCAAACAGCTTAATTGAAGTTAACAAGCTTACTCAGCTTTTAATGAAAAAAATATGAAACCACTTGGTGAAAACATCTGACAAATGCTAACATTATTTGAAGACAGCTATTTATTTAACAGCTACTGAAACAGGAACTACCAGTGCAGTGCTAAAAGATGTATTTTCTAAAAGAAACAGTTAAATCTCTTGCTTTTGAAACTTTTAAAAAGCTTCTTTGTCACGAGAACAAAACATCAGTAAAATAGGAAAATTCAATGATACATTCTGTTTCACCTAAAGAGTGAAATAATATTTTTTCTCACGTGGCTACAATCTAACATTGTTTCAGGTTCCAAATGTCAACACGAAGAGTAGAGGGTCATGTCATGCTTGACAAGCAAAAGGAAGCAGTTTGATCTACAACAGATCTAAGGACAACCACCACAGGTGGTACTTCCACTGCAAAATCCAAGAACTTCTACCACAAGTTTGATAATACCTACATTCCTCCACTACTCACAAAACAATGTTTTTCCTCATTCACACTATTTCCAGATGCCACATGACTTTAAAAAATGCAAGCATCTCAGACTGTCTTCCTTGTCAATGCCTTCCACAAGAGTCTATCTCTTGAAAGGAAGTAAAACACTGCAGCTCACTGGTTGTAATCCTTATCATCTCGAGGTTTGATTACCTACAGCATTACTACACATTTGTTTCTTTAGACTCTGACATCTTGAACACCAACTGGAAGCTAGGAATAACTTTCCAAACTGCCACTCGCTATCACCAAATTGATGGTCCCTCAAGTATTCTCTCGCAGAAAATCAAGCAGTAGATCTGTGTTTTTGTGCGCTGACAGTTACCGTAGTATGAAAGTTAATTTGAGTTTTGGATGAAGGAAGAACATGGAATCATATTGGAAGTAACAATGATCTAGCAGCAGAGAGTAACATTCTGAAGTATAAATAATGAGAATGAAAAACCCTTATGTCAAATATGAGAGCTAACTCTAAATGCATAAAAATAACAGAGGAGACATATCTATTATGATTCTGGCCTTCTCTATAAGTACACCAGCAACTTCATGAATACTCTGGAGTTCTGGAACTATCCAAGAGAACTGTTCTGTGAGTATATTCCTCAAATTAGAATGGCTAAACCCAAGCTATACAGTACGAGGTGCATTCAAGTTCTAAGGCCTCCGATTTTTTTCTCTGGACTGGAAAGAGATAGAAACATGCGCATTGTTTTAAAATGAAGCCACGTTCATTGTCAATACATCCCAGAAATGGCAGCACTGTACGGCAGATGGAATTTTACCGCCAGCGGTGAGAATGAGAACTGTTTTAAATACTTAAAATGGCGATGTTTTCCTTACTTGAACAGCGTGCAATCATTCGTTTTCTGAATTTGCGTGGTGTGAAACCAATTGACATTCATCGACAGTTTAAGGAGACATGTGGTGATGGAGTTATGGATGTGTTGAAAGTGCATTCGTGGGTGCGACAGTTTAATGAAGGCAGAACATCGTGTGACATCAAACTGAAACAACCTTGAGCTTGCACAGGCCGGTCTGACGACATGATCGAGAAAGTGGAGAGCATTGTTTTGGGGGATCGCCGAATGACTGTTGAGTAGATCGCCTCCAGAGTTGGCATTTCTGTGGGTTCTGTGCACACAATCCTGCATGACGACCTGAAAATGCGAAAAGTGTCATCTAGGTGAGTGCCACGAATGCTGACGGACGACCACATGGCTGTCCGTGTGGCATGTTGCCAAGCAATGTTGATGCGCAATGACAGCATGAATGGGACTTTCTTTTCATCGGTTGTGACAATGGATGAGATGTGGATTCCATTTTTCAATCCAGAAACAAAGTGCCAGTCAGCTCAATGGAAGCACACAGATTCACCGCCACCAAAAAAATTTTGGGTAACTGCCAGTGCTGAAAAAATGATGGTGTCCATGTTCTGGGACAGTGAGGGCATAATCCTTACCCATTGCGTTCCAAAGGGCACTATGGTAACAGGTGTATCCTATGAAAATGTTTTGAAGAACAAATTCCTTCCTGCACTGCAACAAAAACATCCGGGAAGGCCTGCGCGTGTGCTGTTTCACCAAGACAACGCACCCACACATCGAACTAACGTTAAGCAACAGTTTCTTCATGATATCAACTCTGAAGTGATTCCTCATGCTCCCTACTCACCTGACCTGGCTCCTAGTGACTTTTGGCTTTTTCCAACAATGAAAGACACTCTCTGTGGCCGCACATTTGCCAGCCGTGCTGCTATTGCCTCAGCGATTTTCCAGTGGTCAAAACAGACTCCTAAAGAAGCCTTCGCCGCTGCCATGAAATCATGGCATCAGCATTGTGAAAAATGTGTACGTCTGCAGGGTGATTACGCCGAGAAGTAACACCAGTTTCATCGATTTCATGTGAGTAGTTAATTAGAAAAAAAATTGGAGGCCTTAGAACTTGAATGCACCTCGTACATATGAGCATCCCAGAGTATAATATATTGATAGCTGTTTTTGTTAAGGTTGGGACCCCTTTAGTCATCTCCTGAAGCCAAAATGAGAAGAATTCTCCCTACTTTCCAAAAATATCCATTTTCCATCCAGCAATGCCCTGCAAACCACTTGCCACAACCGAAAAATCCCTAATAATGCCTTTTTATCCAATGCCTTTACTCATATGAGTGGTCCCATTGTGGTGGTGGTGGTAGTGGTGGTGGTGGTGGTGGTGGTGGTGGTGGTTAGTGTTTAACGTCCCGTCGACAATGAGGTCATTGGAGACGGAGTGCAAGCTCAGGTTAGGGAAGGATTGGGAAGGAAATCGGCCGTGCCCTTTCAAAGGAACCATCCCAGCATTTGCCTGAAACGATTTAGGGAAATCACAGAAAACCTAAATCAGGATGGCCGGAGACGGGATTGAACCGTCGTCCTCCCGAATGCGAGTCCAGTGTGCTAACCACTGCGCCACCTCGCTTGGTGTGGTCCCATTGTAAAACTACCTTAAGTACCCTGCCAATACCACACAATTCATCTTCATCACTAGAAAAATAAACATAATCTGGGAGATGAAAACATGTGAGCAAGAAGAACACATGATCCTCAAATTGATTTGTAAGTACTTCCAATTCATTATAAGGACAAGCTCTCAGTAATGACAAATGCACCCTTTCTACACCTGGAACATTTAAAATCCTTTTACAGAGCGGGTAGGGATTCACATATCTATTTCATCAATTGAAAAACATAGACTGAGTCTTTTACATTGGAACTTCTGAACTCCAGATATTAGAGGTAGACCCCAAATCTCAATTCTTACCATCCATCTGCATTTTTACTCCTTGTACCACCCACCTGCCTTTTTATTCCCTCTGAACTTCTTCAAACCTCCTCCAAAGTCTTTCTTCTTCCCCTTTTGTATTTACAATCTGTATTCTCTCTTAGCTGCTATATGAGAACATGTCTTCTTTTTTTATGTGTTCCTTCTTTCTTTATTTTCTATGCATTTCCCACACCCATATTCTTTTAATATTTTTCTGTTTTTCACTACATTTGCTATTTTTTCCATTTGGCACCTTAAAGTAAGTTCAACATTTATTTTTGACCTATCAATTTTTGGCAGTTCAGTTTTATTACCTTCAATTTGGAACCTTCAGTTTTCATCCAGTCATACCCTACAACATACATGTCAGCACCCACAAATCTCTAATAATGCTTTTTTATTCAATGGTTTTACTAATATGAGTGGCCCCATAATTTTTGTGTGTGTTAGACAAAGATGGGGGAGATAGATACTTAGACAGACAGAGATAAGAGAGAGAGAGAGAGAGAGAGAGAGAGAGAGAGAGAGAGAGAGAGAATTGCCCCTGTTTCAGAAGCTGGTTCTTGTCTGTCTCAAAGAAATAGGTAACTGTTACAGCTTATAAATATTGCACACAATTAAATAATATTTTCCAATGGTGCATTCTTAAAATTGAATTCACAATTAAGTGTCTAGGAGCAGTTTCATCGAGCCACCTTCAAGCTACTGTTCCACTCTCGAACAGCGTGTGGGAAAAATGAACAATTAGATCTTTCCTTGTGAGCTCTAATTTCTCTTATTTTATTATGATGATAATTTCTCCCTATGTTGGTGACTGCTAAAAAAATATTTTCATACTCAGAGGGGAAAGTTGGTCATTGAAATTTCATGAGAAGATCCTGCTGCAACGACAATCGTCTTTGTTTTAATGATTCCCACTCCAGTTCATGTATCATATCTGCGGAATTCTTTCCCTTATTTTGCAATAATAGAAAATGAGTTGCCCTTCTATGAATTTTTTTTTATGTCCTCTGTCATTCCTATCTGATGCGGGTCTTTGGTTTCCTTTCCCCACAACATTATTTATGTGATCACTCCAATTTACGTTATTCATAACTGTAATCTCTAAGTATTCAGTTGAATTTACAGCCTTTACATTTGTGTGATTTACCACATAACCAAAATTTAATGGATTCCATTTAGTACTTATGTGGATGACTTCACACTTTTGAGAGCCAATTGCCACTTTTACACCGTACAGATATATCGTGTAAATCACTTTTCCTTGAGAAACTTCTAAAACATTTCCAATATTAATAATCTGCTTGAAGAAGGTGAAATTTTTCTGCTTCACTTTGGCCCCACATTCCCTTCATGCATGTCAATGACATTACATTTACAGATCACTGCTTTCCTCACATTTCTCTTTCCATTTCTACTTCAATTCTTTTTCCCATTAGACTGCAGTTTGAAACACTTCTCCAGCTTGATATCTCATTGTCTTCAATGGTCTGTACCCCTATGATATCAATTCTCATGAGTATGACAAAATATTCTCCCCTGATTACTATTGGCATATGGCCACAGTACATTTTCTAAACTATCTGTTGCATGACTAAGTCACTAACCACTGTTGCTCCTTCAGGTTATTTATAATCTGTTTCACATAGCTTAGGAATGCTCTCACACAAGGTAATTCTATGTCCAGCATTTTGCAATTAAACCTTTATACTTTAGTAACACAATTTTTCTCTCAGTCCAATGGCTGCAGGAGAGATTAGAGTTAGTGGAAGTAATAGATTGGAAATGTGCCAGAAAAGTTTATTCTTCTCAAACAGTGAAGAAACGCTGTCGTGCAGGAGATCTTGTGTGCATGCTTTTGTGGTCCTCTTCACCTCACCTTGAGGGCAGAATAGCCCCCTAGCACTTCGCTGATATGTAACACATAAGACAAGACAGGTCCATTGGGAAAGGGACCAGGCTGCCATGACACAGAGATGCGGCTACTGTCAACAGCTGTTGCTCTCACAATTTGTGGTGGTGATGATGGTACACCAGCTGGGAGTGTACTGATGACCACACTTGGTTCTGATGTCACTGGCTCACTAAAGTGAGGTGATAGAAGAAGTGCAATCCGAAACTGTAACAAAAAATTTTAAAAATTCTGTTACTTCCACTTCAACTCAAGCAATACAGAACATGCACAGAATTTGTAATTTCTTTGTTAAATTATTTTGAAATTACTTTCAATTTAATTATGTTCCAATCATATAACAAGATTAACTGAGAGGTACAATCTCATAATTCTTGAAAAAGTCATTGGAACTTGATGTTGTATTAAATCAAGTTTAAGTGTCTGATAAGAGGAACCACTGACAAAAAATTCGGCGCTGCTCATGAACAGGAAAGAGATAGGCAAAGTGAAACCAAATTTTCAAAGGACATAGGTTGACAGCTTCCAAATACATTTATTAAGCTTCTTACTGTGCTGGTTTGCTACTTCTGCCAATTTTATTAAAGGTGTATTATAATTTTTCAACTTTATAAGCTTATCATAGGAAGTCTTGTAAATAACTGAAAGCTTATGCACAGACTAATTTACAACATTATTCAGATATTAATAGTACTAAATTACTTGTAATTAACAAAAACCATTTACAGTAATTGTCACAATATTTCATAAAATATGTTTCTCTATTGCAACATAAGTAACCTACAATTATCAGCTTCATCACTGTACATAATAAATAAATTAAAAATACCAGTAGTTCTCAAACTGAGGAGACATAGAGCAGTAGAAAGGCACACACAATGTGCTAACTTTAAATTGGTTGACCCACTCCCTACCCCTGAAATGGTAGAAGTCAGAAGGCTTTGACCAATAGTATTTTGTTTTTGGCTGCAGACAACCTTAGCTAGCTGACAGTATTGTGTAAGGTAGCCACCATTATATGCTGTGTTACTTTTATGTACTTCACTGTATTTCATACTGTTTCCTTTCCTTGCAATATGAATATGTAACTCCTGCAGTTATAATTTTTATTAAACATGTCAATTTTTTTTAAGTCAGTACTGCCACTAGACTGTTGTTTATTTACAGTGTTACATTTACACTTACACAATCATGATTTCAGCTTCAAAGTGCCATTATCAAGTGTTTTAAGTGTTATAAATTGCCTATGATGGTATACTACCGTATTTTACACTTAAAACAGATAATGGCACTTCAAAGCCGAAATCATTGTGTAAGTGTAAATGTAACACTGTAAATACACAACAGTTTAATGGCAGTACTGACTTTAAAGAAATATATTATGACTGTGGCCCCGCATTATGAAAAAATTATTAGATTTCATTTTTGTTTATGAAAAACACTTAAATGGCTTTTTTTAAATCCATGCATAACTTCTGTGTTCACAGAAGCATGAAGTGCAGTTTATGGTGCCAGCAATGCAGGGGTCAGGTGTGGCTTGTTCACCCCACATGGCTCCTCATCCCATGGTAGTCTAAATGGGGGCCAAGCTTGCTTTCTCCGCTCCTCACTATCCACTCCCCCCTTCTGAAACCTGCCAACTTACAGTTAACACACTGTATGAAAGGACAACCATCACCTAGCTTTATTTCTTGGTCCTTCTTCGAAAAGCACACAGGCAGGCTGGCACGCACGGATGCACACCCACCCACTGACCCTCCCTCCCCCCCCCCCCCCCCCCCCCCCCACAAAGAGAGAGAGAGAGAGAGAGAGAGAGAGAGAGAGAGAGAGAGAGAGAGAGAGAGAGAGAGAGAGAGAGAGGTGACTGTCTAAATGAGGATTTTGTCAAACAGCCCCGCTAGTAAACATCCTTTACACATACATGCAGATTATTCCATGTCAAATCACTAATTTCAGAACATTTTCCTGTTTGACCATCAAGGATTGCAATGAAATTTTATGTGCACATTCTCACATGTCCCCAAACACATTGGTAAAGTTTAACATTCATCAAAGCAATACTGGCTGACATAGTCATTTGTTTGAGTATGTGTATCTTTGTAATGAGCGAACGTGAATTTCTGGCAACTCAGCTGTTATATTTTGGGCACTATTCTGCTGAAAGAAATGAAATTTCACCATCTTGTGCAACTTAATGCATTCTCTTAAGAATAATAATGAAAACAATTTTACAAGTGATATTCAGCCAGAAGATTTTAGGCAAAATCTCCCAAAAATGTTGGGACCCAAAAAATGTCAAAATTTAGATTATTATATTTCGGGGACTAAATGTATGATGAACATTAAACTTGGCATGTAGTGACCTAACAATACAAGGTCCTCAAATACAAAGTTTCATTTACATATCACTTTCCTACACAGAATAAAATAAGTACAAATTTGAAGATTTTGTAAAAACATCGACAATGAGGTATTTTCAACCTGATTTTGCAAGAAACTATGTTCTGTAAAACTATACAAACTGCACTCATTAGAAAGACCTTGGTTTTAACTGCAAAACAAAGTTCATTTGATTAATTAATGTGGGCTAACAATGATAGATAATTTGAATCAAAGTTGAACGCTAAAAGGGCACAGGAAAAAATGTAAACTTCGGATTCAAATATCTTGTAGAGTAAAATAAGCATTAAACTTAATACACAATAGGATGTATTTCACATGTCTTTTACACAAACCATTTTATTTTACTGCTGCAAAACCAGTCTCATTTTAAATAACGTGTTTTGAGCCCACCATCTCCCTCCTGGAACAGTGGGTTTAATTTCTAACATGGGCTAACAATGTCACATAAATTGTGACAAAGTAGCTGGAAAAATTGCACTGTGAATAAAGTTTTATCTTTGGCTTCTTGCATGTCCTTGACTAAATACATGATAAACATGAAATTTTGGAACAACTTAGCAGTGTAAGGTTTTCCAATATAAAATATTATTCATGTACTGCTTTCCACACTTGTACAAAATCAGTTCATTTTGGATTTCCATAAAAATTACAAAAATAGAAAATTTGTTTTCTACAACTGATTCGAAACTGATCACAACTGGAAAGTTTTTCAAGTACCTATACAATCACTTTCTGTTTTCATATGTATGCTAACAGTACCAGATAATGATGGACAAATTTTGAGAATTTACCACAGCAACAGGCTACATTGCATCAGCATGTTTTCTGCATTTCATTGCATATGGTTTCTGTTTTGAAACTGACAAGTAATATCTCACAATATTGTAGTGGTCCATGGTGACATTGTCACTACCTGTTCAAGAACATTAATTGGCAACCCCACTCCCAAAGTGTCATGCAGTACTAGCAGCAAGTGGGTTTCTTTATTCAGGTTCCAAAGCCTGTGATATGGTCTTTTAATTTAGATTCCAAAGACTTATTAAAAATTATTAGTTTGTTGTTCAAGACACTGCTCAGGGGTTTCTTTGTGAAAATTCACAAGCTACATTACATCCTTTTGTAGGTTATTATGTCAACGAGAGAATGATGTGAAGTGTTAATTGTTAGATTATTTCAGATTGCTGACGACATGATACAGTAACTGTACATGTGTTTATTTGAAAATTGAACGTTTTTTTGTCAACTCAAACAAAAATCAATAAAATATATTATTTCTGTTGCATCTCAGCTGCACACTGTAAAAATTAAAAGAATTTTTTAAATATGTGTAGCAACAAAAACAGTTTCAGTGTCGATATGGAAGGTAACATTTTTAGTACCAGTCACAGAAATTTCTGTGTGATAGGACTGGTAGCACAACCAGGCAATTGGCTACTCAACACAAGCCTACAGAGGCCCCATCGAATCAAATATTGACACCAGAAGATCTGTTCAATTTTTGTGGCAAAGTGTACACAGCATCAAATATACATACATTCCAAAACAAGAAATCTAAGAAATTTTCGAGAAATAAGATGGCAAGAAAGCAGCATGGTTTTCCATATGAGAGAACATCACCAATTTGTACCACCTGACCCAGGCTCAACTTATATCAGAAAAGTTTTTAATGACAAAATAAATTTTGTTGTTAACAATAAATTTTGTTGTCAGCAGCCATGCTAAGCCTCAAGCTGACAGCATAGTTACCAGGCTGTTACGCTGCCTCTATGTATGATAGTGAATAATGCAATAGCAATATTATTGACATATCAATGGACCAAAATGAGGCTCTGATAAAATTTACGCGTTCTCGGTCCTCAGCTCATTCATTTTAATGGTCCAAAAAACAAGATGCTTGCAGAGTACCAGAACAACAACTCATTTTCGCACACTCTTTTCCTTCAACATCATCCTGACCAACTGTAACAATTTCCATATAATTAATGGCAGAAAGTAGCTCAAAAATTTTGAAAAATGTAAACCATAATGTTAAGTAGCTGAAAATAAAAACCGATATTACTTTTTGTTTGACACCTATGTGAGATACTCGTACAGATTTGATGATCAGAGATAAGCTACTTAGCAAATGGTTTTGCAAGACAGGTACCAGAACAGGGCTTTGGAAGCTAAATTAAAAAACAGCGTTATTGGCTTGGAAACCTGGATGAAACTCGTGTCTGGTATTGTATGACCCCTATGACGAAGGGGTTGCCAATTCATGATCTTGAACAGGTCATGACAATGTCACCATGGCCCACTAAAATATAGTGAGATATTATCTGCCAATTTAAAAACAGAAACCACATGCACTGAAACACTGACAATGAGATATGAGAAACCAAATTTAAAACTTGCACTCTGCAGCGGAGTGTACGCTGATATGAAACTTTCCTGGCAGATTAAAACTGTGTGCTGGACCGAGACTCGAACTCGGGACCTTTGCCTTTCCAAGCTTGGATAGCTCAGTAGGTAGAGCACTTGCCCATGAAAGGCAAAGGTCCTAAGTTGAAGTCTCGGTCCGGCACACCATTTTAATCTGCCAGGAAAGTTTAAAATTTAAAACTTCATTCACAGCATCATTTTCCTGGCTGCTTTGACACAATTTATGTAACTTTCTTAGCCCACACTGGAAATTAAACCCACTGTTCTAGGGGGGTGGGGGAGG